>NC_058520.1:33691620-34012870 GCF_904849725.1 Hordeum vulgare subsp. vulgare | reverse complement strand
TTGAAAAAAAATATCCCCAACTATAAGAAACAGTTGGGCACTTTTAAAATAAAATAAAACCTTTTGAAGAATTAAAATTAAAACCCGTTTACAAAAGAATAAAATTCAAACCCCTTTTATAAATAGAAGGGTCTCTAGTTTTAAAAAAATAACAAAGGGAAAAAATAAAGCAAAACCTAGGGGTTGCCCCCACATTTAATAAAAGGACTTTTATTGAAAAGAAGAAGACGAACCCTTTTAAATAGGGGTTTAAGACGGGAAACTTTAGCAAACCGCAAAAACGAAATAAGAGGGGAGAGGGGGAGTTTCTATCGCACTAAGACTCGGTGAGCACTAGAAGCACACACACTCAAAACACCACACGCGAGAGACGATGCAAGATGCCATGCATGATGCAACGATGCAAACTAAATGATGATGCAACAAACAAAATAATAATCACACGACGGAAACGGAAATAAAGGGGAATCTTCTGGAACGTCGGCATCGGGCTGTCACAACTCTCCTACACTACAAGAGGATCTCGCCCCGAGATCCAAGAATGAAAGGGGGAGAGGATGAGAAGGCAAGAGGTAAAACTTAGTCGCTTCTTTGACAAATGAGTGAAACCAACGATCCTTGAAGGTTGCAAAGCGATGAGGAATGATAAGAGAAAGAAGCAAGAATTCACGAAAAATTTCGGCAGCACTTCGGTAGGAAAACGGGACAAAAAAATTCAAAAAGGTGGAAGAAATAGACAATATTCACAACAAACAAGTAAATAGAACAAGGGAACACCATGATCTTGATAGAACAAGATGATAGACCCAAAAGAGCAACATCACAAAGCCTCCGGAACAATAGACTAGGGACTAGCTCATACGGAAGAAGAGAATGAAGAGAGAATGACAACTACTATCTCAAATGAACTTGACAAGCACCCTTGCGAGAAGAATTGAACGGAGTTGTTGGAAAAACAACAACGAAATTAACAAGATAGTAGTGGGCTTAAGAAAATCATCTCAACAAATATGAGGTGACAACCAACCACTACAAGAACCAAGGATAGATGAAAGCAAAGATATCAAAACTTCTTACACTAAGAGGGTGCACTGAGAACTGGGATTAATAACAAGCACCATGATAGCACAATCCATAGGAAAAGCTTTCGGTGAAGTCTAAACCAAGATAGCTCAATGAAGAAACCATGAGTTAAGAATAATCTCATGATCAAAGGATTGATGGATTTAATTATCTCATTCTTGAAAGGAAATCTCTTCGAGACTCCTACACTAACAAGACTGTTGTAATACCACCTCAAAGGATAAGGAAGAACAAATGCACTTGGAAATGCAAGAGAAGAAAAACTTGAAGTTCTCCAATAAGAATCTTGAAGAACACTTGAGAACGAATTGAAACATTGATGAGCCACCATGAAGGACCACCATAACAAAAGGATGAAGCAAAGATAAGAAGGTAGAAAAGAATAAGATTATGACCTTGCGAAGATTTAGATGAAGCCTCAAAAAGAGATACTAAAAGAACTTGGAACTCCAGAAAAGAAAGATAAGAACACTTGAGAAAAGAATTGATATCGAGAGCCACTCCAGACAAAGAATTGAAATCATTTGATGAAACAAGAATAAGAATTATGTTATGCTTATCCTTCACCAAATTAAATTGATGACAAGCAACGGATCTCGCATCCAACTTATTCTTCTGAAAAGATTGAGGAGAGATATGAGCACAAACTAGAAGAATTGTTGCAAGAAACACCGGTGAGAATTGAAATAAATGAGGCAACCATCAGTGAATGGAAATACATGAGAAAGAAGGGATTATGAGCCACCTGAGAGAAAACTATAACAAGGCTCCAGAAAAACCCGAGAGACGAACGAAGAGACAACAATTGAGAAGAATTGAGGATGAAAGCTGAAAGCTGAGAACGAAGAATCTTCTAACATGATGGCCTTCGGAGGAACGAGAATGAAAATACAGAAATGCACCGGATAGCAAGAAAGGGATTACTCATGACTGACAACAATTAAGATTATGACACAAAGCTGAAATGATGAATCTTCAAAAGAATGAACCAAGATAGAGAGAAACACTCCTTCGAATAGCAAGCTGAGAATGAGGAGGAGAACACCACCAAGAATTAATGAGACACTCCGGAATAAAGAAGAATGCAAGGTTGAGCCAAATATGAGAATTAATTCAAATAGATCTTGAAGAAGGAATATGACTGATGAAATTCATACTTACGTCATAGTTGAAAAGAATTAAGGATCTTCGAAAATATTAGAAGAGACATATAAGATCCTAGGAAAAACCTGTGGGTTATGGGCCCACTCAAAGAAATCACCGTTGACAAGATTGCTTAGAAGAGGGATATTGCACCGGTACAAATGAAAACTAGATGAGGTTGAGAACCTCGAAATAATGAAAGATCTGAAACAAGAAACTCTGACATATCTTCAACACACCGGATAGAAAAGAGATGAATGAATAACAGGATATGTTGATAAGAATCTCCAACACCGGAAAGAATAACAAGGATGAATAGGATATAATGAACACGGATAGCTGAATTGAATTCACCGGAAAAGATGACAAGAATGAATAAATAGGACACGAATCTCCTGAGAATCTTCACAATGAAACACCGGGTAAGAGAGAAAAGAACAGATAGCGGAAGCACAAAGAAAAGAAAACTCCTGGATAAAAATTGAATCACTGAGAAAAAGGGCGGGAGGGTGGGAAAAAACAAAGACAACTTGGGCTAGATGAGATGAACTCTGGATAAAGAGAGAATGATCTTGCAATAAAAATTTGGAGCGGATGGAATTCACTTGAAGAGAAGCACACCGGTTGGAAAAGAATTAACATGACAACTCCGGTAGACAAGAATTGACATAACAATCTGATTTGAGCAACAGGATTAGTACTCTCATAAAAATATGAGAACAACACTTAGAAAAGATCTGAAATCACCACTTTACATCGAAGCAACACGAATTACCATAATCAGCAAAACAAAGGGATGAGGCTTACGAAACAAGCCAGAACAAACTCATGAGAAAGATTTCGTCCGATATTTTCGTGGACAGGAATCCACTAGATGTCGAACCCCAACCTAACATCATGCATTTGTTGGAAGATTGTCCTATAAGCAACTACTTGAATTCCCACCTATGAATTCCCGAAATATCTGGTCATGCAATCTCGTACACAGATACAAGGAGTGATATCATACAACTCCTATACTAACCCGTCACCTGTATCACATCCGTCAACACACAACCAGAATCTCGGACCTTCATCTACAATAGACCCTCGTGATCACAACGATACAAAGTATGGCAGTACTCCCGAACAATCTGCACCAGTACTGGGGACATCGGGGTTATCTCGCCACTACTAGTATTGAAGCAATTACGAACATCCTTCGTTCTGAGATACTAAGAAATATGAATGATAACGATGTGCTCGAGAATCCCCTGGAGCTCAACTCCCCTGAAACTCAAAGCAGATAGGAGGCACCAAGACAGAACTCCGTCGCATCGGCATCATATAGATTCCAAAAATATCCGCGTGATCCCAAAAAAATTTTGAGTGAGAAGAGGAGTAGAATTAAAATATTACGTCAAGATTCTTCACTAGAGCATAGAAGGGGAGAAAAAAGAATCCTACTCTCCGATATATAACTAGACTCAAAGTCTTTCACTAGACTCGACTCGGCCAAGTTCGATCAATCAAGGGGGCTCCTAGGTCGGTACTGCTCTGATACCAACTTGTCACGCCCAAGATGCGACCCTATCCTCAATTTGGCACGAAAGCCTCGTCAGGGATAGAAGCGCATCTCATCGTGTCGAAAGAATGGATATCGTTACAAGTACATGTACTGAAAAGAAGAGGTATACAATAGAATTGGCTTACACTCGCCACAAGCTACATCAGAGTCACTTCAGTACATTACATAATCAACAAGAGTAAGAGCAGGGTCCGACTACGGACGAAAACAAATGAGAAAAGAATGAAGGACGTCCATCCTTGCTATCCCAGGCTGCCGGCCTGGAACCCATCCTAGATCGAAGAAGAAGAAGAAGCAACTCGAAATGAACAATCAACGCACTCGCGTCAAGTAACCTTTACCTGTACCTGCAACTGGTGTTGTAGTAATCTCTGAGCCAAAGGGGACTCAGCAATCTCATTTCCAAAGGTAGCAAGACTAGCAAAGCTTAATGGGTGAGGCATGGTTAAGTGGTGAGGTTGCAGCAGCGGCTAAGCATATACATCTGGTGGCTAACTTACGAGTACAATTAATAAGAGGGGGAAGATCTACGCATAGCGGACGTGAACTACTGATGATCAAATGAATGATCCTGAACACCTACCGACGTCAGACATTACCCCACCGTGTCCTCGACCGGAGAAGGAACTCGCAAAAGAGACAGTCAAGGTTACGCACTCAGTTGGCATATTTTAATTAAGTTAACTTAAAGTTATCTAGAACCAGTGTTAAACAAAGTTTCCACGTTGCCACATAACCGCGGGCATGGCTTTCCGAAAAGATTTAACCCTGAGGGGTGCTCCAACTAGTCCATCACAAATTACCACAAGCCGCATAGAAATCCTCAATCACGAAGCTCGCGATCTCGTCGGATTCCCTAGTGGAAAACCTCAACTCTCAGATTACCCAAAGCATCACCGGAATCCCGACGCACAAGATATCTCGTCAAAGGTAAAACTAATCCAGCAAGGCCACCCGGTGTGTTGACGAACCCGATAGGAGCAGCGTATCTCGTTCTCAGGACACACCGTCTATGCAAAGTGGACGGGAACCAAACCTCGAGTTGCCCCGTGGTGGCACCGCCGACTGCTAGGTGGGTGGACCAACACTCATGAGGAGCACTGGCCCGGGGGTTGATTAAATTTCCTCGGGTTAATTACTCCCTATGTAGTTCATTAGTTATTAGGCAAATGTAGTACCAAAGTTGGGCCCTGCCAGACCAGCTTTAATCTAAAACGAATTATCAAGGGGGTCCCCATAACAACCCTGATCATGTTAGGAGCGCTCGTTTATGGAACATAACACTGGTAGCCAAAACTAAGGGGGCAAAGGTGGAACAAAACACCAGGCTAGAAAGGCCGAGCCTTCCACCTTTTACCAAGTATATAGGTCCATTAAATTAAATAGCATTTAAATAGGGTGATATAACAAAGAACCCATGTTATCACATGGAAGCAACTACACCTGCAACTAGCAACGCTATCAACAGGGTTAAGCAAGCAGTAACATAGCCAAACAGTGGTTTGCTAGGTCAAACAGGTTGAAGGTAATCATGGCATTGTTGAGAGGCTGATATTTAACAAGTGGTAGGCAACGAGACATAAACGATAGAAGCGATAAACTAGCATGGCAATGATAGTAATGGTAACTGGGGAAATGGTCATCTTGCCTGAGATCCCTCTTGGAAGAAGAACAACTGTGTGAAGTCGGCGAACCAACGTAGTCGAACGGGTCCTCACATTCCGACACGCTTGCGGAACTCTATTGGAACGGAGCAAATTGGAAACAAACATCAAGACAAATATTCACCACACGATGCACAACATGATGCATAACCTACTATGATTCATGATCAGTTCAAAGATGCAAGGGATGGCATGGCAATTCACCTCACGCAAACACTACACATTAAGTGAAGCTCGATATGCAACGGGTTGCATATCGACGAAACTCCATGCTTAATTATTTAATTCACTCCCGATTATTTACACAGTCATATTAAGTGTGGTTAACATGGCAAGGGGTGAAGCGAAGATTCTACCTGTCATCCTAGTCGGTTTAACTTGCGGAACAAAGAGCGGAGCTACCGCACAAGAGGCATGCAACACAGTATATCATATGCCATGAATGCGTCACGGGCAAGAAAAGAAAGAAACAGGTGTCGCCACGGCGAGCGAGAGGGAACCATGGCGGCAAAACGGAAACGATGCCACGGCAACGTTCCTATCCCGATAACTCATCGAGATAACATGCCAACGAATAGGGAGCGTGTGCGGGAACGCTAAATAAGGAATGAGGTGATCCCGGTTACCGGGTTCCCATGTGTCGAGGCACAACAAAAGAAGTACACGTGCAACGGGCAACATACGGTGCATACATACATTCAAACTCATACAACACATACATACGGTTCTCGGCCACGTCTCATCGGTATACCTTCGAAGCGTGCATATCGGAGGGGAACGGATCGGTGCAGGAGAACATCGGTTGTCGAGGAAGTCGTGGTACACGGTCTCGTCGATGGTAGTCGTACACGGTTCTTCTCGTCGACGCAGGGTCTTCAGCGTCGGTAGTCGAACACGTTCCGGGGGTCGTCGAGGACGTCGTGGTACTCGCTGATCTTGTCGGTTCCATGAAGGAGGGGATGGTGCATGCTGCGACGTAGGCGGCAGCATGAGCAAATGCGAGCGGAGGCCACGGCTAAAAGCGGCAGCAACTGATAGCAAGCTACGTCATCTAGCGCTAGCAGCAACACTCGGCACAGCAGCTATCAACCTAGTATCTAACAACAAAAACTACTAGCACAAGCTATAGCAGATAGCTACCTACAGCAAGAGCAACATCAACTAAGCAGCAACTATCATCTGGCAGCAGCAAGCACAACAACCTAGCCTAGCAGCAGCAACTAACTACAACAACACGCAAGCAAGCAAAGCAAGCTAGCAAGCACACTAGAAGCAGCATGAACAGCACAACAAATCGGCAGCAACACACATCAGCACAAGAGCAGATAGCAAGCACGTCCAGCAGCTAGCTCACAGCAGCCAGCAACCTAAGCAGCTACATGCAACAACACTAGCAATAGCGGCAGCAAGGCACGGCAACAGCAAAGCGCAGCAACACGCATCCGCAGCCTAGTAGCAAAACAGCACAAGCATCAGCAGGCAACGCTAGCAGGCCACAGCAGTAAGCAGCTAGCATTGGCGGCAGCAGCAAGTTTCAGCAACAAGCATCGGCAGCACAAGCAACACAAAACAGCATCAGCAGAGCTAAGCTAGCCGCTCGCGAGCACTCGGCAGCGGCACAGGCACAACAACATCACACGGCAGCGACGCAGCGGCAGCAGCAAAACGACACCAGGAGTTCGGGGACCTGGAGCACCTCGGGCAGGGGAACGGCCATGGCGACCGGTGGCGGGACGGCGAGGCGAGCAGCAAGCACGCGGGAGCGGGAACAGCCATGGGGGGCGTTGGCGGCTTGGCTGCTGGCGAGGAAGAGGGCGGCGTGCGGGGCTGCCGGAGGCGTTGCAGCCGGCGTGGGGAGGCGGCGAGGCGAGGAGATCGCACGGGGAGGCGAGGTCGAGCGCGACGGGACAGCTCGGGCGACGCAGGAGCTGGGGACGAGGGGGCCCCTGACACGGGAGCTCCTTCGGTGCGAGCGAGGTGGAGACCAGGGAGAGGGGCGGCTCGCGAGGTTCTCCGACGGCGAGGGGGAGGCTGCGCGAGGCCATGGGAATTGGGAGGAGAAGGAGGCTGCGCGAGGCGACATGGAGGAGGAGGGGATCGGTAGGGGAGCTGGAGACGACGGTGCTGCGGGAGGACGGGATCGAGGGGGCTGGCTCGCGACGCTAGGGCTAGGGACGCCTGGGCCTTGGCCGGCTGGGCCTTGGCCTGGGGTCCTCCCCCTTTGGGTGTTTTTTTAAAACCTTTAAGACGGAAATTTTAAATAAAGAAAGGCTTTTAACAAAAATAAAATAAAATAAATGCTTTTGACCCCTTTTGAAAAAAATATCCCCAACTATAAGAAACAGTTGGGCACTTTTAAAATAAAATAAAACCTTTTGAAGAATTAAAATTAAAACCCGTTTACAAAAGAATAAAATTCAAACCCCTTTTATAAATAAAAGGGTCTATAGTTTTAAAAAATAATAACAAAGGGAAAAAATAAAGCAAAACCTAGGGGTTGCCCCCACATTTAATAAAAGGACTTCTATTGAAAAGAAGAAGACGAACCCTTTTAAATAGGGGTTTAAGACGGGAAACTTTAGCAAACCGCAAAAACGAAATAAGAGGGGAGAGGGGGAGTTTCTATCGCACTAAGACTCGGTGAGCACTCGAAGCACACACACTCAAAACACCACACGCGACAGACGATGCAAGATGCCATGCATGATGCGACGATGCAAACTGAATGATGATGCAACAAACAAAATAATAATCACACGACGGAAACGGAAAAATAAAGGGGAATCTTCTCGAACGACGGCATCGGGCTGTCACATTGAGGCCATAGAGTGCCTTTTTGAGTCTGAAGACTTTGCCAAGATGCTTCGGGTCTTCAAAACCTGGGGGTTGAGCAATATATACTTCTTCCTCAAGCTTACCATTGAGGAATGCACTTTTCACCTCCACTTGACATAGAGTAATATTGTGATGGTTAGCATAAGCAAGTAATATTCGAATAGCTTCAAGTCTAGCAACAGGTGCAAAAGTTTCATCAAAGTCAATTCCTTCAACCTGTGTGTAGCCTTGGGCTACAAGCCGTACCTTGTTCCTCACAACCTGACCATCCTCATCTTGCTTGTTTCGGTAGATCCACTTGGTGCCGATGATATTGTGCTTGCGAGGATCTGGTCTTTTGACGAGTTCTCATACATCATTTAGCTTGAACTGAAGAAGTTCATCTTGCATAGCTTGAATCCACTCAGGTTCCATGAAGGCCTCAACAACTTTTGAGGGTTCTGTGATAGACACAAAAGAGGAATGCTCACAAAAGTTAACTAAATGTGAAGATTTTGAGCGAGTGAGAGGACCTGGTGCATTGATGTCATCGAGGATTTTGTCAAGTTCCACTTCATTTGCAATCCTCGGATGAGCTGGTTGAAGCCTTTGGTTGGGCTAATGAATTTGATCTGTAGCATTTTCCTCAGGTGCAGCTGCTTGAAATTCCTCAGTGTTGGGAACGACTTCTTCAACAAGGGGTTGTTCCTCGGTAGGAATGCTATCTTCAGTAGCCTTGTGCTTAATAGCTTCCTCACGAGTCTATTTATCTGGCACACGAGGCAGCTTCTCTCTTTGCGAGACGTTAGCTTCATCGAACCGCACATCTAAACTTTCACCAACCTTGTTGTGATAGGTGTTGAAGACTCTGTAGGTGTGCGAGTCCTTTCCGTAACCAAGTGTGAAACCCTCATGTGCTTTAGGTGCAAACTTTGAGCTATGGTGAAGATCTCTAATCTAGCATCTTGCACGGAAGACTTTGAAATAACTTACATTGGGTTTCTTGTTAGTGAGGAGTTCAGATGAGGTTTTCTTGAGGAATTTGTGAAGATATACCCTGTTGATGATGTGGCAAGCAGTATTGATTGCTTCAGGCCAAAAGCGATGAGGAGTCTGATATTCGTCAAGCATAGTCCATGCCATTTCAACCAGAGTACTATTCTTGCATTCAACGACGCCATTTTGTTGAGGAGTATAAGGAGCAGACAATTCGTGAGTAATACCAAGTTCATCAAGATAATCATCAAGACAATTATTTTTGAATTATGTTCCATTATCACTTATGATGTGTTTGATCTTCACGCCGAAGTTCGTCAAGGCCCTTGAGTAAAATCGTTCGAAGACTTCCTGCATTTCAGTTTTATACAGAATGATGTGTACCCAAGTATAACGAGAATAGTCATCAACGATGACAAAGCCATATAATTAAGCTGCATTGGTTAGAGTAGCATAATGAGTAGGTCCAAACAGATCCATGTGAAGCAATTCAAACGGACGAGTGTAGTCATGATAGTCTTCAAGGGGTGCTTGGATCTGGTGAGTTTTTCAAACTCACAAGCACCACAGAGATGGTCCTTGAGGAATTTGACGGATTCGATGTCAATGACGTGCTTGTTCTTCGCAAGTGTGTGCAAATTCCTCATGCTGCACGACCAAGTCGTCGATGCCATAGCCAGCCTTCTGAGGTTTTTGCTAGTAAACACGTGGCTAGTTGAGGACCTGTGGAAAAATCAACAATGTACAAGTCTCCTCTCCTAAAGCCTTCGAAGACTTTGGATTTGTCAGATTCCATGATGACTACACATCTATATTTTCCAAAGATGACAACCATATCAAGATCACAAAGCATTGAGACTGATATGAGGTTAAACCCAAGGGATTCGACGAGCATGACCTTGTCCATGTGTCGATCCTTAGAGATAGCCACTTTACCAAATCCCAATACCTTGCTTTTACCTTTATCAACATAAGAGATTTGCTTCAGCGGTGATGGAGTCAGTGGTATATTCATCAATAAGATTTTATCACCAGTCATGTGATTTGTGCAACCACTGTCAAGAACCCACTCTGTATTCTTGGATTTGTCATCCTGCAGATGAATTAGTACAGCTTACCATCTCATATGCTTCAGACTTGAAGAATATGATATCAATTTCATCAGACAATAATTTCATCATAAATAGTAAATTTGAGGACGTGTGAAATGTTAGATCATTTCATCATGTTTTAGCTTGCGTCCAATCAAGCAATTTCTTCAGGCCTCCAGAAAATTCTTCAAATGATGACTTTCATCTGGAGACCTGACTTGCAGAAGTCATTAGTTCGACCTCTTCACCACCCACATATGAAGGGGTGGCAAAGAGTTCATCATCCTGCGAGCACCATATGAGAATGGAGGCATTGAAGCTAATGCACTTCTTTTCATACTAGGGGGGGGGTAGGGTACTCAAATGAATAAGCAGAGAAATTCTTTGATGACTTATGAACATAATGATTTGAGGAATAATGCCCATATTCATGTCCCTTGTAGTTTCAGTGCATATCAGAAGCATTAGTGCGAGTACGAGCATAATTTTGACCATTTGAGGAATTTGATCCTCGTGAAGACCTTGGTCCACCTGAGGAGTCTGATCTAGGGTTCTGGTTCTTCACTGGTGGTGTCATGAGGACATTCACCTGAAGATTTTCCAAGCAACTTTTGGGGACCTAGATTTTCCTCAGGGGTGGTCCATTCCTGCAGTTAGTTCCAACATGTCGAGCAAATACTTCACCAAATTTATTTTTGAACAATTTATAATTGGAGTCAAATGACTCATCAGAGGAATATGACATTTCAAATGCAAAGCCTGTTAGAGTGGATGGATCAATGGGAGGGCCTTTAGCAGCAACGCATGAGGTTTTGGGGTACTCCTCAGGTTTCCAGTATGATCCATCAACATTCAATTTCCTCTCAAAGGCAATGCCCTCTTTCCTCGGGTTCATGTTCAGAATCTGCTTTTTGTGCACATCGCAAAGGGTTTGATGCCCTTTGAGACTTTTGTATATGTCTGTCGCATACAATTCCTTCAATCCTGCATTTTCGTCAATAGCATTTGTGGTTTCTTCAAGTGAAGAATTTGATACCACATGAAGAGTTGAAGAATTTGTAGCGATAGAAGCATTTGATGACTCAGGTGAAGAATTAGCAGTTTCACGCTCGATGCATTTTAGACATGGTGGAATGAATTCTACCTGAGCGGTACTGATCTATTGAGCAAGCAATGAATCATTTTCCATTCGAAGATCATCATGAGACATTCTTAGCTTCTCAAGATCAAGCTTCCTTTGAAGAAATTCATAGGAAAGTTTCTCATGATCAGCCAAGAGTGTGCCATAGCGATCTTGAAACTATCAAATCTAGACTGAAGACTTTGAACATCTTCAGTGAGGACTTGAGTATGATTCGTTTCATCATTCAACAGATCATCGCTTTTGTCTAACAGTTTCTGAAGCTTTTCAATAGCAATTTGTTGCTTAGTGGAAATGTTGGCAAGTTTATAGTAACTGTGTTTTTGATAATCATCAGGTTCACAGTCACTAGAATCATAGGAGGAAGTGTGGTTTGGTACCTTTGAACCTTTTTCCATGAAGCAATAGGTTGGAGCGAAGTCATCAGCATATTCATCAGTGTAGTTGACGTTGTCATTTCCTTTAAGGTTGAAGATTGACTTGCTGACGAATGTAGTGGCCAGTGCAAGACTCGCCACACCAATCTCTGACTCCACTTTAGAACCTTCCTCTTCATCACATTCCTCAGATTCTTCTTCAGAATCCATTTCCTTGCCAATGAGTGCCCGAGCCTTTCAAAAACTGGTCTTCTTGTGCGATGAGGACTTTGAAGATTTCTTATTTTTCTTCGAGTCATCAGAACTTTCATCCTTGTATTTCTTCTTTCTTGATTCTTTCACCGAGCGAGGAGAATCAGCAATGTAGTGACCAGATTTCTTGCATTTGTGGCAGGTTCTTTTCTTGTAGTCCTCAGATGAAGATTCTAATTTCCTCATATATTTTCTTGAAGATTTTCCGAACTGAACACGCTTTGTGAACTTCTGGAATTTCCTCACGAGCATTGCATGTTCCTGTCCAAGTACTTTAGGGTCACCAAGACGGCAACCCGAGTCTTCTTCTTCAAATGAGGAAACAACCTTAGCCTTTAGCGCATGAGGTCTTGAATAGCTTGGTCCATACAGATCTCTCTTTTCTTCTTGTTGGAATTCATGAGTATTGAGTCTCTCAAGTATATTGGCAGGATCAAGCATCTCGTAGTCTCTTCGTCCTTGGATCATCAGAACCAGTGTATCAAATGATGGACCAAGAGATCGTATCAGTTTCCTCACAACTTCATGGTCAGTGATGTCTCTAGCTCCCAGAGCTTGCAATTCATTTGAGATGTCAGTGAGGCGATCAAAGGTATCTTGGCAGCTTTCATTGTCAAGACTCTTGAAGAGATTGAAGAGATTGCGAAGAACATCGACACGAGAGTCACGCTGTGTTGAGACTCCCTCATTGACTTTGGACAGCCTATCCCATATAAGCTTAGCAGTTCCCAAAGCACTAACTCTGCCATACTGACCTTTGCTCAGGTGACCACAGATGATATTCTTCACTTGCGAGTCAAGTTGCTTGAACTTCTTCACATCAGTAGCAGAGATAGTAGCAGTGATGGAGGGAATACCATTTTCCACAATATACCACAGATCATTGTCAATTTCTTGAAGATGCATTTGTATCTTGGTCTTCGAGTAGGTAAAGTCCTTTCCTTCAAAGGTTGGACATCCTGCAATAACCTTGATCATACCTGCGGTCGACATAACTAAAACTTCAGGCGGTTAAACCAAAATCACACAGAACAAGGGAGTACCTTGCTCTGATACCAACTAAAAGTGCGTTATATCGACTAGAGGGGGTGAATAGGCGATTTTTACAATTTCATCACTAAGGAAATTCCTAGTGGGGAAGACCTTGGTCATGAAGTGAGTGCAGCGGAAATAGTACTAAGTCAGAAGTGCAAAGACGTCTATAGCAAAGTACTCAGCGTGATTTCACAGAATCGGTTTGCACAGGCCACAAATACAGGATAAGCAGCTGAGGAATAACTCAGGTGAAGAATTTGAGGTGAGGAATTCAGAGAAGGTCTTCAGTCAAATTCTTCAAACAATACATATGAAAGTATTCAACATGCAATTGATGAAATGAGAGTGTTGAGGAAATAGAACCGGTAGCTCGATGAAGAGAGTTATTGATGACCTAGTTCCAACTGTTGTGACAGTTGTACATCTGGTTTGGAGCGGCTTGGTTTTGAAACCAAAGGACACATAGTCTCTACCGTATTCTCCTTGAGTTGAGGACACACAGTCCTCGCCCAACACCCGTGGTAAGTCTTTAGGGCAGACTTCCAAACCTTCACAAACTCGGTCACCCGACGATCCACAATTGACTTCTGGATGCTCTAGACCATGACGCCTAGCCTTCTAGAGGATGCACAGTCCTCAAAGGCAACAAGCGTCGGTTCCACACAGGAATAACTTCTTCAGTGATGCTCAATCACTTGGGTTTTGGTTTTGGTTTGGTGTTTGGGGTATTTCCTCTCTTGATGATTTTCGCTCGAAGACTGAGCAATTTGGGTTGCTCTAAATGACTAGTATCAGTTTCTCTCGGTGCAGCCAACCAACTAGTGGTTGTGGAGGGCGGCTATTTATAGCCTGGGAGCATCTCGACATGATTTGACATAAATGCCCTTTAATAATATGACCGCTGGGTGGATAAGATCTTGGACAGGTAGCGCGTGACGCGGCAACGGTCGGAACTTTCAACTGTGAAAGTCCTCATGTTCCTCACTTTGAAGATTTGGTAGATGTAGGTTTGGGTTGAGCATCATGAGGAAATTCGTTCCATAGTTTTACCTCGACCCCCTTTAATAGTACGATGTTCCTATGACTCAAGTATAAAGAAAATGAAACAGAAAGAGTAAATCTTCAAGCTTCAAAGTCTTCAGTGTATTTTCTTCGGGACACACCAAATTCCTCATCTTCAATATCTTCATGAGGAATATCAATTTTTCGCAATTTCTTCGCGATCAAAGTCTTCAAGGAATGACCAAAGTCTTCACCCGAAGACATTCATTTTTAGGGGTCGATATTCATCGAATAACTCAAACTCCTCAGTGACTTATAGAGCATGTGTACACTTACAAACATATCAGTCTCTTAACCTATAAGTCTTCAAACCACCAAAATCACTAAGGGGCACTAGATGCACTTACAAAAATCTCCAACACTAAAAATGCAAAGATGACGCATACAAAATCCATTTTTGATGATTTTTGTTTCACAAGAAGATGAATACAAACTCTAAATCCTCACAAAGAGAAAAGCCAAACAAGAATCAACAAAGATGATGATGCCAAGAATCCAATGGTTTGAGCTCTCAACGAACGATACGATCAAGCTACTCACTCGAGAGCCCCCCCCCCCTTGAGAGTACGACAATCGGTCCTATAACCTGGCCTCCCAACTAACACCATAAGATCGGTAAAATATAAAACTATGAAGGACAAATCTTTGACCTGCGCATAATCCACTTGATCTAGATGATGATGATCTTGTCCTCCTCAAGATGGACCACCTTTCTTTATTGTGCCAGCTCGATGAAGACTAGTAGATTTCTCCCCATACTCCACCATGGGTGAGCCTATCTTCTTCACACCTTCACATGTTCATTATCATCATAATGGACGACAAGCTTCAAGTATGATCTATTCGTGATGCTCCACTTGAACCTGCATACCATAACCTTCATGAAGATCACCACTTGATGTTATTCTCCATGGGTTGTATGAGATCTTCCTTTTGATGCATGCTCATGGAAACATACCTAACCCCACAAGGAACTCTCACATAGACCATTGGTTTGTACACAAAGCATAATGGACAATTTTTACCATACCATAGGAGCATTTGATCCCACTCGGTACATCTTGTATGTTTTGTGTGTTGATTAACTTGACTCACTCTTTGACTTAGTCTTGATCAACCTTGTAACTTGTCTTCTCTCTTCAATAAAGATGATATCTCGAAGGTAACAAGAATGCTACCACAGTCTTCTTCTTCAAGACATGCTTGCAATAGGCTCAAATCTGACATGACCAAGCTTTGGATAATTCCTTGAATGGCATCTTGGTCACACATAATATCCTTCTTATAGCCTTGAAACCAACAAGTGGTCTTCAAGCAATGCCTATGGACAAACCTTAAAGTATAACGCAAAGCAACCATTAGTCCATAGGAATTGTCATCAATTACCAAAACCACACATGGGGGCACCGTGCTCTTTCAGCAAGCCTATGCGCTTATGCACTGGATTGTTGAAATGACTTTGCTTGCTTGATGTTATTTGTATGCATGATTCATAATGGAGTTATCATTTGTTTTCTTCTTGTTCAAAGGCTTTGCAGGTACTTAGTGTATCGTAGATCAATCAAGGAGGGTGTAAGAAGCGAAGATATGAAAGAAAAGATTAGTTTGGTAGCAGAAAGCAATTCCTTGCGGATAAATAAGATGTAATCATTTAATACACAATGATTTCATCTGAAGTAATTCTTAATAAGGGCCATTAGTTGTATAGTGACTCTCGATGCAGGTCGGGATCGGGCGTGACATACTTTGCACATATTCCCCACTTCAATGCATTGTGAGCACATCATAACGGGTGTCTTCTAGTGTTATGTTTATTATCAAGATGACATCCCACACACAAGTACAAGCTTGTGAGAGTAAGACGTCATACTCATAATTATTTCTATATCATTAATTACATTCCTAAAGCTTGTTAAAGGCCGAGTTAAAAAACTTGGAACTTATTAAAAGAATTAACTTATTTTAGCTTTCTCGTAGTGCACACCCTCTCGTGGGTTCGTCACCCACGGTTACTCCTTGGGTCAAATTAAGTGGACTTTCTTCTATCCATATCATATCTTAAAGGTACCAGACTTTTTTGCATCTATTCTTTGGAGTTTTGGATTTTTCTTTTCACATGAATTTTTTTAAAAAGTGTTTTTTCTTTCATGAAGATCACTATGTCAAAAAACACAGTTGTGCTTCATGATGAAACACAACCGTGCTTCCTTCCCAGAACTAAAAAGCAGAGTTGTGTTGTAAGCTGAAGCACAATTATGCTTCAATTGTGCTTCTCACATTTTTTTTTAAAAGCATAGTTATGCTTGGGTAAAGCACAACTCTGCCTTCCGAAAAGAGAAAAGCACATAAACATAGTTGTAGTTTCCAAAAGATGTAAAGCCTAGTTGTGCTTCATAGTGAAGCACAACTGTCTTTCACGTGAAGCACATCCAAAAAAGTGGAACATCACAAACTGTGCAGTCAATTTTTTAGTTTCATTTCCCCGGGTTTTATTTATTTTCTTTGTGTTTTTCTTCATTTTTTTGTTTTTATTGAGGGCAAATACGTTAAAACTTATTAACACGGATCTAGTTTCGAAAATTTTGACATAAAAAACGCAATGCCAAAACAGTTAACGATCTAGAAGCATGGTTCAAGATATTAAACCTTTTAAAAAATGAATCTATGACCCTTTTTTTACAGAACTCATATATCATGATAAGTGTCGCACATGCAGTATACCACGTATCACCAATAGAGAAGGTGTGCGTGACCTTTGCAAAAAGAGCTCCTTTGCAAAAAGAGCTCCTAGTCAATGCTCGTGTCTCTCGAATAGACGTGGCTTCGTTGAATCTAGGGCAATTGGATCAACCCAATCTGCCCATCAATTTGTTTTTATTTATTGTACTTTGGTTTTAGTTGGGTTTTCCCCAAATAAACGGGTTGCTGTTTTTCAGTAGCTACAATTTTAAAACCTATTAAAAGAATAAAGAAAAATGTCCATCCCGTGTTTATATAAAAAAATCAATGTATATAACCGCATCATATATTAAAAATTGTTATGTATGTATTTAATTTTTTTCATTGTATATCCTTTTTGAATGGATATACAAAAAATTCATCATATATACAAAATATTCATTGTGTAATTAAGAAAAGGTTCGCCATATACTAAAAAATACAACATTTATTTGGACAAAAATGTTCACCATACATTGCAAAACTAGAACATCAAGAAACTGTAAAATAAATAAATAGAAACCAGATCTGAAAATTAAAACATAGATAAAAAATAAACATAAAACCAAAACCAAAATACATATAGAGGAGAAAATAAAAAAGGTGAAACAAAGGAAGAACACAATGTGGGCAATAGGCTTGCCCATCTTGCCTCTCTCTTTTGCGAAGCCGTGGCTATGACGCGGCGAATCCTATTTAGCGCCATAGGCGCTGGTTTATACGCAAATTTGCTAACCGGTGCCTATCTGGGCTTGGCCCATGTTCTCCTTTCTTAGACAAAGGAAGACCCCGCATTATCGTGATTCGAACCCATAACCTATGGGTCAATAGTGCGATGGCTTAACCAATACAACGCCCCGCGTTAGCTGCTCAGGTAATGCTTCTTGTCCTCTTTCCTTTTTCCTTTTTCTTTTTTCACTTTTCACTTTTTTTTTATTTTTCCGTTTTTAATTTTATTCGTCTTTGCATTCAATTGCACGAACTTTGTTCCAAATTTTGTGAACTTTTTAAAATTATTATGAACTATTTTTTGACAAATTATGATGAACTTTTTTAAAAATGGACGATTTTTTAAAAGTTTAATGAAATTTTCTATAAAAGTCAATGATTTTAGCAAAATAACGATGAACTTTTTTTTCAAAATCAATGAACTGTCTTGCAAAATTTTTGAACTTTTTTCAAATTCAATAAACTTTTCTAAAAAATGTTGAATTATTATAAATTTGGATGAATTTTTGTTCAAAATTGATCAACGTTTTTAAAATTAGATGAACTTAAAAAAAGTTATTAACATTTTTAAAATTTGATGAACTTTTTTGAAAATAAGTGAGCTTTTTTTGAATTCGGTTGACTTTATAAAAAAATTATATACTATATTAAAATCCATGAACTTTTTTTAAATATCAATTTTTTATTTTATTTTCTTCTTTCTCATTTAAAGGTTATTGGTCGGGCCAAGTATGGGGCGCTGCAGGCGCCACGAGCGGGGATGGGCGCCTCCAGGGCCGTATAGAACCACGCAATGTGGGCATTGTGGGCAATGGGTCATGCCGGAGCTATATCTTGCTTACAACAACATATACGATCGTGTCACCTCGCGCACGACGCGACCTGGCCAAAATCACTAATTGAAAAGTACATCTTTCAGTGCTGACTTCTACTTCCTCAGGTTGCGACAAGTGGCATACTGCATGCGTTTCATTTGTCGTAACATGGGAGTTTTCCTTTTAGTAGATTCATATTTTCATAACATTTTATTTTTAAACCGTGCGTCCAAATCTCAAACCGTTTTCATCGTTGGATTTCTCACGTCGAGATCTTTAAAACTAGATCCCATGTTGATAGGTTTCGACGATTTTTTTTATGAAAAAAACTGAAAAAAAAACCATGCCTCTCATGATAGGAAAAAACAAAAAACGCATTTTTCATATTTTTTTCACGAATGCAAAAACGATGCCTCCCGCGGAAGCAAAACCATGCCTCTCGCGAAAAAACACATTTTTTCTTTCCGAGAGGCACGGGAGTGCCTCTGACGAGGTCAAAACCGTGCGTCTCACGAAAAAAACAAAAAACGCGTTTTTTTCCTTTTCGAGAGGCACAGTCGTGCCTCTCACGAAGGCAAAACCGTGTCTCTCACGAAGGCTAAACTATGCCTCTCGCGAAATCAAAATTGTGCCTCTCATAAGAAAAGAGAGAAAACAATATATTTTTTCTGTTTCCGATATGCTCGACTGTACCTCTTGTGAAGGCAAAACCGTGCATCTCGTGGAAACAAAATCGTGGATCTCGTGAAAAAAAATCAGGAAACACACTTTTGGAAAAATGATTTTTTTCTCAAAAGAACTAAGAAAGACCGGTGAAAAACCGAAACATAAAAAAATCGAAACAAAAACCAATCTAAAAAGCCGAAAACGCGTGCGAAAGAATAATAATAAAAAAAATTGGAGGAAATGCTCAGAGCGCGACACGCGACGGCGGCTGAGAACACGCCAAGTGATGGCGCGTAGGAGTGCTTGCTGGAAGGCTTCCGAAGAAACCCTCTCTAACTAGTTGCTCTCCGACCTAGCCGGCGAGACATGTAGCGGGTCATGAGTTATTTCTGTTGGGGAACGTTGCATGGGAAACAAAAAATTTCCTACGCACACGAAGACCTATCATGGTGATGTCCATCTACGAGTGGATATTAGATCTACGTACGCTTGTAGATCACACAACGGGAAGCGCTTAAGAAACGCGGTTGATGTAGTGGAACGTCTTCACGTCCCTCGAACCGTCCCACTATCCGTCCCACGAACTGTCTCGCGATCCATCCCACGATCCGTTCCGATCTAGCGCCAAACGGATGGCACCTCCGCGTTCAGCACACGTACAACTCGATGACGATCTCGACATTCTTGATCCAGCAAGCAAGACGGAGAAGTAGATGAGTTCTCCGGCAGCGCGACGGCGCGCCGGTGTTGGTGATGATCTATTCCTGCAGGGCTCCGGAGCCAAGGGGTGGGGAAAATCCCTAGGGCGCCGGCCCAGGAGGCCTCCTTGGATCGGCCGACTTGGGGAAGGGAGGAGTCCTTCTCCAATCCCACTTGGATTAGGACTCCTTCCTTATTTTCCCACCTGTTTTGGATTTTCCACTTTTCCTCATGGGCTTTTCTTGGATGACTTTGTCAGCCCATTATAACTTATTGTACATCCAATAAACTCACGTGGACCCCTTGGGGCGTGGTGGGCCCACCCAGTGGGCCCCCGGAACCCATTCGTCACTCCTCGTACACTACCGGCAATGCCCGAAAACTTTCCGGAATCCAAACACCAACTTCCTATATATAAATCTTTGTTTTTGGACCATTCCGGAAACCCTCGTGACATCTGTGATCTCATCCGGGACTCCGAACAACCTTCGGTCACCAACACATATAACTCAACTATACTAAAACATCATCGAACCTTAAGTGTGCAGACCGTGCGGGTTCGAGAACTATGTAGACATGACCCGAGACACTCCTCGGTCAATATCCAATAGCGGGACCTGGATGCCCATATTGGACCCGACATATCCTACGAAGATCTTATCGGTTGAACCTTAGTGCCAAGGATTCATATAATCCCGTATGTCATTCCCTTTGTCCTTCGGTATGTTACTTGCCCGACATTCGATCGTCGGTATCCGCATACCTATTTCAATCTCGTTACTGGCAAGTCTCTTTACTCGTTCTGTAATACAAGATCCCGTGACTTACACTTAGTCACATTGCTTGCAAGGCTTGTTTGTGATGTTGTATTACTGAGTGGGCCCCGAGATACCTCTCCGTCACACGGAGTGACAAATCCCAGTCTTGATCCATACTAACTCAACGGACACCTTCGGAGATACCTCTAGATCACCTTTATAGTCACCCAGTTACGTTGCGACGTTTGATACACACAAGGTATTCCTCCGGTGCTAGTGAGTTATATGATCTCATGGTCATAGGAATAAATACTTGACACCTAGAAAACAATAGCAATAAAATGACACGATCAATATGCTATGTTCATAGTTTGGGTCTAGTCCATCACATGATTCTCCTAATGATGTGATCCGTTTATCAAGCGACAACACTTGTCTATGGTGAGGAAACCTTGACCATCTTTGATCAACGAGCTAGTCAACTAGAGGCTTACTAGGGACAGTGTTTTGTCTATGTATCCACACATGTATTTGTGTTTCCAATCAATACAATTATAGCATGGATAATAAACGATTATCATGAACAAAGAAATATAATAATAACTAATTCATCATTGCCTCTAGGGCATATTTCCAACAGTCTCCCACTTGTACTAGAGTCAATAATCTAGTTCACATCACCATGTGATTTTAACGAATCCAACACCCATACAGTTCTCGGGTTTTAGCACGTCTTGCTCGTGAGAGAGGTTTTAGTCAATGGTTCTGAATCTTTCAGATCCGTGTGTGCTTTACAAATCTTTATGTCATCTTATGGATGTTGCTACTACGTGCTATTCGGAAATACTCCAAATATCTACTCTACTATACGAATCCGTTTTACTACTCAGAGTTATTCGGATTAGTGTCAAAGCTTTCATCGGCGCAACCAATTACGACGAACTCTTCAACCACCTCCATAATCGAGAAAAATTCCTTAGTCCATTAGTTAGTAAGGATAACTTTGACCGCTGTTTAGTGATTCAATCCTGGACCAGTCTTTGTACCCCTTGACATACTCATGTCAAAGGCACTCATCAGGTGCGGCACACAGCATGGCATACTTTAGAGTCTACAGCTAAGGCATAGGGGACAACCTTCGTCCTTTCTCTTTCTTCTGCCGTGGTCGGGCTTTGAGTCTTACTCAAATTCACACCTTACAACACAGCCAAGAACTCCTTCTTTGCTGATCTATTTTGAACTCCTTCAAAAACTTGTCAAGGCATGCATTTCATTGAAAGTTCTATTAAGCGTTTTGATCTATCTCTATAGATCTTGATGCTCAATGTTCAAGTACCTCTATCCAGGTTTTCCTTTAAAAAACTCCTTTCAAACAACCCTTTATGCTTCACACAAATTCTACATTACTTCCGATCTTCAATATGTCAACCACATATACTTATCAGAAATTCTATAGTGCTCCCACTCACTTCTTTGGAAATACAAGTTTCTCATAAACCTTGTACAAACCCAAAAGCTTTGATCATCTCATCAAAGCGTATATTCCAACTTTGAGATGCTTGCACCAGTCCATAGAAGGATCACTGGAGCTTGCATACTTGTTAGCATCCTTAAGATTGACAAAATCTTCTGGTTGTATCACATACAACCTTTCCTCAAGGAAACCGTCGAGGAAACAATGTTTTGACATCCTATGTGCAATATTTCACAAACAATGCAACACTTGCTAACATAATTCCAACAGATTTTTAGTATCGCTATGAGTGAGAAAGTCTCATCATAGTCAACTCTTTGAACTTGTAGGAAACATCTTTGCGATAAGTCGAGCTTTTCTTAATGGTGACTTTTCACCATCATCGTTTGTCTTCCCTTTAAAGATCCATATTTACTTAACAGTCCTACGACCATCAAGTAGTTCTTCCAAAGTCTACACTTTGTTTTCATACATGGATTCTCTCTCGGATTTCATGGCCTCCAGCCATTTGTTGGAATTCGGGCCCACCATCGCTTCTCCATAGCTCGTAGGTTCATTGTTGTTCAACAACATGACCTCCAAGACAAGGTTACCGTACCACTCTACAGTAGTACGCGACCTTATTAACCTACGAGGTTTGTAGTAACTTTATCCGAAGATCAATGATCACCATCATTAGTTTCCACTTCAATTGGTGTAGGCGCCACAGGAACAACTTCCTGCACCCTTCTACACACTGGTTGAAGTGACGGTTCACTAACCTCATCAAGTTCCTGTTGGGTAACGTAGCATAAATTCAAAATTTTCCTACGCATATTCAGATCTTCCTATGGAGAGACCAGCAACGAGAGAGGGGTAAGAGCATCTTCATACCTTTGAAGATCGCTAAGCGGAAGCGTTGCTAGAACGCGGTATATGGAGTCGTACTCGCAGCGATTCCGATCTAGTGCCGAACTACGGCACCTCCGCGTTCAACACACGTGCAGCCCGGTGACGTCTCCCGCACCTTGATCCAGCAAGGAGGAGGGAGAGGTTGGGGAAGAATTCCAGCAGCACGACGGCGTGGTGTCGATGGAGAGACGAGGTCTCCCGACAGGGCTTCGCCAAGCACCGGTAGAGAGGAGGAGGAAGAAGGGCAGGGCTGCGTCGAGAGAGAGAGAAAACCATGTGCAAAACAGCCCCGAAACCTCAACTATATATAGGGGAAGGGGGAGGGGGCGCAGCCCTTAGGGTTCCCACCCCCAAGGGGTGCGGCAGCCCCAGATGGGAGAGGGGGCGGTGGCCAGGGCAGGGAGGAGGGGTGGTGCGCACCCCTCGTGGGCCTTAGGCCCACCTGGCTTAGGGTTTGCCCCCCCTTCCCTCTCCCCTGCGCATTGGACTGAGTGGGGAGGCGCACCAGCCCACCTAGGGGCTGGTTACCTTCCCCACTTGGCCCATCTTACCTCCCGGGGTCGTTGCCCCCTTCGGTGGACCCCCGGGGCCACCTCCGGTGGTCCCGGTGGTCCCGCTACGTTACCGGTGATGCCCGAAATACTTCCGGTGTCCGAAACCATCCGTCCTATATATCAATCTTTACCTACGGATCATTCCGGAGCTCCTCGTGACGTCCGGGATCTCATCCGGGACTCCGAACAACTTTCGGTAACCTCGTATAACAATTCCCTACAACCCTAGCATCATCGAACCTTAAGTGTGTAGACCCTACGGGTTCGGGAGACAGGCAGACATGACCGAGACACCTCTCCGGCCAATAACCATCAGCGGGGTCTGGATACCCATGGTGGCTCCCACTTGCTACACGATGATCTCATCGGATGAACCACGATGCCAAGGATTCAATTAATCCCGTATACAATTCCCTTTGTCTGTCGGTATAGAACTTGCCCGAGATTCGATCATCGGTATACCTATACCTTGTTCAATCTCGTTGTCGGTAAGTCTCTTTACTCGTTCCGTAGCACATCATCGTGTGACTAAATCCTTAGTCACATTGAGCTCATGATGATGTTCTACCGAGTGGGCCCAGATATACCTCTCCGTCACACGGAGTGACAAATCCCGATCTCGATTCGTACCAACCCAACAGACACTTTCAGAGATACCCGTAGTGCACCTTTATAGTCACCCAATTACGTTGTGATGTTTGATACACCCAAAGCACTCCTACGGTATCCGGGAGTTGCACAATCTCACGGTCGAAGGAAAAGATACTTGACATTAGAAAAAGCTTTAGCATACGAACAATACGATCTAGTGCTATGCTTAGGATTGGGTCTTGTCCATCACATCATTCTCCCAATGATGTGATCCCGTTATCAATGACATCTAATGCCCATGACCAGGAAACCATGATCATCTATTGACTAACGAGGTAGCCAACTAGAGGCTTGCTAGAGACACATTGTGATCTATTCATTCACACATGTATTACTGTTTCCTGTTAATACAATTATAGCATGAACAATAGTCTATTATCATGAACAAGGAAATATGATAATAACCATTTTATTATTGCCTCTAGGGCATATTTCCAACAGTCTCCCACTTGCACTAGAGTCAATAATCTAGTTACATTGTGATGTATCGAACACCCATAGCATTATGGTGTTGATCATGTTTTGCTCGTGGAAGAGGTTTAGTCAACGGGTCTGCAATATTCAGATTTGTGTGTACTTTACAAATATCTATTACTCCACTCTGGACATGGTCCTGGATGGAGTTGTAGCGGCGCTTGATGTGCTTCGTCTTCCGGTGAAACCTGGGCTCCTTGGCTATGGCAATGGCCCCAGTGTTATCATAGAAGAGTGTCATTGGACCCGACGCGCTTCGAACCACTCCAAGGTCGGTTATGAGCTCCTTCATCCAAATTCCTTCATGAGCCGCTTCTGAAGCAGCTATGTACTCTGCTTCACATGTAGATGCTGCCACGACTTCTTATTTGCTGCTGCACCAGCTCACTGCCCCACCATTCAAAACATATACATATTCGGTCTGTGACTTAGAGTCATCCGGATCTGTGTCGAAGCTAGCGTCGGTGTAATCCTTTATGACGAGCTCTTCGTCACCTCGATAAACGAGAAACATTTCCTTAGTCCTTTTGAGGTACTTAAGGATATTCTTGACCACTGTCCAGTGTTCCATACCGGGATCACTTTGGTACCTCCCTACCAAACTTATGGAAAGGTTTATATCAGGTCTGGTACACAACATGGCATACATAAGAGAGCCTACGGCTGAAGCGTAGGGGACAGAACTCATCTTCTCTCTATCTGCTGCCGTGGTCGGCGACTGAGTCTTACTCAATCTCATACCTTGCAAAACTGGCAAGAACCCTTTCTTTGAGTTTTCCATATTGAACTTCTTCAATATCTTGTCAAGGTATGTGCTTTGCGAAAGAGCTATGAGGCGTCTCGATCTATCTCTATAGATCTTGATGCCCAATATGTATGCAGCTTCTCCAAGGTCCTTCATTGAAAAACTCTTGTTCAAATAGGCCTTTATGCTCTCCAACATATCTATATTATTCCCCATCAATAATATGTCATCCACATACAGTATGAGGAAAGCTATAGAGCTCCCACTCACTTTCTTGTACAGACAGGCTTCTCCGTAAACCTGTATGAACCCAAACGCTTTAATCACCTCATTAAAGCGAATGTTCCAACTCCGAGATGCTTGCACCAGCCCATAGATGGAGCGCTGGAGCTTGCACACTTTGTTAGCACCCTTAGGATCGACAAAACCTTCTGGTTGCATCATATACAACTCTTCCTTAAGGTTCCCGTTAAGGAACGCAGTTTTGACGTCCATTTGCCAAATTTCATAATCATAAAAGGCGGCAATCGCTAACCTGATTCGGACTGATTTCAGCTTCGCTACGGGAGAGAAAGTCTCTTCGTAGTCTACTCCTTGAATTTGTCGAAAACCCTTTGCGACAAGTCGAGCTTTATAAACGGTTACATTACTGTTTGCATCAGTCTTCTTCTTGAAGATCCATTTATTTTCTATGGCTCGCTCGTCATCGGGAAAGTTCACCAAAGTCCATACTTTGTTCTCATACATGGATCCTATCTCTGTTTTCATAGCTTCAAGCCATTTGTTGGAATCTGGGCCCGCCATCGCTTCTTCATAGTTCGAAGGTTCACCGTTGTCTAACAACATGATTTCCATCACAGGGTTGCCGTACCACTCTGGTGC
This sequence comes from Hordeum vulgare subsp. vulgare, assembly GCF_904849725.1. Taxonomy (NCBI): domain Eukaryota; kingdom Viridiplantae; phylum Streptophyta; class Magnoliopsida; order Poales; family Poaceae; genus Hordeum; species Hordeum vulgare. Next base: position 33,986,589 of record NC_058520.1, on the reverse strand, counting down.
GGAGCGTGCCCTTGTGGACCTTCGCGGTTCAGTAGTAACTTGCTCCGAAGCTTCATGATCATCATCATTAACTTCCTCTTCAGTTGGTGTAGGCGCCACAGGAACAACTTCCCGCGCTGCGCTACTATCCTGTTCGAGAGGGGGTGTAATTACCTCATCAAGTTCTACCTTCCTCCCACTTACTTCTTTCGAGAGAAACTCTTTCTCTAGAAAGGATTCGTTCTTGGCAACAAAGGTTTTACCTTCGGATCTAAGATAGAAGGTATACCCAATAGTTTCCTTAGGGTATCTTATGAATACGCATTTCTCCGCTTTGGGTTCGAGCTTTTCTGGTTGAAGTTTCTTCACGTAAGCATCGCAGCCCCAAACTTTAAGAAACGACAACTTATGTTTCTTTCCAAACCATAGTTCATACGGTGTCGTCTCAACGGATTTAGACGGTGCCCTATTTAAAGTGAATGCTGCAGTTTCTAATGCGTATCCCCAAAATGATAGCGGTAGGTCGATAAGAGTCATCATAGATCGTACCACATCTAATAAAGTGCGATTACGAGATTCAGACACTCCGTTGCGTTGCGGTGTGCCAGGCGGCATCAGTTGTGAAACGATTCCACACTTCCTTAGGTGTGTGCCAAACTCGTGACTCAAATATTCTCCTCCACGATCAGATCGTAGACACTTAATTTTTCTGTCACGTTGATTCTCGACCTCACTCTAAATTCCTTGAACTTTTCAAATGTCTCAGATTTGTGCTTCATCAAGTAGATATACCCATACCTACTCAAATCATCGGTGAGAGTGATAACATAACGATAGCCACCGCGAGCTTCAATGTTCATTGGACCACACACATCAGTATGTATTATTTCCAATAAGTCGGTTGCTTTCTCCATTATTCCTGAAAATGGAGTATTAGTCATCTTGCCCATGAGGCACGGTTCGCATGTGTCAAATGATTCAAAGTCAAGAGACTCTAATAGTCCATCAGTATGGAGCTTCTTCATGCGCTTAACGCCGATATGACCAAGGCGGCAGTGCCACAAGTATGTGGGACTATCATTATCAACTTTACATCTTTTGGTACTCACACTATGAATATGTGTAACATCACGATCGAGATTCATCAAGAAAAAACCATTCACCAGAGGAGCATGACCATAAAACATATCACTCATATAAATAGAACAACCATTATTCTCTGACTTAAATGAATAGCCGTCTCGCATTAAGCAAGACCCTGATACAATGTTCATGCTTAAAGCTGGTACCAAATAACAATTATTAAGGTTTAAGACTAATCCCAATGGTATATGTAGAGGTAGCGTGCCGACGGCGATCACATCGACCTTTGAACCATTCCCGACGCGCATCGTCACCTCGTCCTTGGCTAGTCTCCGCTTATTCTGCAGTTCCTGCTTTGAGTTGCAAATGTGAGCAACAACACCGGTATCAAATACCCAGGAGCTACTACGAGCGCTGGTAAGGTCAACATCAATAACATGTATATCACATATACCTTTAACGTTGCCGACCTTCTTGTCCGCTAAGTATTTGGGGCAGTTCCGCTTCCAGTGACCCTTTCTCTTGCAATAGAAGCACTCAGTCTCAGGCTTGGGTCCATTCTTTTTCTTCTTCTCGGCATCTGGCTTACCGGGCGTGGCAACAGCTTTGCCGTCTTTCTTGAAGTTCTTCTTACCCTTGCCCTTCTTGAAACTAGTGGTCTTGTTGACCATCAACACTTGATGCTCTTTCTTGATTTCTACTTCTGCAGACTTGAGCATCGAGACAACTCGGGAATGGTCTTCTCCATCCCTTGCATGTTGTAGTTAAGCACAAAGTCTTTGTAGCTTGGTGGGAGAGACTGGAGGATTCTGTCAATTATAGCATCATCCGGAAGTTCGAATCCAAGTGAAGTCAGACGACCGTGTAACCTAGACATTTTGAGTATGTGCTCACTGACAGAACTGTTCTCCTCCATCTTACAGCTAAAGAACTTGTTGAAGACTTCATATCTCTCGACACGGGCATGAGCTTGAAAAACTAGCTTCAGCTCTTGGAACATATCATATGCTCCGTGTTGCTCAAAACGCCTTTGGAGCCCCGTTTCTAAACTGTATAACATGCCACACCTAACCAGAGAGTAGTCATCACTCCGCGTTTGCCAGACGTTCAGAATGTCCTGGACTGCTGCGGGAGCGGGAGGGTCACCTAGCGACGCATCAAGGACATAAGCCTTTTTAGCTACTTCAAGGATGAGCTTCAAGTTGCGAACCCAGTCCGCATAGTTGCTACCATCATCTTTCAGCTTGTTTTTCTCTAGGAATGCGTTGAAATTGAGGTTGACGTTGGCCATCTACAATATTTATAAAGACAAACCTTTTAGACTAAGTTCATGACAATTAAGTCCATTTAATCATATTAAGTATGAACTCCCACTTAAATCGACATCCCTCTAGTCATCTAAGTGATACATGATCCATGTTGACTAACCCGTGTCCGATCATCACGTGAGACGGACTAGTCACCATGGTGAGCAACTTCATGCTGATCGTATTCAACCATACGACTCATGTTCGACCTTTCGATCTCTTGTATTCGAGGTCATGTCTGTACATGCTAAGCTCGTCGAGTCAACCTAGGTGTTTCACGTGTGTAAATCTGGCTTACACCCGTTGTATGCGAACGTTAGAATCTATCACACCCGATCGTCACGTGGTGCTTCGAGACAACGAACCTTCGCAATGGTGCACACAATACGTTCTCGAAATTTTAAGAGGGATCATCTTATTATGCTACCGTCGTTCTAAGCAATAAGATGAAAAACATGATAAACATCACAATGCAATCATATAGTGACATGATATGGCTATTATCATCTTTGCCCTTTCGATCTCCATCTTCAGGCATCGCATGATCATCATCGTCACCGGCGTGACACCATGATCTCCATCATCATGATCTCCATCATCGTGTCTCCGTGATGTCGTCACGCCAACTACTACTATCACTACTACTATAGCTAACCGTTAGCAATGAAGTAAAAGTAGTAAGCACATGGCGTTGCATCTCATACAATAAATTAAGACAACTCCTATGGCTCCTGCCGGTTGTCATACTCATCGACATGCAAGTCGTGAAACCTATTACAATAACATGATCATCTCATACATCATACATGCAACATCACAACTTTGGCCATATCACATCACATGTCAAACCCTGCAAAAACAAGTTAGACGTCCTCTAATTGTTGTTGCAAGTTTTACGTGGCTGATTTGGGTTTCTAGCGAGAACGCCTTCTTACCTACGTGACAGCCACAACGATGATATGCCAAAGCTATTTACCCTTCATAAGGACCCTTTTCATCAAATCCAATCCGACTAGAGTAGGAGAGACAGACACCCGCTAGCCACCTTTATGCACGGTGTGCATGTCTATCGGTGGAACCAGTCTCACGTAAGCGTACGTGTAAAGTCGGTCCAGGCCGCTTCATCCCACAATACCTCCGGAAAAGAATAAGACTAGTAGCCGCAAGAAAATTGACAAATCATCGCCCACAACTTTTGTGTTCTACTCGTGCATAGAATCTACGCATAGAAAACCTGGATCGGATGCCACTGTTGGAGAGACCAACGAGAGAGGGGTAAGAGCATCTTCATACCTCTGAAGATCGCTAAGCGGAAGCGTTGCTAGAACGCGGTTGATGGAGTCGTACTCGCAGCGATTCCGATCTAGTGCCGAACTACGGCACCTCCACGTTCAACACACGTGCAGCCCGGTGACGTCTCCCGCACATTGATCCAGCAAGGAGGAGGGAGAGGTTGGGGAAGAACTCCAGCAGCACAACGGCGTGGTGTCGATGGAGAGACGAGGTCTCCCGACAGGGCTTCGCCAAGCACCGGTAGAGAGGAGGAGGAAGAAGGGCAGGGCTGTGCCGAGAGAGAGAGAAAACCGTGTGCAAAACAGCCCCGAAACCTCAACTATATATAGGGGGAGGGGGAGGGGGCGCAGCCCTTAGGGTTCCCACCCCAAGGGGTGAGGCAGCCCCAGATGGGAGAGGGGGCGGCGGCCAGGGCAGGGAGGAGGGCTGGTGCGCACCCCTGGTGGGCCTTAGGCCCACCTGGCTTAGGGTTTGCCCCCCTTCCCTCTCCCCTGCGCATTGGGCTGAGTGGGGAGGCGCACCAGCCCACCTAGGGGCTGGTTACCTTCCCCACTTGGCCCATCTTACCTCCCGGGGTCGTTGCCCCCCTTCGGTGGACCCCCGGGGCCACCTCCGGTGGTCCCGGTGGTCCCGGTACGTTACCGGTGATGCCCGGAACACTTCCGGTGTCCGAAACCATCCGTCCTATATATCTATCTTTACCTCCGGATCATTCCAGAGCTCCTCGTGACGTCCGGGATCTCATCCGGGACTCCGAACAACTTTCGGTAACCTCGTATAACAATTCCCTATAACCCTAGCGTCATCGAACCTTAAGTGTGTAGACCCTACGGGTTCGGGAGACAGGCAGACATGACCGAGACACCTCTCCGGCCAATAACCATCAGCGAGGTCTGGATACCCATGGTGGCTCCCACTTGCTCCATGATGATCTCATCGGATGAACCACGATGTCAAGGATTCAATCAATCCCGTATACAATTCCCTTTGTCTGTCGGTATAGAACTTGCCCGAGATTCAATCGTCGGTATACCTATACCTTGTTCAATCTCATTACCGGTAAGTCTCTTTGCTCGTTCCGTAGCACGTCATCATGTGACTAACTCCTTAGTCACATTGAGCTCATGATGATGTTCTACCGAGTGGGCCCAGAGATACCTCTCCGTCATACGGAGTGACAAATCCCGATATCGATTCGTACCAACCCAACAGACACTTTCAGAGATACCCGTAGTGCACCTTTATAGTCACCCAGTTATGTTGTGACGTTTGATACACCCAAAGCACTCCTACGGTATCCGGGAGTTGCACAATCTCATGGTCGAAGGAAAATACACTTGACATTAGAAAAAGCTTTAGCATACGAACAATACGATCTAGTGCTATGCTTAGGATTGGGTCTTGTCCATCACATCATTCTCCCAATGATGTGATCCCGTTATCAATGACATCTAATGCCCATGACCAGGAAACCATGATCATCTATTGACTAACGAGCTAGCCAACTAGAGGCTTGCTAGGGACACATTGTGATCTATTCACTCACACATGTATTACTGTTTCCTGTTAATACAATTATAGCATGAACAATAGACTATTATCATGAACAAGGAAATATGATAATAACCATTTTATTATTGCCTCTAGGGCATATTTCCAACAGTTGCACCACCCTCCCACTCAATTCTTTCGAGAGAAACCTTTCCTCGAGAAGGACCCGTTTCTAGAAAAAACACTTTGCTTCCGGATCTGAGATAGGAGATGTATCCAACTGTTTTGGATATCCTATGAAGATGCATTTATCCGCTTTGGGTTCGAGCTTATCAAACTGAAACTTTTTCACATAAGCGTCGCAGTCCCAAACTTTCAAGAAACGACAGCTTAGGTTTCTCCAAACCATATTCTTTACTGTGTCATCTCAACGGAAATACGCGGTGCCCTATTTAAAGTGAATGCGGTTGTCTCTAATGCATAACCCATAAACGATAGTTGTAATTCGATAAGAGACGTCATAGTATGCACCATATCAAATAGGGCGCGGCTATGATGTTCGGACACACCATCACACTATGTTGTTCTAGGTGGCATAAACTATGAAACAATTTCCACATTGTCTTAACTGTGTACCAAAACTCGTAACTCACATATTCATCTCTATGATCATATCATTGACAGTTTATCCTCTTGTCATGACGATCTTCACTCTGAAATAGCTTTGAACTTTTTCAATATTTCAGACTTGTGATTCATCAAGTAAATACTCGTGTATCTACTCAAGTCGTCAGTGAAGTAAGAACATAACGATATCCATTGCGTGCCTCAGCACTTATTGGAGTGCACACATAAAAATGTATTACTTCTAACAAGTTACTCTCTTGTTCCATGTGGTATGATTTTGATGTCTCAAGTGTTTCAGAATCAAGTGAGTCCAAACGATCCATCTGCATGGAGTTTCTTCATGCGTTTATACCAATAGGTATGGTTTGCATGTCTCAAACGTTTCAAAAATGAGTGAGTACAAAGATCCATCAGCATTGAGCTTCTTCATGCATTTTACACCAACATGACTCAAGCGGTAGTGCCACAAGTAAGTGGTACTATCATTATTACTTTGTATCTTTTGGCACCAATATTATGAACATGTGTAACACTACGATCGAGATTCGATAAACCATTGAAGGTAATTATTCAAGCAAATAGAATAACCATTATTCTCTTTAAATGAATAATAGTATTGCAATAAACACGATCCAATCATGTTCATGCTCAACGCAAACACCAAATAAAAATTATTTAGGTTTAACACAAATTCCGATGGTAGAGGGAGCGTGCGATGTTTGATCACATCAGCCTTGGAAACACTTCCAAGACTTATCGTCACCTCGCCTTTAGCTAGTCTCCGTTTATTCCGTAGCTTTTATTTTGAGTTACTAATCACTTAGCAATCGAACCGGTATCTAATACCCTCGTGCTACTAGGAGTACTAGTAAAGTACACATCAATATCATGTATATCAAATATACTTCTGTTGACTTCGCCAGCCTTCTCATCTGCCAAGTATCTAGGGTAGCTCCGCCTGAGTGACCGTTCCCCTCATAATAGAAGCACATAGTCTCGGGTTTGGGTTCAATCTTGGGTTTCTTCATTAGAGCAGCAACTAGTTTGCCGTTTCATGAAGTATCCCTTCTAGCCCTTGCCCTTCTTAAAACTAGTGGTTTTACTAACCATCAACAATTGATGCTCCTTCTTGATTTCTACTTTCGCAGTGTCAAACATTGCGAATTGCTCAAGGATCATCATATCTATCCTTGATATGTTATAGTTCATCACGAAGCTCTAGCAGCTTGGTGGCAGTGACTTTGGAGAACCATCACTATCTCATTTGGAAGATTAACTCCCACTTGATTCAAGCGATTGTTGTACTGAGACAATCTGAGCACATGCTCAACGGTTGAGCTTTTCCCCTTTACTTTGTAGACAAAGAATCTTGTCGGAGGTCTCATACCTCTCAACAAGGGCAGGAGCATGAAATCTCAATTTCATCTCTTAGAACATCTCTCATGTTCCGTGACGTTTCAAAACGTCTTCGGCGCCTTGCTTCTAAGCCATTAAGTATTACGCACTAAACTATCACGTAGTCATAAAAAACGTGTATGTGAGATGTTCGCAACATCCATAGATGACGCTCGAGGTGCAGCACACCGAGTGGTGCATTAAGGACATAAGCCTTCTGCGCAGCAATGAGGACAATCCTCAGTTTTATGGACTCGGTCCGCAAAGTTGCTACTATTATCTTTCAACTAAATTTTCTCTAGAAACATATAAAAAACAGTAGAGCTATAGCGCAAGCTACATCATAATTCGCAAAGACCTTTTGACTATGTTCATGATAATTAGAGCTTAACTAATCAAATTACTGATAAACTCCCACTCAAAAAGTACATCTCTCTAGTCATTTGAGTGGTACATGATCCAAATTCACTAACTCATGTCCGATCATCACGTGAGTTGAGAATAGTTTCAGTGGTAAGCATCTCTAAGCTAATCATATCAACTATACGATTCATGCTCGACCTTTCGGTCTCATGTGTTCCGAGACCATGTCTGCACATGCTAGGCTCGTCAAGTTTAACCCGAGTGTTCCGCGTGTGCAACTGTTTTGCACCCGTTGTATGTGAACGTTGAGTCTATCACACCTGATCATCACGTGGTGTCTTGAAACGACGAACTGTCGCAACGGTGCACAGTCGAGGAGAACACAATTTCATCTTGAAATTTTAGTGAGAGATCACCTTATAATGCTACCGTCGTTCTAAGCAAAATAAGGTGCATAAAAGGATTAACATCACATGCAATTCATAAGTGACATGATATGGCCATCATCTTGTGCTTCTTGATCTCCATCACCAAAGCACTGGCATGATATTCTTGTCACCGGCGCCACACCATGATCTCCATCATCATGATCTCCATCATCGTGCCACCATCGAGGTTGTCGTGTTATCTATGCTATTACTACTAAAGCTACGACCTAGCAATATAGTAAACGCATCTGCAATCACAAACGTTAGTTTAAAGACAACCCTATGGCTCCTGCCGGTTGCCGTAGCATCGACGTGCAAGTCGATATTAACTATTACAACATGATCATCTCATACATCCAATATATCACATCACGTCATTGACCATATCATATCACATGCATACCGTGCAAAAATAAGTTAGACGTCCTCTAATTTGTTGTTGCATGTTTTACGTGGCTGCTATGGGTATCTAGTATGATCGCATCTTACTTACGCAAAAACCACAACGGATATGTGCAAATTGCTATTTAATCTCTCTCCAAGGACCACCTCAGTCTAAACCAATTCAACTAAAGTTGAAGAAACAGACACCCGCTAGTCATCTTTATGCAACGAGGTTGCATGTCAGTCGATGAAACCAGTCTCTCGTAAGCGTACGAGTTATGTCGGTCCAGGCCGCTTCAATCCAACAATACCGCCGAATCGAGAAAAGACTAAGGAGGGCAGCAAATCGAACATCACCGTCCACAAAACCTTTTGTGTTCTACTCGAGATAACATCTATGCATGAACCTATCTCATGATGCCACTGTTGGGGAACGTTGCATGGGAAACAAAAAATTTCCTACGCACACGAAGACCTATCATGGTGATGTCCATCTACGAGTGGATATTAGATCTACGTACGCTTGTAGATCACACAACGGGAAGCGCTTAAGAAACGCGGTTGATGTAGTGGAACGTCTTCACGTCCCTCGAACCGTCCCACTATCCGTCCCACGAACCGTCTCGCGATCCATCCCACGATCCGTTCCGATCTAGCGCCAAACGGATGGCACCTCCGCGTTCAGCACACGTACAACTCGATGACGATCTCGACATTCTTGATCCAGCAAGCAAGACGTAGAAGTAGATGAGTTCTCCGGCAGTGTGATGGTGCGCCGGTGTTGGTGATGATCTATTCCTACAGGGCTCCGCCTGAGCTCCGCAGAAATCTAATCTAGAGGAAGAACTACGAGGTGTAGGTTTGAGTTGCACGTGGCAAAGTTGTCTCAAATCAGCCCTAAACCTCTAGTATATATAGGAGGAGCCAAGGGGTGGGGCAAAGCCCTAGGGCGCCGGCCAAGGAGGCCTCCTTGGGACGGACGACTTGGGGGAAGGGAGGAGTTCTTCTCCAATCCCACTTGGATTAGGACTCCTTCCTTATTTTCCCACCTCTTTTGGATTTTCCACTTTTTCCTCATGGGCTTTCCTTGGATGACTTTGTCAGCCCATTATACCTTATTGTACATCCAATAAACCCACGTGGACCCCTTGGGGCGTGGTGGGCCCATCCAGTGGGCCCCCGGAACCCATTCATCACTCCCGGTACATTGCCGACAATGCCCGGAAACTTTCCACAATCCAAACACCAACTTCCTATATATCAATCTTCGTCTTTGGACCATTCCGGAAACCCTCGCGACGTCCGTGATCTCATCCGGGACTCCGAACAACCTTCGGTCACCAACACATATAACTCAACTATACTAAAACATCATCAAACCTTAAGTGTGCAGACCGTCCGGGTTCGAGAACTATGTAGACATGACCCGAGAAACTCCTCAGTCAATATCCAATAGCGGGACCTGGATGCCCATATTGGATCCTACATATACTACAAGGATTCATATAATCCCGTATGTCATTCCATTTGTCCTTCGGTGTGTTACTTGCCCGAGATTCGATCGTCGGTATCCGCAAACCTATTTCAATCTCGTTACCGGCAAGTCTCTTTACTCCTTTTGTAATACAAGATCCCGTGACTTACACCTAGTCACATTGCTTGCAAGGCTTGTTTGTGATGTTGTATTACCGAGTGGGCCCCGAGATACCTCTGCGTCACACGGAGTGACAAATCTCAGTCTTGATCTATACTAACTCAACGGACACCTTCGGAGATACCTGTAGAGCAGCTTTATAGTCACCCAGTTACGTTGCGACATTTGATACACACAAGGTATTCCTCCGGTGCCAGTGAGTTATATGATCTCATGGTCATAGGATTAAATACTTGACACGCAGAAAACAATAGCAATAAAATGACACGATCAATATATTACGTTCATAGTTTGGGTCTAGTCCATTAGATGATTCTCCTAATGATGTGACCCTGTTATCAAGTGACAACACTTGTCTATGGTCAGGAAACCTTGACCATCTTTGATCAACGAGCTAGTCAACTAGAGGCTTACTAGGGACAGTGTTTTGTCTATGTATCCACACATGTATTTGTGTTTCCAATCAATACAATTATAGCATGGATAATAAACGATTATCATGAACAAGAAATATAATAATAACTAATTTATCATTGCCTCTAGGGCATATTTCCAACAATTTCCCCTGGTTTTAACTATTTTTGGCGCAGCTTTTCCTTTGGTTTTAACTATTAGGGTCCTTTTTTATTTTTTTATTTTTTTTCTCTGTTTTTCTTGTTTCCTTTTTCTTTTTCTCACTTTTCGGTTTTCTCTTGTTTCTTCTTCGGTTCTTCTTTTTGGACTATATTCTTTGGTTTTCTGGATTCCTTCTTCTCTTCGGTATTCTTTTGTTTCCTTTTCTGTATTTTTTTTCTCTTTTCTTTCTTCCAACACATGTGTACACTTTTTTTACACATTATACAATTTTTTATATGTCAATTTTTTATAATAAATGTTAGTATTTTCTAAATACATGATTTTTTAAATAAATGTTTTGATGTCTATATGTCTTTTTTTGGTATACATAAACACCACTTAAATACATGTTTAATTTTTTATATACTACTACCCCGTCTCATACTATTAGAGAAATTTTGACCCTAGTGGAGTGCAAAAAGCGCTCCTATACTATAGGACGACCGGAGTAGATGATACCCTGCACGTTGTTGCGAGAATGTTTTGTACATATTTAAATGTGATTCGTTGAATGAAACATTATATTTTAAGTAATAATAATAAAATAAAACTGAATATAGTTTATTATGATTTATATATATATTTAAAATATATTAAATATAAATAGCATAACAGAAGGAAAATTCTCATGTTTGTTTGCACATTGAGATGAGTCTTTTTTTATGCATGTGTTCATGATAAAGTGACATGCTTGCATGTTGAAAAACATATATTGGCGTGGGTGAGACTTTTTTCATGCATGTTGTGCCATGATGTGGCATGCTTGTATGTTGAGAGAAATAGTTACTGGGGGCTAGCTGTATAGATATAGAAAATATGTATTTTTTTCATATATATTTTGATGTCTACTTTTCTTCATACACATCATACAATTTTATTATACATCTGATACACTTTATATACATGTTTTACATTTTGTATATACACATTAACATTTTATAAATACATAATGACCACATTTTTATTATAAATTTTACTTTTTCCATACGCATTTTGTATTTTGTATATACACGAGGAACATTTTTTATATACACATGTAACATTTTCTGGATACACGATTACATTTTTTTGAAAACTTATACTTTTGTATGTCTACCTTTTTTCATGCACATTTGTTTTTTATACATTAGATACATTTTCTCTACACATATTTAATTTTTTCGAAATGCATGATTAAAATTTCCCAAATTATTTATAATTTTTTTTGTAATATATATTTATAATTAAACAAAAGTATAATTATAAAGCAAAAATCAAGAAAACAGAAAACATGAAAGAAACAAAACAAAATATGAGATAGTGGCCTCCCCGTGCGCTTGGCTGGCCCATTTTGACATGCGCTCGGCTGCACGTGGTAGATGGACCAGCCCACTTGCGAGGTCCTTACGCGAGAGCAGACCACGTCTCGCTAAATGTGAGACAATAAATCACTAGTTAAGAGGTACTCTTGCAAAGATCACTTTCATCTTTTTATGGGCTCACAAGCGCCACGCTGCATGCGATTTACTTGTCGCAACCTAAGAGTTTTATTCGTAGATTCATTATTTTAAACATTTTATCTCTTCAACCATGTGTTCGAATCACGAACCATTTTTGTTGTTGCATTCCTCGCGTTGAGATATTTGAAACTAGATCTTATGTTAATAGATTTTGATAAAAAAAAATTGCAAAAAAATTGGTATAAAAACCGGTAGCCGACAACACATTTTTCTCTAATTGTTTTCCCTTTCCGAGAGGCATAGCTGTGCTTCTTGCAGAAGAAAATGTGTGCCTCCAGGAGCAGCAAATCCATGCCTTTTATGTAACAAAATACATATTTTTTCTTTTTTGAGAGACACAACTCATGAAAGCAAACTTGTGCCTCCACGAGAAGCAAATTCGTGCTTCTCGTGGAAGAAAAACCCCAGACTTTTTTCTCTTTCCGAGATGCACAACTTTGCCTCTCGTGAAAGAAAAAAAAATACTTTTTTCCTTTTTTTTGAGAGGACAAGTGTGCCTGTCGTGGAACCAATTTTTTGTGTTCATGAGATGCAACATTGTGCCTCCCGTGAAAAAATGGGATTTTTCGCTCAATTTTGTTTTATATTTTTTCCTATAAAATCTTGGTAAAATTGGGCGAAGACCAAAAGGCCAAAAACCCCGAAAACCATCTAAACCCCAAAAACGCATATAGAAACAATAATCCTAAGAAAGCATTTAGCAAGTGACGGGTGGCGGTAGCTGAGAGCACACTGTGTTCTCAACCTTCCAAAAGTGACCCTTCCAGGGCTCCCGCTAGGGGTATCGCTTAATTAGTTGCTCTTAACGAGACATAGCCGCTCCCCGGTTTTTTTTAAAACAATTGTAGTTTTATTCATACTCGTAACTATTACAGGTACACTAATTTGTATCTAAAATCCAGTCAAATACAAAGTAACTCCTATGACTAAGAATTACCATGAAATCTCTTAGAAACACCTTCTTTGCGGTATCAATCGTTGTTAGAAGAAATACTCCAAAGACTTCGATAAGGATGTTGTAATTGTACTGGAGCAACAACGTTGTCACTCTTTCGCACGGACGGACATTACCAATAAGGGTTTTTGAAAGCGTCTTCACTCGCCGATCCAAAAAGATGTGAAACCTTGATCGATGAACGTACTTGAGCCAGGGATGATCCCCTAGAAGAGTAGGTTGTCGGATCACAATATCTTCACCATGATATCGTTGAAAGGTTTTAACTCCACAAAGAATCAAACCAATAGAAAAAAAGTTTGACACACCAACATAAACTCACCAGATCCTTAAATCTCATGGCACCGTCAAAGAACGAGTGTAAATTTATTCGCACATAAAACTATGATCACTAGACGATAATAATAATCATAGAACTCTTGAAGATGCGAGGTTCCCTCACCTCTCAACACCAATGGCAGACTGAGGCGATGGAATCAAAAATTCCTGAGGATGGTTGCAGCTGCAGCTGCGGCTCCTAGACGAACCCTCGGTTGGTCGCTGGTGTATTGTGTAGGTCTTCTTTTTTGAGAAAATGGTGGGCTTTTTTTTTTGAGAACAGACAATGGTGTATTGGCCTTTTGCAAAGGGAGCGCTCTAACCTAAGGTCTGTAGCCCATCAGGCCCAATGCGCAGGCGCCTTATGTCAAGCAAGTGTCCTCAGACGGCCCAAAAGAACGAACACGAAAAGGAGGGCCCAGAAGAGAGTTGTGGGAGCCCGGTCTCAAATGTTTCTGAGCACAGCGTAAAGGAAGAAAAAAAAACCGAGTACATGAACGCAAAAGAAAACATGAAACCTTTTCCCTACCTCAAGTTGGAGTATACTCTCTCCGTTCCTAAATATAAGTCTTTTTGAAGGTTTCACTAGAGGACTACATACGAATATATATATAGACATACTTTAAAGTGTTGATTCACTCATTTTGCTCCGTATGTAGATCCTTAGTGAAATCTCTTAAAAGACTTATATTTAGAAACGGAGGGAGAATATGCAACATGCATGCATGTAATCTGAGTTGGTTCCGGTCCAAAGTTCATGCATTCACACGGACGCTAGTGGTAACATTGTAGGCTTGTACTCCTAGTAGGTATCCTTTCTCGAGAATTCGATCGATCGGAAACGACCTGAAAGCCCTTTGACACTTCACACTTGAGCAGGCATGCAGCTAGGTAGCGCGCTTTAGAGCTTTAGCCCACACTATTTGAAGCGAAGTGACAAGGCTTACTAAACCAGTAACCACCACACCACCAGTCAAAGAAACTGTTAGCAGCGCCTTTCCTGCCTGCCTTGCTATACGTACCGCAACGCGACAAGCCAAAGCCTTGCATGCTCTTGCTTCGTAGCCATACCAGACCTAGGTTTAGGCCGTACCCCTCCCTCTTTCAAGTATACTTTCCCGTTCTTTCACATTGGACGACGGGCGCATGCATGCGCGATTGTACGTATATCATGATGCATGCATGGCAGCTGGGCGTAAGAATCCGCGGTCAAACCGGCCGCAGCTAAACACGCGCCTTTTGGAACTGGGAGAAGGGCATGCAGGAGAGGCAGCTCTGAACAGAGGCTTGCTTGCTTGCTGTAGTAGGCTGGTGTCAAGGCATGAGGGGAACAGTGGTAATTTGGAGAGCGTCGCAAGGACATGCGGTGCGGTTGCTATGGCGGAGAGGCAACAGTGTGTCCGGCCGGTGGATGTGACGGCTACATATCCATGTGCATGTCCTAAAAGAAGAGAGCTACCATAGCTTAGCTTAGCTTAGCATGTACCCCCGGCATGTGCACTGTACGTGTAAGCCTACCCCGGTCGACTACCGGGCTACTGCGTACTACAGCTACCTGCGGCTAGGGCCTACTCCATCGACGACACGATCTATAGTAGCCCCTGTAGCTTCATTTCATCCATTGATGATCAGTCATCGGACCCAACAACAGGCAGAGTTAAGATGGGATATCTCTCCAGTTCAAACATATTTTTTTTATCTGAGCAATTTGAAAATTTACGTCCAATTTAATATCCTATGTGTTTCGTACAAAGGTGCCGTAAAAAATGTTATATGACTTCCTTCGGGTTACTTCTCTGCTTCTTAAAACAGAATTACTGCATCCATTGCGAGCTAATTGCGCTCTAATATATTTTTAAACTGATAAAATTATCAATAACTACAATATCAAATAAGTATACTTCGAAAATATATCCTATTGCAGATGTTGACAATATTGTCTATAAATTGGTCAAACGTTTCTTTTAATAGTTTGGATTGCTTACCCCTTGTCCAAATAAAACACATTTCACTTTTCATGGTTTTAAACACAATTTTTTACTCCTATTTTAAATCTTAACATGCCTTAAAGATAGAAAGATATGTAGAATGGGCTAAGTTTCTAAGATTAATATAATGACTTCATTTTTGTTACGAGCAATCTATATACTTCTACACAAATTATAGCTAGCTGTCAAAGTTGTATACCATTGGTTTCATATAGGCGACGTTCCTTAAATTTCCACACAACTACATAACAAAAATATTATTATTTTCTTGCAAATGATTTTTTAAAGAGATGTTCCTTTAACCAAAATTGTGCTCCCGAGATGTCTTCATGCCTTTGCTTTCGAGATGTGCATGTTTTGGAACCTGTAACTTATTCCTTTTAGTTCAACATGAAATCTTATGATAATCAATATGATAATCTTTACTTTTTTCTTCGGCTTGCAATATGTTTGATTCAGTAAATATGTACTAGCACCTTTTGGTACAAAATGTTATTGTTTCCTTGCACATCAAAAACTCTAGAAGTGCAAAAACATGTAGTACATATACTTGTAAGTTACTGCGTTGACCCCCCCCCCCCCCCTGGTTACAAATACAAAGAAAATGCACAGTGCACAATATATAGTTTCTGTTTTCCAAACTTAGCAACCACTAGCACATGATTTGTTTTGGCTAGATGACCGTGGTCTTGAGGAAAAAAAAGAACGCGGCGATTAACCTATACTCTCTTTATTTTTAATTTTTTTTTAAGATTTAATAATAACTACTTCTTTCGTCTGAAAATATTTATCATAGAGTATCTAGATGTATTTAATTTCAGATATATTCATTTTTATTCATTTGTATGACAAATAATTTCGGACGGAATGAGTACATATAAAGTAAAATAAGTAAATTTATACATTAAAATGTATCTATATACATTAATATGTGGTATATAATAATTTTTTTAAAATATATATTTAGAAACGAAAGGAGTATGATCGTGTGCATTAAGTGTTGAGTAGACAGAAGTACCTATAGCCAAAGGATCACGAGACCATGAATGGATGGATGAGCGCAAAGTGCACGTCGCGAATGCGGCTAATAATTTGGCGCACGCGCACGCACTTCCATCACCGTCGACGTCGTCGTAGCCTGACCCGTCGATTTGACCGCAACATCTATCACACACACTCTCTCTTCTTCTCGGTTTCAAGTGCCCGCGGTCTAACGGCAAATCTAAGAGCATCTACAGCTCGACTGGTAAATCTGGACATCTATACGTCCGCGGAGGCGCACGAACATATTTACAGATACATTCAGATGGTCCTTTATATTTTATTCTTTACATCCATATATCTTATATTTGAATTCTTAAATTCTTATAAATTTTACACACAGATTATCCGATAATAAACGTCACACGTAAAATAAATCTTGGTACCTAATATGAAAAGTGTTTATATCAATTTCATTTGAAATGCACAATTAATTACCTGCTTTTTGATTTTCATTGTGGATTCACATATGGTTCAGCAGATCATTGAGTAGTTGCGTGTGCATGTGAGGATCTTGGAGATTCTAATGCATGTACGGAAAATTCACAAGCTGCATTGCATCTTGATTTTTCAAGGATCTGAACTTGTTCCCCATGTGTTTCAAAAACGTTGTTTAGGTTACACCATCACCCTCATCCTCGACGATTATATTGTGCAAAATAACACAACATGTCATCATGTGTCATAAAGTTTTTTGTTTCCACATCATTGCAGCCCCACGAACAATTCCCCAACGCGCTTGCAGCTCTCCAAAAGCCCTCTTCACATCCTTCCTAGCTGATTCCTGCATTGTTGCGATGTGCTTTTGTTTTCTGCCATGTGGTTCGAATATGGTCGTTACAAATGTAGCCTACTGAGGATATATGCCATCGGCAAGATAGTATCCCATGTTGTAGTCTTGACCGTTGACAGTGTAGTTATACAGAGGTCTGATCAAGCTCCGTCTGTCCATCAGAGAGCTCATCTTGAACTAGTCGATCAAGCTCCGTTTGTCCATACTCCTCGATGGACGAAGCATCAGAATCCATCGTTTCTCCTAAAAATTTGACCAACAAATTCAGTTAGAAATTTTGTCGAACACATCTGATCCAAGGCGCAACCAAAGAGTTGCTGGACGTACTGCGGTGTCTTCCGGACCGACGATGATGTCCTGCGGGGAGAGGTCAGGAGAGATGATCCCTTTGACCGAGCGGCTGGGGTGACAGAGGCTACTAGGCGACGGAGCGCGCACGGTGGCGAAGCTGCGAGACAGAGGACGCGCAGAGGAAGAAGAGAGAAAACAGGAAATAGATCCGGCACTTGTGCGGGGGTGAATTTGGTGCAATTTGCGGTAGGGTGGGCTGTCGGGTCCGATGTGGCGGGCGTGCCCGGGCTCCCCATATTTGGGCTGGAAATGAAGGGTGTCAATCAGCCCGGGTTTTAAAAACGGTTTGAGAGGTCTGTTTTGGTCGAATTTTTATGATCGGACAGTGACCGGACGACCTAACCGGACGTTTGAGAAGGGTTTAAAGGATAGATGCTCTAAGATCATTGCACCAACATGCATCTAATTCCATCCGTCAAACGCCGGTGGACACGCCCCTCGCGTCCGTTTTTCTTCTCATTTTCTCTTTCTAAAACAACCGCATTTTTCGTTTTCAGTCCTCAAGTACTTTTTTTTAAATGCAACATTTCATCAAGCATATTGTGTGCACGCACACCGGCGACTCGACGCCACGTTGCTGTAGGTGGGCCAGGTCCGGCCACAGCGCGGGCGCGCTACAACCCCAGCACGGCGCGGGCGAGCTTCAGCCCCGGCCACGGACCGCCCCTCACCCAACCCCGCACCCCCAAGCTGGCGCCCGCCCCGCACATCGCACTCACCCCGTCTCGTCCCGCGATCGCCCCGGCCGCGGACACGCCTGGTGATCGCCCTCGCCCGCGGTCGCGCACACCGCTACATACGCCCGCGCCTGAGCTCCGTCGGCTGCATGCGCCCGCGCTCGCCCGCTGCATGCACTCGCCCAAGCTCCCGCATGTCTCGGCGGCCTGCGCTCGCAAACGCCGCTCCCCGGCCAGCGTGCACAGCGGCTCGCGCGGCGGCTCCAGTGCGGCGCGTGCCAACTCCTTCCCGTGGTTTTCTCGTCAGGTCACTGCATGTGGGGTTGAGTGCAGGTGTCCGAGCATGCCTGACGTGACCGGGCACCCTCATATTATCTTTATATTTGAAACGGGTTTGAGAGGTATCGATTAGTCTGGTCATTTATAAAAAATAAATAAAAGATCTAGTTGATTTTTTTTTACCGAACATTGATAGGGCATTAACCGGACAGACGTTTGGGGCTATAGGGGGTCCGACTGTAGATGTTCTAAGATCATATATAGCCAAACCCTTATATCTTCCTAAACGTCCAAAACGCCCTTTTGATCAATATCTCGTAAAAAATAGTTGATTTAATCGGATATTTCACTTTCTTTCTAAATGTCCCGAGCGGCATCCTTTATATCCATTTCAAATTTAAGAACGATACGAGAGGCTCGCGGACGCGTCCGAACACGCCCTGTCAGTCGGCCACATTTGATGCAAGCCCACCCTGGACCACCTTTTTTCTTTCCTTATTCATTCTTTTCTTGCTATCTCCTTTTCTCTAGCAATCATGTACAAGCGACTGGACATATAAGGAAAAATATAAAAAGTACGCGGATGAAAAAATAAAGGCTTAAAACAGACACATGTGGTCATTGATCACACGCGTCCGCGGGTGTTTAAAGGATTATACTTGCTAAGTCCGGCTGTAGATGTTTTAAAGGTATTTATAGCTGAACTGAACAAATTTGGTTCCTCAAATGTTCATGGACGTATCACATTAGTGTTCGGATGTGTTTGCTTTGACTCTCTATTTGCCTGTCCACACGACCATGTTTTTCACTTTTTTTCTTATACGTTTGTTCACATACATGTGATTGGTTGAGAAAGAAAGAGAAACAAAAAAATAAAGAAAAAAAAAATTATGCTTTATGGTGGACCCATATCCTAGGTGACGGATGCAGAACCGTTGACCGAACACGCTCGAACACTCCTCACATTCATAGCTTGAACATTTAAGAGGCTTTGAGGGGTTCGATCGGACGAACATTTTGCTTCTCTCCTGTCCGATCAATGGTTTTGCATTCGTCGTAGATGCTCTAACCGCGGTTCACCAAACAAACTAAGCCAAATGTTTGCAGATGTGTCATGAATAGTGGTAGGGCAGGTAACTATCCAACCGATGCACAAAATCTTCATATTTTTTAGAATATATAAATAAATAAAATTAAGTCAAATGTTTGCCATGCTGTCTCGTTTTGAATCATCGGCTAATGGCAGTTCGATCATCAGTTAAATCCTAAAAGCGTAAGATGTTCAACATGATCTTTTTATTCACCGGTTTCAAAATCAATCATACTCCTCAAAAACAGCCTCTATCTCAGGCTTCCTTGAGCTTGAACTTCTTCATAAGCACATGTTGTTGGTCCAGTGACTCTGACTATACTGAACATCATCCAACAATGCATCAATGTGAACGGCTTGTCCTCCATCCTTTGGTATGCACCCACATATCTGGGTTATACAATAACGTGATGAACAAGTTACAACATGGAAAAAATTAATGGATTGAGCAACACATTGAGTAACAAAAAGTAAAACGAAATAGCTCTATGAGTGGCAAACCACTTCGCCACTTTCTTTCCACCTGTACAGTTGCAACACAATACTTAATGAACGGTGTATCATGGACGGATAGCGACTTCACATTAGATCATGGATTACATCCAATTTGTACGGTGCGCAATGGGTGTGCTCATGAAACCAAGAATGCTCATTTTACCAATAAATCATAAAAAATGCGTATTTCTGGCCAACCATACATCACAAGTAATTCATCCTCCTCACCGAGTATCACGCCATTGTGTTTGCTTCAAAGTAAAGTATTTTTTATTATCAATGACATTTTTCTCAACACTTGTCGACGTGGTGTCCATCAAGGACAACGTCACTTGGAACCATTCCTGATTGTAAAAAGTGAAAGCAAAGTGTTGTGCGAATCAAACTTTCTCTGTTATTGATCTGAGATATTTATACAAGGATTTGAGACGCGAGTGGAAAAAGGCGTCTGTACAAAAGGTGCCCGTACGGACGGATGCGTCCGTACGACGCTTAGACTAACAAAGGACTAATCACGTCCTAATGACGGTTTGCTAATTTAGTCGGTTCGTAACACTCCCCCTTGTACAACGTCGTCTTGAGTAATCCATTATTGAAAGCTCCTTGTATATTCATCAGTCAATTCTTGAGATTCTTCCCCAAAAACTATGTGAGAAAAAATATGAGGAGAAATGTATAGATATGTTGTTAAAACTCCTTTAAACCCAGTGGGTAAAATGATAAGGAGAAAATGATACAACATATAGTAATTATTGTCTCTTGATAACTCATATGAGAAAAACCCTCAAAGAAGGAGAAAATTATTAGTGAGTTTTAGAGGACAATAAATATGCTTTAGACACTTTCCTTTAAAAACCTTCATAGGAAAAATATAAAGTATAGCATATGATCTTAATGAAGATATTGCCTCATTAAAAACATTATGAGAGAAAATTTCAAAGAAACTCATAATGAAAAGAGTGCAATGAGATGTGCCATGAAGAACTCCTTTAAAACCTAGTAGGAAAAATATAAGGAGAAATATGATATGGCATGCATCAATGCTTGTATTTAATTGTCTCGTTAAAAACCTTTTATGAGAAACCTGTTGGAAAAACTCATAAAGGAAAAGAGTACAATATTCATTACCTGATGATAATTAAAGGGTTATATTTTCAGGAGATTTCTCCCCCTGAACTTTGCAAATCTCGAAATCGTCTCATACCAATTCCATGAATGTATTTCTAGAACGTTGAATTTGGTAAAGACTTTGTGAACAAAACTGCTAGATTGTCACATGATATAGTTTGCAAAATATCAATTTCTTCATTTTTCTGTAATTCATGAGGGTAGAACAATTTAGGAGAAATGTGTTTTGTGATATTACTTTTTATATAACCCATTTGCATTTGAGCAATACAAGCTGCATTATCTTCATAAATAATAGTTGATGATTGATATGTCTCCAACATATCTACTTTTCCAAACTCTTTTGCCCTTGTTTGGGACTATAATTTGCATGATTTGAATGGAACTAACCTGGACTAACGTTGTTTTCAGCAGAATTGCCTTGGTGTTATTTTTGTGCAGAAATCAAAGTTCTCCAAACGTCCTGAAAATTTACGGGGAGAAGTTTTGGAAAATATCAAAAATATTTGCGCCAAGTTCCACCTGAGGGGGTGGGCCAGTGGGCCACAAGCCCCTGCTCCGCCACCACCCCTTGGTGGCGGTGGGCAGGCTTGTGGGGCCCACAGGCACCTGCCGCCCCCAACTCCAGCTCTATAAGTTGCCTTTCGTCCTAGAAAAAATAAAAAGAGAAGTTTTCGTCGCGTTTTTGATACGGAGGCGCCGCCACCACCTGTTCTTCATCTGGAGGGCAGATCTGGAGTCCGTCTTGGGCTCCGGAGAGGGGAAATCATCGCCATCGTCATCATCAACCTTCTTCCCTCTCCCATTCCATGAAGCTCTTCGTCGTTCGTGAGTAATCTATTTGTAGGATCGCTGGGCGGTGATGAGTAGGATGAGATCTATCATGTAATCGAGTTAGTTTTGATTGGGATTGATCCCTAGTATCCACTATGTTCTGAGATTTGATGTTGCTACTACTTTGCCATGCTTAATGCTTGTCACTAGGGCCCGAGTGCCATGATTTCAGATCTGAAATTATTATGTTGTCACCAATATATGTGTGTTTTAGATCCGATCTTGCAAGTTGTAGTTACCTACTATGTGTTATGATCCGGCAACCCCGGAGTGACAATAACCGGAACCACTCCCGGTGATGATCATAGTTTGAGGAGTTCATGTTTCCACCAAGTGCTAATGCGTTGGTCCGTTTCTTTATTAAAAGGAGAACCTTAATATCCCGTAGTTTCCTTTTGGACCCCGCTGCCACAGGAGGGATGGACAATAGATGTCATGCAAGTTCTTTTCCCTAAGCACGTATGACGACACACGGAATGCATGCCTACATCACATTGAGAACAGGAGCTAGCCACATATCTCTTCGTGTTATAGCTGTTTCATGATGAATATCATCCAAACAAATCACCGACCCATTGCCTACGAGTTTGTCCTACTGTTGCTACTGCTGTTACTTGTCTTGCTCTGCTGCTGCTGCTACTGTTGCTACTGCTGTTACTTGTCTTGCTCTGCTGCTGCTACTACTTTTGCTACTACTGTCGCTTGCTACTGTTGCTACTTGCTACTGCTGTCACTACTGCTGTTCCTTGCCACTGCTATTGATTGTTACACTGCCGTTACTCGCTATTTTGTTGTTACTACTGTGCTTGCAGATACTAATCTTTCAGGTGTGGTTGAATCTGACAAATTCAGCTGCTAATACTTGAGAGTATACTCTCACCTCCTATCGTGCAAACCAACAAATTGGGTCGAATACTCTACCCTCGAAAACTGTTGCGAACCCACGCGCTAGTGGGCCATCAACAACATTCTTCCAGTTTCATTGCCGGGGAGTTCTATCAGCATTCTTCTGGTGCCGTTGCAGGAGAAGGTTCGTTGTCATAAGCATTCGTCTAGCTAACGCTAGAAATTGCAGGATCAGCCCTTTTCTGGAGCCATTGCCAGGGAAGCACAGCTGACGTCAGCATTTTTCTGGCTCCGTTGTTGGGGAGGTATTGCTATATTCTCTGAGTTACTTGGGATTTATATCTACTGATCACTATGAAGAATCTGAAGGATCCGAAGACCAAAGTCTTGCCCTCAACTACGAGGGGAGGTAAGGAATTGCCATCTAGCTCTGCACTTGATTCACCTTCAGTTATGAGTAAGTTTGCGACATCACCTCCTGCTAGAAATCTTGATATGTCGCCTGTGCTTGATGATGCTTGTGATACTACTGCTAGAGATGCTATGCTTGATACTATGCCTGATGATACTATGCTTGATACTGCTAGAGATGCTATGCCTGATACTACTAGAGATGCTATGCTTGATACTATGCTTGATGCTATGCTTGATGATACTATGCCTGATACTGCTAGAGATGCTATGCTTGATACTGCTTTGCCTGATGATGCTAGAGATGCTGCTTTGCCTAATGATGCTATGCTTGATACTGCTAGAGATGCTCCTTTGCCTGTTCAAGTAGGAGTGTTCCTTGATGCTCATATTGCTAGAGTTACTGCCAATGCTTGTGATGCTTCTGAAACTACCGATACTATTGAGATAGAACCTGCTTTTGCTCCTGCTAGATCTAGCTCTCCTAGATATGAATTGCCTGATATACCTGAGGGTTACGTTATGGAGGGAGAGATAGCTGAGGATTTTCTTGCGTGTAAGGATGCCTATGACGCTGAGAAATTAATTTTCAAGTGGAAGGAAAAATCTCGGGAAGTTAGGATGAAAAATGACCCGAAGTTTGCCACTTCGCCTATCTTTGTCACCGATAAGGATTATGAATTCTCTGTCGACCCTGAGATAATCTTTCTAGTCAAATCTGATCCTTTTCACGGTTATGAGTCTGAGACGGTCATAGCCCATCTTGCCAAACTATCCGAAATAGCCAACCTTTTCACTAATGAGGAGAAGATCCGCCACTACTATATCCTTAAGCTGTTTCCTTTCTCTCTAAAGGATGACGCTAAAGCCTGGTTCACCTCTCTTGCTTCTGGATGTGTGCGTAGTCCCCAGGAGATGGTCTATTACTTCTGTGAGAAATATTTCCCTGCCCATAAGAAGCAAGCTGCCTTGCATGAAATATACAACTTTGCTCAACTCCAAGAAGAGAGTCTTCCACAAGCCTGGGGGAGGCTGTCCAGCTACAGAATGCTTTGCCTGATCACCCTCTCAAGAAGAACGAGATACTTGATATCCTCTATAACGGACTTACCGATGCCTCTAGAGACCACCTAGATAGTTGTGCCGGTTGTGTTTTTAGGGAACAAACTGTAGAACAAGCTGAGACTCTGGTGAATAACCTCTTGATCAACGATAATGCTTGGACTATTCCCGAACCACCTCCTAAGCCAACTCCGAAGAAAAGAGGTATTCTATTCCTCAGTCTCGAAGATATGCAAGAAGCCAAGAAATCTATGCAAGAGAAAGGCATTAGATATGAAGATGTCAAAAATCTACCACCTATCGAAGAGATCCACGGTCTCAATAACCCGATACAGGTAGTGGAAGTTAATTCTCTGCGTAGGTTTGACGAGAGTGATATTCCTTTTGATAAACCCGCTAGCCTATGCTTTGATGAATTTGACAACTTTGTTGCCAAACAACAGAGTTTCAATGATTATGTTAGCAGACATTTGGAACAAAGCACTCGTATGCTTAACCATTTAAGTGCTTGTGTAGACAGAAATGTCAATGCTCTGAAGCTTCTGAGTAAACATGCCTCTATGATTACTACTCAGGTAGAACAAGTACTTAAAGCTCAGAATGACTTGCTCAATGAATTAAATGACAACTCTGTCAGAGTCATTACTAGAGGAGGCAAAATGACTCAGGAACCTTTGTATCCCGAAGGTCATCCTAAGAGAATTGATCAAGATTCTCAAGGAATCAATGCTGATACACTTAGTCATCCTAAGGAGAAGAAGAAGGATGATAGAAACCTGCACGCCAGTTCATCAAATACTGTCACACCAGAAGAACCTAATGATATTTCTGCGTCTGATGCAAAAACACAATCAGGTGATGAACATGAACCTGGTGACAATGTGGACAGTGATGTTCATAATAATTCTCAACCTAGCAATGATGAGGATGTGGAGATTGAACCTACGGTTAATCCTGATAATCCACAACCTAAGAGATACGACAAGAATGACTTTACTGCTAGGAAGCATGGTAAAGAAAGAGAGCCATGGGTTCAGAGACCTACGCCCTTTCCTCCTAAGCCATCCAAGAAAAAGGATGATGAGGATTTTGAGCGCTTCGTTGAGATGATAAGACCCGTCTTTCTGCAGATGCGGTTAACTGATATGCTCAAGATGTCTCCGTATGCCAAGTACATGAAAGATATCATGACTAATAAACGGAAGATACCAGATCTTGGGATCTCCACCATGCTTGCCAATTACACTTTCAAAGGTGGAACTCCTAAGAAACTTGATGATCCCGGGGTGCCCACTATACCTTACTCCATCAATGGAAACTACGTAAGAACTGCCTTATGTGACCTTGGAGCCGGTGTTAGTGTTATGCCGCTCTCTCTTTATCATAGACTTGAGTTGGATAAGTTGACACCCACTGAAATTTCTCTGCAAATGGCCGACAAATCAACTGCTTTCCCTATCGGCGTTTGCGAGGATGTGTCTGTTGTGGTTGCTAATACCACTATCTTAACAGACTTTGTTATCTTGGATATTCCCGAGGACAATGCCATGGCTATCATCCTCGGAAGACCCTTTTTAAACACCGCAGGGGCTGTTATAGATTGCAACAAAGGCAATGTCACTTTCCATGTCAACGGTAACGAGCACACAGTGCACTTTCCGAAGAAATGATATCCAGTACATTGCATCAATGCTATTGAAAAGACTTCATCGATTCTTGTTGGGAGCTTTAATGCCCTATTCCTCGTGTCAAGATGAAGTATGATTTGCTTGTTGGGGAGATACATATCCCCATTGAGGTGACTTAGTGTCTATTCGAAAATTCTCCGTTCTCTCTTCCGATTCAAGAAGGTTTTGTCATAAGGACTTGATCAACCCCATTGACGAATTTCTTCCGATGACCATGAAACGGATGAATCAGAGAGTCACATACCTCTGCTTTGAGTCTTCATTTTCTGTTGTTTAGAAGAAAAATGATAGAATTAGTTTAGCTTTTCCTGTTTTCTGTTTTAGCGTCCCGGAGAAAAATACCTTGAAAATAAAAGTTCTCCGATGGTCCTGAAAATCTAGTATGATTTTTTCTGGAATTTTTGAAAATTTCTGGGCTTGAGAGCTGGTCAGGGGGTCTGACCAGTGGGCCACAAGCCCCCCCATCGCCACCTACCCCCCTGGTGGCGGGGTGCAAGCTTGTGGAGCCCACAGGCATCCCCTCCACTCACTCCAGCTCTCAGCTTCTTCTTCCACCTCCAGAAAAAATTGTTTCGCAGCTCAAACCCGTGTTCTTGCTCATTTGGCTGTGATTTTCGATCTCCTTGCTCAAAGCACCATTCTCCGAACCATTTTGGGGAAATTACTCCTTGGTAAGTGACTCCTCCATTGGTCCAATTAGTTTTTGCTGTAGTGCTTTATCCTTCGCATATTCTTGCTACCTTGGTGGCCCTGTTCTTGAGCTAGAAATGTTGATTTTAGCTGGTCCCAAGTAGTTTTAGCGCGCGATACGGTCTCTAGGCACTAGTAGGAGTAGTTTCTACAAGGTGTGGTGGGTCTTTATTCACTTTTCTCTTGAACTTCAAAAAATTTCAACAAAGGAAATTATGTCCAGGAGGAAGTTTCATGGTGGTTCCTCAAGTAAGAAGGGTCCTCGTCTCTCCTTTCGGGATCCCGAACCTTTTAAACTAAGGGACGCATCGGTTCAACCATGTGAATGGCCTTCCGATGAGTTCATGATCGAAGCAGGCTTCAAGGATGAGTTCGATGCACTTGTCCGCAATGCTGGGTTAGAAGAATTCCTCTCAGATAAATGTGAACAGTATGCTATGCTCACTGCCTCTTTCGTGCGTAGATTTAAATTTTTAGCTGGGCATGAATCATCCATACCGTTTGATCTGTACGATAAATCCTATACCGTGGGTCTGGAGGACTTCAATAGGATTTGCAAGATACCCGATGGAGGTAGTGTTATTGATCCTCCTAAGTCTTCGGTCAGAGACTTTCTCCAATATAACTGTGGGAGAAACCAGAGATATCATGCAAGCCACCATAGGAAGCATCCATTTCCCTGCCTTGCACTACCTTGCCCTCTTCATAGGTAGGTGCATTAACGGCAAGGGTGCACATTGTCACCTATGCTCTTTCGACCTTAGTATCCTTAAGAGCGCAGTAACAGGTGACAGGAGCTTCAATATGGGAGCCATTATAGCAAGGAGGCTGAATAAAAAATGCCAGTGAGGGGGATTTCTTTGGTGGAGTTTATGCTACACGCTTAGCAAATTTTCTTGGGGTATCCATCCGTCCAGAAGACCCTGCTCTCCGTACAGCCTACCTTGATCGTGTCGCTCTAACACGCTACCAGTTCTTTGAGAGAGATCATGGATCCCTCCTATACTGCTTGATATTTAACCGGCAGCGTGTTTTCCATATTACCCTTCCTGCTCCTGCTTTCTTTGACTTTCAGGGAAAACGAAGATACTACATAACCATAGGAGAGGCAGAGGAGTATGAGAGGGAGGCGACGACTGCTCGACTTCACGAGGCAGCTATTCAGGCAGTGGCTGCAGCACTCCCGTATAACACCCATTATGACTTTGGGTTTCGCCAGGATCATCCATGGGAGTAGACCAAGCTAGGCCAAAAGCCTAAGCTTGGGGGAGTACGTGTTCTCACCGACTTTACATTCATGCTTATGCTTTCACTTTGTTAGCCTGTGTTTACACTTTGCCACTGTACTATCCATGCTAGCTTCTTTTTGTTTTCTTGTTTTCTTGTTTTGTGTCCTTTTGAGAAAACCCCAAAATATTTTCTTTCTTCTTTTGCTTGTTGGGAGCTTTCCCGTGTAAATAGCTTCCTTTTCTTTGTGTCAAGGTAGAAGATATCGGTTACAATGCTTAGTGGTTCTTACATGCTTACCTGTTTAGCTTTCAAAGAGCCATATTATTTTGTCTTCTTCTTTGTGTTTGACTGCAGATTCAGCTTAGTCCAATGCGCTTATTATCGTTTTCATCGTTCGATCGTGCAAATGAAAGGCAACAATGATGGTATATGATGAAGTGACTGAGACTGAAAAGCTGGTATGAACTCTATCTATTTTGTTTCTGTAAATATGACTAGCTTGTCGACCCAGATTTAACTTTGTTGTGAGAGAACCATGTTTGCAATGACAACTTAGAGATCATAGTTTCTGATGCCATGCTTATTCAGCTGAGAGCTTATAATGGTTTGTCTTGATTGCCAACATAGATTTTGAGATGACTATGATGTAGTATGATAGGATGGTATTCTCCTTTGAATGTTTCAAGTGGCTTGACTTGGCGCATGTTTATGCATGTAGTTGAAACAAAATCAACATAGCCTCTATGATGTTCGTGTTCATGGTGATTTATATCCTATCCATGCTTGCATTCAATGTTAGTCAAACTCATTGCATCTTGATGACCGTTGTCGCTCTCTAGTTGGTCGCTTCCCAGTCTTTTGCTAGCCTTCACTTGTACTAAGCGGGAATGCTGCTTGTGCATCCACTTCCATAAACCCAAAAGTTTTTCCATGAGAGTCCACCACACCTACCTATTTGCGGTATCTACCTGCCGTTCCAAGTAAATTTGCATGTGCCATTCTTTAAACCTTCAAGAAATAAATCTGTTTTGCATGCCCGAACCGCTCATGTGGTGACGGAGGGCTATTGGTATCTTCCATGCTAGGAGTGCTATCCTCGACACGTGTTTATTCACAGTCCTTCACGAGAAAGGGGCCGGTATTTGGGATGCCCAGTTCCATGCTTAAATCGAAATCATAACTGTAAAACAAGACTCCCCCCGGATTGATGTTAGTATGGACGGTACCCGAGGATTCGGCTAGCCGTGGAGTGTGATTGACTAGTGGTGGGGGAGTTAAAACTTTACTTTTATGTTTGGGAACCACCTATAACATGAGTAGCATGGAAGATATTGAGAACTCTTGGTCATTGCGTTGACAATGAAAGCATGCCTCCCAAAATTATTACCTCTGTTTTCAAAGCTTGAGCTCTAGCACCTCTGCAAATCAATGCTTCCCTCTGCGAAGGGCCTGTCTATTTATTTTCCTGTTGAGTCATCCTCCTCTTATATAAGCACCAATTAGAGAGCACCTCTGTCATTTTTATGCTTTGATTTTGATTGATATTGAGTATGACTATGACTAGATCTTCGTAGCTATGAATTACAATGTTTAGTCAGCCCTTGATCTTTGAAAGTGCTCTGCATTTATGTTTTGCAGTCTCAGAAAGAGCTAGCGAGATACCACCTATTCATATTGCTTCATGCTTGTTTTGATTGAAGTGTTGGTATTTGAAACTCATTATTATTTTCTCGTTAGCTGATTATGCCATTGATATTAGTTTACCGTGAGACCTTTGTGTCATTTGCTTTTGTGGTTAACTTGTGATCTTGATGAAATTATGGTTATGAGTTAGACATAGTAGCAACAACAAGATCAAACAGAGTTTGTCAAAGTTTTTGTTTCTCTCTTAGTTTGTCAACTGAGTTGCTTGAGGACCAGCAAGGTTTTAAGCTTGGCGGAGTTGATACGTCTCCAACGTATCTATTTTTACAAACTATTTTGCCCTTGTTTTGGACTATAATTTGCATGATTTGAATGGAACTAACCTGGACTGACGCTGTTTTCAGCAGAATTGCCTTGGTGTTATTTTTGTGCAGAAATCAAAGTTCTCCAAACGTCTTGAAAATTTACGGGGAGTAGTTTTGGAAAATATCAAAAATATCTGCGCCAAGTTCCACCTCAGGGGGTGGGCCACAAGCCCTGGCTCCGCCACCACCCCCCTGGTGGCGGTGGGCAGGCTTGTGGGGCCCACAGGCACCTGCCGCCCCCAACTCCAGCTCTATAAGTTGCCTTTCGTCCCAGAAAAAATAAAAAGAGAAGTTTTCGTCGCGTTTTCGATACGGAGGCGCCGCCACCACCTGTTCTTCATCTGGAGGGCAGATCTGGAGTCCGTCTTGGGCTCCGGAGAGGGGAAATCGTCGCCATCATCATCATCAACCTTCTTCCCTCTCCAATTCCATGAAGCTCTTCGTCGTTCGTGAGTAATCTATTCGTAGGCTCGCTGAGCGGTGATGAGTAGGATGAGATCTATCATGTAATCGAGTTAGTTTTGATGGGGATTGATCCCTAGTATCCACTATGTTCTGAGATTTGATGTTGATACTACTTTGCCATGCTTAATGCTTGTCACTAGGGCCCGACTGCCATGATTTCAGATCTGAAATTATTATGTTGTCACCAATATATGTGTGTTTTAGATCCGATCTTGCAAGTTGTAGTTACCTACTATGTGTTATTATCCGGTAACCCCAGAGTGACAATAACCAGAACCACTCCCGGTGATGATCATAGTTTGAGGAGTTCATGTGTTCACCAAGTGCTAATGCGTTGGTCCGGTTCTTTATTAAAAGGACAACCTTAATATCCCGTAGTTTCCTTTTGGACCCCGCTGCCACGGGAGGGATGGACAATAGATGTCATGCAAGTTCTTTTCCCTAAGCACGCATGACGACACACGGAATGCATGCCTACATCACATTGACGAACGGGAGCTAGCCACATATCTCTCCGTGTTATAGATGTTGCATGATGAATATCATCCAAACAAATCACTGACCCATTGCCTACGAGTTTGTCCTACTGTTGCTACTGCTGTTACTTGTCTTGCTCTGCTGCTGCTACTACTGTTGCTACTACTATTACTTGTCTTGCTCTGCTGCTGCTACTACTGTTGCTACTACTGTTGCTTGCTACTGTTGCTACTTGCTACTGCTGTCACTACTGCTGTTCCTTGCCACTGCTATTGATCGTTACACTGCCGTTACTCGCTACTTTGTTGTTACTACTGTGCTTGCAGATACCAATCTTTCAGGTGTGGTTGAATCTGACAAATTCAGCTGCTAATACTTGAGAGTATACTCTCACCTCCCGTCATGCAAACCAACAAATTGGGTCGAATACTGTACCCCCGAAAACTGCTGCGAACCCATGTGCTGGTGGGCCATCAAAAACATTCTTCCAGTTTCATTGCCGGGGAGTGCTATCAGCATTCTTCTGGTGCCGTTGCAGGAGAAGGTTCGTTGTCATAAGCATTCGTCTAGATAACGCCAGAGATTGCAGGATCAACCCTTTTCTGGAGCCATTGCTAGGGAAGCACAACTGACGTCAGTGATCCTAATGAACCAACACCACATGTAGTTTGAATGTGGTTAATCATCCTGCGAAGCCATACACATTCTTTTGATGCTTCAAATAATGCAATAATTTCAGAATGATTAGTGGAAGTTGCTACGAGAGTCTGTTTTGTTGACTTCCACGAAAAAGCAGTTCCACCATATAAGAATACGAAACGTGTCTCTGACCTGGCATTGTGAGGATCAGATAGATAGCCAGTGTCAGTATATCCTACCATAGTCATATCTTGGTTTTTCTGATAGAATAAGCTAAGATCTTTTGTGCCATGTAAATATCTAAGGATATTCTTTACTCCCGTCCAATGACGTTTTGTTGGAGCAGCGCTATGTCTAGCTAGTAAATTTACCGCAAATGCAATATGAGGCCTGGTGCAATTTGCAAGGTACATTAGCGCACCAATGGCACTGAGATATGGGAACTCAGGTCCCAATATCTCTTTGTCATTATCCCGAGGTCTAAAAGGATCTTTATTCATATCAAGGGATATGACAACCATGGGTGTTTTGGTTGGATATGATTTATCCATATTAAATTTTTCCAAAACCTTTTGAATATAAGAAGGTTGGTATACTAAAATTCCTGAGGGAAGGTGCTCAAGCTGTAAGCCTAAGCAGAATTTGGTTTTTTCCCAAATCTTTCATCTCAAATTCCGCCATTAGATGATTCCGTGCTTCCTCGATATCAGGTGTACTTCCAATGATATTGAGGTCATCAACGTACACTGAGATTATGCAAAATCCATTTGAGGACTTCTTTATAAATACACAAGGGCGATCATCATTATTTCAGTAGCCTTTCTGAATAAGGAACTCACTTAGTCGGTTATACCACATTCTACCCGACTGTTTTAAGCCATATAGTGACTTCTGTAATTTTACACAATATGCGTTGCGATTTGCTTTTGGATTCAGCATTTTAAGTCCTTCAGGGACTTTCATATATATGTCCGATTTAAGTGACCCATATAAGTATGTTGTCACTACATCCATCAACTGCATAGATAAATTCATTTGTACTGCCAAAGATATTAAGTATTGAAACGTTATTCCACTCATAACAGGAGAGTATGTATCATCGTAATCGATGCCGGGTCTCTGCATGAACCCTTGTGCTACAAGCCTCGCTTTGTATCTCACCACCTCATTTTTTCCGTTCCTTTTTCGAACAAAACCCATTTTGCTCCCACAGGGAAGACATTTTGAGGAGTAGGTATTACTGAGGAAAACACCTCTCTTTGGTTTAGCGAGTGCAGTTCTGCCTCAATTGCTTCCTTCCATTTAGGCCAATCAGGATGCTTGAGGCACTCCCTGACGGTCTTTGGTTCTGGATTCAGTTGAAGGGTTTCAACAATTTCACAGGCAAAATATATGTCGACAATTGTAGTCTCTCTATTATATGATTCTTCTGATTCTATATAGTTTATGGAAATTTCTTTTAAAGCTTCAGACTCTATGTGATTTCCCACAACAATAGAGTCATGGTGTTCCGATGTCCCAGCTATTATGTTTTTATGCGCATTTATGCTGGGTTCAAGATGTTGAGCATCTGCTTGGTGTCCTTCAACTTGAGGTTGAATTGCATTTACTGTTAGAGGATTTGGTTTCCTCTGTTTCCGCGGAGGCTTTTGAGAAGCTATATTCCGGCTAACCAGATTTCTCCCCCTCTTACTTTCATTTGGGGTTTGAGTGGTTTTAGTTGGTACTTCCACTCGTTCTGGTGCATTAACATCGGGAATATATGATTTAGTGACACCTTTATGGTCAGTAAATGCATCTGGCAGATTATTTGCAATGTGTTGCAAATCTATGATCCTCTCAACTCCAGTTTCAGATTCTTTAGTACGTGGATCTAAGGACTAAATGTTTGTTACACTCCAATCTATTTCCTGGCATTCTTTGTGGTTTGATTCTCCCCCTAATGCCGAGAAATGGTCCTCATCAAAAATTGAATCAACGTAGCGGGCAGTAAACAGGTCCCTTGTAAGAGGTTCAAGATATTTAATAATTGACGGAGAATTATAACCCACATAGATCCCTAGTTTTCTGTGGGGGCCCATTGTTGTACGCTGCGGTGGTGATATCGGTACGTATACTATGCAACCAAATTTTCACAGATGGGAAATAATTGGCTGAGTGCCACGTACTAGTTGTAGTGGGGAGGTTGTATGATATGCAGTTGGTCTGATTTGTATCAGATCTGCGGCGTGTAATACCGCATGTGCCCAACAAGATGCTGGTAAATTAAATTTTTGTAATAGTGGTCGAGCAACTAATTTTACTCTTTTGATGAGAGATTCAACCAAACCATTTTAAGTATGAACAGAAGGCACAAAATGTTCTAAATGAATGGCCATAGCCATGCAATAGTCATTGAATGCACGTGAAGAGAATTCAGCAGCATTGTCCATTCGAATTGTTTTTATCCTATTTTCAGGATGATTTGCTCTTAATTTGATAATTTAAGCAATTAGCTTGGCAAAAGCATGATTTCGTGTGGACAATAGACACACATGTGACCATCTAGTAGATGCATCTATGAGCACCATTAAATATCTAAAAGGTTCTGAAAGTGTTTGTATTGGACCACATATATCTCCTTGAATGCGTTCAAGAAAATTAAGTGACTCATTTTTTACTTTAAGATAAGATGGTCTTATAATTAATTTCCGAGTTGCACATGTGGTGCACACAAAATCTGATGATTTTGGGAATTTTTTAGTTGGAAGGTGATGTCAGCTAACTATCCCCGGCAACGGCGCCGGAAATACTTCTGCTACTGCAACAAAAGACCTTCCAACGACGCCAGAAGTAGGAGTGTTGCTTGATACTCCTCAGCAATGGCACCAGGAATCCTTCAGCTACGGCTACGCCTTAAGGGACTTCCTAGGCAAGTATGCAAAGGATTTCCCCCGTGGCCTTGGAGCCTTGCGTTGGTGTTCCCTCGAAGCGGAAAGGGTGATGTAGCGTAGCGGTGGTAAGTATTTCTCTCAGTTTGAGAACCAAGGTATCAATCCAGTGGAGGAGTATCTCAAGATCCTGCACCACAAAAGTTTGCTCCCAACGCTATGAAGGGGTTGTTAATCCCTTATAGATTGCTTGCCAAGTGAGAACTGAAAGCAACAAAGTAACAAAGCAAAGTAAAAGCGGAGGTGTAAACGATGGATGTGAATAGACCCGGGGGCCGTAGTGTTTACTAGTGGCTTCTCTCATGAAAGCAATTAGACGGTGGGTGAACAAATTACTATCGAGCAATTGATAGAACTGTGCAGAGTCGTGACGATATCTATGCAATGATTGTTTCTATGGGCATCACGTCCGAAACAAGTAGACCGATACTTTCTGCATCTACTACTATTACTCCACACGTCGACCGCTATCCAGCATGCATCTAGTGTATTAAGTCCATAAGAACAGAGTAACGCCTTAAGCAAGATGACATGATGTAGAGGGATAATCTCAAACCAATGATAAAACCCCCATCTTTTTACCCTTGATGGCAACTACTTGATGTGTGCCTTGCTTCCCCTACTGTCACTTGGAAAGGTCACCACATGGTAGAACCCAAAACCAAGCACTTCTCCCATTACAAGAATCATAGATCTAGTTGGCCAAACAAAACCCAAGACTCGGAGGGACTTACAAGGATATCAAATCATGCATATAAGAAATCAGCAAAGACTCAAATATATATCACAGATAATCTGATCACAAATCCACAATTCATCGGATCTCGACAAACACACCGCCAAAGAAGATTACATCGGATAGATCTCCATGAAGATCATGGAGAACTTTGTATTGAAGATCCAAGAGAGAGAAGAAGCCATCTAGCTACTAACTACGGACCCTAGGTCTGAAGTGAACTACTCACGAGTCATTGGAGGGGCGATGATGATGATGAAAAGCCCTCCAACTCCAAAGTCCCCTCCGGCAGGGCGCCGGGAAGGGTCTCCAGATGAGATCTCGCGGAAACGGAAGCTTGCGGCGGCGGAAAAGTATTTTCGAGGCTCCCCTGATTTTTTGCGGAATATTTGGGAATTTATAGGCCAAAAACCTAGGTCAGGGGGCGGCCAGGGAGGCCACAAGCCTGCCCACCGCCGCCTCCCCCGTGGTGGCGGAGTGGGGGCTTGTGGGCTCCCTGGAGCCCACCTGGCTTGGCTCAAAAGCCCCGTGGTCTTCTTCCGTTCGGGGAAAAATCATTTCGGGTTTTTTCTTCCGTTTGGACTCTATTCAAAAATCAGATCTGAAAAGAGTCAAAAACACGGAAAAAACAGGAACTCGCACTTGGCACTGAATCAATAAGTTAGTCCCCAAAAAGATATAAAAGGTACATAAAACAACCAAAGAAGACAAGATAACAGCGTGCAACCATAAAAAATTATTGATACGTTTGAGACGTATCAAGCATCCCCAAGGTTAACTCCTGCTCGTCCTCGAGTAGGGAAGTGATAAGAATGAATTTTTGATGCTTTCATGCTACCTAGCATAGGTGTCCTTTGTAATTCCTCTTATGTGACGTGAATGTTCAGATCCATTAGATTCAAAACAATAGTTTGCTATTGACGTGGAAACAATAATAATTCAAGCAAACTAGCAAAGTAATCATGAACTTTCAAAATAACAAGGCCAAAAGAAAGTTATCCCTACAAAAGCATATAGTCTGGCTATGCTCTATCATCATTGCACAACGAATTTAAATCATGCACAACCCTAGTATTGGCCAAGTAATTGTTTCACACCTTTACTTTCTCAAACATTTTCAACTCTCACGCAATACATGAGCGTGAGCCATGGTCATAGCACTATAGGTGGTGTGGAATGTAGTGGAGGTTGCAAGAAAAAAGGAGAAGATAGTCACATTAACTAGGCATATCAATGAGCTGTGGAGATGCTCATCAATAGATATCAATGTGAATGAGTAGGGATTGCCATACAAGTGATGCACTAGAGCTACGAGTATGTGAAAAATCTTAAAGAGAACTAGTGGGTGTGCATCCAACTTGCTTGCTCACGAAGACCTAAGGAAATTTTGAGGAAGCCTATCATTGGAATATACAAGCAAAGTTATATAATGAAAATTTCCCACTAGCTATATGGTGGTGACAAAACGGGAGACTCTCAATCATGAAGATCATGGTGCTCAATATGCACAAGTGTGGAAAAAGCGGTAGCATTGTCCCTTCTCTCTTTTTCTCTCATTCATCATTTTTTTAATTTTGTTGGGCTCTTTGGCCTCTTTTTTTTATGGGCTTCTTCGGCCTCTTTTATTTCCTCACATGGGACAATGCTCCATTAATGATGATCATCACAGTTTCAACTCAAAACTTAGAGTAACGATAACTCTATATGGAATGCCTTCGGTAGTGTATCGTGGCAATGATCTAGCATGGCATAGACATCAATGGAAACATCATGCTAGCTATCTTACGATCATGCAATGGCAATGTAGACGTGGTGGCACATGTCATGGTGGTAGTTGCATGGCAATATATCTCGGAATGACTTTGAAAAAGCCATAGTAGGTAGGTATGGTGGCTTTTTTGAGGGAGGCTAATGGTGGGTTTTGTGCATCGACGAAAGTTGCACGACACTAAGAAGATAGTGATGGTGGAAGGTGAAAGTGCATCTAAACCATGGACTCAACATTAGTCATGAATAACTCATATACTTGTTGCAAAAGTTTTATTAGTAATCAAAACAAAGCATTCAACGCATACTCCTAGGGGAAGGGTTGGTAGGTATAAACCATCGCGCGATCCCGACCGCCACGCAAAGGATGACAATCAATATACTAATCATGCTCAGATTTCATCACATAGCGGTTCACCATACGTGCATGCTACGGGAATCACTAACTTCAACACAAGTATTTCTAGATCCACAACACCTTACTAGCATGACTTCAATATTACCATAACCACAACTCAAAACTAATTGAGATGAATCAAACTTCTCTAACTATTCAATGCACATGAAGGTGGAAGTTTTCGTATCCCTTTGGATAACTACCCCTTTTGAGACTACTTTCAAAGCATAGATCAACTACCAAGCCACGCACCGCTGCGCTCTAAAATATATAAGTGAAGCTCATAGAGCAAAAGTAACAAGCTCAAAAGATATAAGTGAAGAACATGTGTGCTGAATTGTCTACCAAAAGATATAAGTGAAGCTCGACAAAATCACGGTGTGTGCAACTCTCTCTCTCTAGGTGTGCAGCAAGGATGATTGTGACACAAAAAAATAAAAGACTCCTACGATACAAGATGCTCCAAGAAAAAACACATAACATGTGGTGAATAAAAATATAGCCCCAAGTAACGTTACCGATGGATTGAAGACGAGAGAGGGGATGCCTTCCCGGGGCATCCCCAAGCTTAGGCTTTTACGACATCCTAGAATCTCTTGGGGTGCCTTGGGCATCCCCAAGCTTGAGCTCTTGCCACTCTTTATCTCTTTGTCCATAAGAACTTCACCCAAAACTTGAAAACTTCACAACACGAAACTTAAACAGAAACTCGTGATAACATTAGTACAAGAAAGCAAACCACCACTTCCTTAGGTACTGTAGCAAACTTAAATTCTACTTGTGCTGATGTTGGGTTACTGTACTTTCAATCTTCCATGGCTAATACCCCCCGATACTATCCATAGTTTCATCAAAATAAGCAACCAACACAACAAAAACATAATCTGTTAACAACAGACCAATCTGTAGCAATCTATATATTTCGTATACCTCTGGTACTTCAAAAATTCTGAAACATTACGAAAGTCTGAAGAATTTGCGTAGCAATCAGCAGAAAAAAGAATCAACTCAAAAGCTCTTACAGAAAAAAATGAAAATTCTTTTCGTGAGCAGAAAGTTTCTGTCTTTTCCAGCATGACCAGACGATCATCCCCAAGACTAATCATAATGGTTTTGCTTGGCACAAATGCAAAAAGAAACACAAAAAATACAATCATAACAGAATTATGAAAGTGTGGAAAACACAAAACAGAAAGAAAAAGGATAGATTCGTTGGGTTGCCTCCCAACAAGCGCTTTTGTTTAACGCCCTTAGCTAGGCATTCAATGATGCTCTCACAAAAGACAAGAATTGAAGCACAACGAGAGCATCCTAAAGCATGTGAAAATCACATCTAAGTCTAACATACTTCCTATGCATAGGCATTTTATAGGAAAACAAATTGTCAACACAACCAATATCTGCCATATGCAAGGAAGAAGAAAGAGACAAAAGCAATCTCAACATCACGAGAGGTGATTTGGTAACATGAAAGTTTCTACCAAAATATTTTCCTCTCTCATAGCAATTACATGTGGGATCATATTCAAATTCAACAATATAGCTATCCCATAGGATATTCTTTTCATGATCCACATGCATGCAAAGTTGACGCTCTTCAAAAATAGTGGGATTATCATCAAATAAAGTCATGACTTCTCCAATCCCACTTTCAGTATTGTTGCAAATATCATATTCATCATGAGGTTTGAATTTTTTTCAAGATCATAAGAAAGATCATCACCCCAATCATGATTATTGCAACAAGTAGTGGACAAAGAAAAACTATCATCCCCAAGCTTAGGGTTTTGCATATTTTTAGCATGATTGTCACTAATAGGATTTATTGTGAAATCATTGCAATCATGCTTTTCATCCAAGGAGCCCTCGTGAATCACTTCATGAATTTCTTCCTCACAATTTTCAGATTCACGCATCTTACGCAAAACTCCAAAGAAATAGTCAATTGCCCTCAACTCACTAGCAATTTGTTCCACACGAGTGGGTCTCTTAAAGAGACTAGCAAGTGGATGAGGATCCATATCACTAGATTTTCAGCAAGCGAAGATGCAAGCATATTGTGGGCACATGGCACACAAGCGAACAGAAAGCAAGCGAGAGAAAAGGGCGAACGAAAAAGGCAAAGGAGAAAGGCAAATGAAAACGACAAATGTGAAGTGGGGGAGAGGAAAACGAGAGGCAACTGGCAACAAAAGTAAATGCAAGAGAAGAGTTTGTGAGACCTACTTGGATAGATCTTGATTTCTCCTCCCCGGCAACGGTGCCAGAAATACTTCTGATGTCAGCTAAGTATCCCCGGCAACGGCGCCGGAAATACTTCTGCTACTGCAACAAAAGACCTTCCAACGACGCCAGAAATAGGAGTGTTGCTTGATACTCCTCAGCAATGGCACCAGGAATCCTTCAGCTGCGGCTACGCCTTAAGGGATTTCCTAGGCAAGTATGCAAAGGATTTCCCCCGTGGCCTTGGATCCTTGCGTTGGTGTTCCCTCGAAGCGGAAAGGGTGATGTAGCGTAGCGGTGGTAAGTATTTCCCTCAGTTTGAGAACCAAGGTATCAATCCAGTGGAGGAGTATCTCAAGATCCTGCACCACAAAAGTTTGCTCCCAATGCTATGAAGGGGTTGTTAATCCCTTATAGATAGCATCGAGACTGACATGAGGTTAAAACCAAGAGATTCAACAAGCATCACTTTGTCCATATGCCTGTCCTTGGAAATAGCTACTTTGCCAAGTCCCAATACCTTGCTTTTACGTTTATCAGCATATGTGATTTGCTTCAGAGGTGATGGAGTTAGTGGCATATTCATCAGTAGGCTTTTATCACCAGTCATGTGATGTGTGCAGCCGCTATCGAGAACCCACTCAGTATTTTTGGGTTTATCATCCTGCAGATGAATTAGTACAGCTTACCATCTCATATGCTTCAGATTTGAAGAATATGATACTAATTTCATCAGTTCAGTGATTTCATCATAACAGAAATATAAGGACGTGTGAAATATTTCTATTTCATCAATCATTAGCTTGCGTCCTATCAAGCATTTCCTCAGGTCTCCAGCAAATTCTTCAAATGATGATTTTCATGTGGAGACCTGTCCTGCAGAAGTGATTAGTTTGATTTCTTCACCACCCACATCTGAAGGGGTGGCAAAGCGTTCATCATCCTGCGAGCACCATAAGATAAAGGTGGCATTGAAGCTAATGCACTTCTCTTAACAGTAGGGGGGTTAAAGTACTCATATGAGTATGCAGAGAACTGGTTTGAGGATTTATGAACATAATGATTTGAGGAGTAGCGCTCATAATCATATTCCTTGTAGTTTCCCTGCATGTTAGACGCATAAGCACGGGTACGAGCATAGTTTTGACCAGTTGAGGATTTTGATCCTCTTGAAGACTTTGGTCCTCCTGAGGAATTTGATCTGGGGTTCAGATTCTTCAGAGGTGATGTCATGAGAACATTCACTTGAAGATTTTCAAGACAACTTTTGGGAACCCAGATTTTCCTCAGAGGAGGGCCATTCCTGCAGTTAGTTCCAACATATCGAGCAAATACTTCACCAGATTGATTTTTGAACAGTTTATAGTTGGAATCAAATGACTCATCCGAGGAATAGGATAATTCACATGAGAAGCCAGTTAGATTAGATGGATCAAAAGGAGGCCCAGTAGCAGCAACCCATGAGGTTTTGGGATACTGCTCAGGTGTCCAATAAGATCCATCAGCATTTAGTTTTCTCTCAAAGGCAATTCCTTCTTTCCTTGGGTTCCTGTTCAAGATCTGCTTTTTGAGCACATCACAAAGGATTTGGTGTCCTTTGAGGCTTTTGTACATGCCTGTCACATACAATTCCTTCAACCCTGCATTTTCATCAGTAACATTTGTGCTTTCCTCAAGTGAGGAAATAGACATAGCAGGTGCAGTTGAAGAATTTGTAGCATTTGATGATTCCGGTGAGGAATTTGCAGTTTCACGTTCAATGCATTTAATACATGGAGGAATAAATTCAACTTGACTAGAGCTAATCTGTTGAGCTAGTAATGAATCATTTTCCATACGAAGATCATCATAAGACATCCTCAGCTTCTCAAGATCAAGCTTCCTTTGAAGAAATTCGTAGGAAAGCTTCTCATGATCAGTGAGGAGTGTATCATAACGATCCTGAAGAATATCAAATCTAGACTGAAGATTTTTCATGTCATCAGCGAGGATTTGATTAAGATTCATTTCA
Organism: Hordeum vulgare subsp. vulgare; assembly: GCF_904849725.1. Lineage (NCBI taxonomy): Eukaryota > Viridiplantae > Streptophyta > Magnoliopsida > Poales > Poaceae > Hordeum > Hordeum vulgare. The sequence continues at coordinate 33,944,941 of NC_058520.1, read as the reverse complement.
TCATTCAACAGATCATCACTTTTGTCTAGCAGTTTTTGAAGCTTTTCCAGAGCAGTTTGTTGTTTAGTGGCAATGATGGCAAGTTTACTGTAACTGGGTTTTTTGTAATCATCATGTTCACAGTCACTTGAATCAGAGGAGGAGGCATTATTTGATACCTTTGAACCTTTCGCCATGAAGCAATAGGTTGGAGCGAAGTCATCAGCATATTCATCAGTATGGATGGTGCAATCATTTTCTTCAAGATTGAAGATTGACTTGCTGACGAAAGTGGTTGCTAGTGCAAGACTAGCCTGTCCGGATTCTGAGTCTTCTCCAGAGCCTTCTTCTTCATCACATTCCTCTGATTCTGCCTCGGAATCCATTTCCTTGCCAATAAGTGCCCTAGCCTTTCTGAAGCTAGTCTTCTTGTGTGAGGAGGACTTTGAAGATGAGGATTTTGAAGATTTCTTCTTCTTCTTTGAGTCATCAGAACTGTCATCCTTGTATTTCTTCTTCTTTGATTCCTTTCCCCAGCGAGGAAAATCAGCAATGTAATGACCTGATTTCTTGCACTCGTGACAGGTCCGTTTCTTGTAGTCCTCAGATGCAGATTCTGATTTCCTCATGTCTCTTCTTGATGATTTACCGAACTAGCCTCGTCGTGTAAATCTCTGGAATTTCCTCACAAGCATTGCAAGTTCCTGACCAAATTCTTCAGGGTCACAACTGCTGTCATCTGTGTCTTCTTCTTCAGATGAGGAAATTGCTCTTGCCTTCAGTGCATGTGGTCTGGAATAGCTTTGTCCATATAGATCTCTCTTTTCTTCTAGCTGGAATTCATGAGTATTTAGCCTTTCGAGGATATCAGCAGGATCTAGCGTCTTGTAGTCTCGTCTTTCTTAAATCATCAGAACTAAAGTGTCAAATGAAGAATCCAAAGATCTCAGCAGTTTCTTCACAACTTCGTGATCAGTGATGTCTCGAGCTCCCAGTGCTTGCAGTTCATTTGATATGTCAGTGAGGCGATCAAAGGTGTCTTGGCAGCTTTCATTGTCATGTCTCTTGAAGCGATTGAAGAGATTGCTAAGAATATCAACACGAGAGTCACGTTGGGTTGATACTCCTTCATTTACCTTGCACAGTCTCTCCCTGATCAGTGTTGCAGAGCCTAAGGCACTTACCCTTCCAAATTGGCCAGGTCTCAGATGACCACAGATGATGTTCTTCGCTTGAGAATCGAGCTGCTTGAATTTCTTCACATCAGCTGCAGTGACACTAGCAGAAATGATGAGGACACCATTTTCCACAATATACCAGAGATCATTGTCTATAGCTTGTAGATGCATTTGCATTTTGTTCTTCCACAAGGGAAAGTTCTTTCCCTCGTAGGTAGGACATGCTGCAGTCACCTTAAACATGCCTGCAGTCGACATAACTAAAACTCCAGGTGGTTAAACCAAAATCACACAGAACAAGGGAGTACCTTGCTCTGATACCAACTGAAAGTGCGTTATATCGACTAGAGGGGGGGGGTGAATAGATGATTTTTAGAATTTCATCACTGAGGAAATTCCTTTTGAGGAAATTCCTCACTGATGACTAACTTATAGCGGAAACAGTTAAGGATCAGTCGTGCAAACGTTCACCACAGCAGTATTACAGAGTGAAGATTATGAGAACATATTGCACAGTAAGCAGGCACGCAGAATACAGATGATGATTAACTCAAGTGAAGAATTTGGGGTTGAGGAAATTCAGAGAAAGTATTCAGCAAATTCTTCAAACAGTCACAGTGAAAGTCATCAACACATAATACAGAGAATGTAAAGAGTTGAGGAATTAGAACCCGATTCTTGGTGAAGACTGTTGTTGATGACCCAGTTCCAACTGCTGTGACAGTTGTACATCTGGTTTGGAGCGGCTTGGTATTGAAACCAAAGGACACCCAGTCCCGGGACACACAGTCCCTACCGTATTCTCCTTGAGCTAAGGACACACAGTCCTCGCCCAACACTCGTGGTAAGTCTTCAGGGCAGACTTCCAAACCCTCACAAACTCGGTCACCCGGCGATCCACAATTGACTGCTGGATTGCTCTAGACCATGACGCCTAACCGTCTGGAGGATGCACAGTCCTCAAAGGTAAAAGGCTTCAGTCCCACACAGGAATAACTTCTTCAATGATGCTCAATCACTAGGTTTGGTTTGTGGTTTCGGTGGGTGGTGTATTTCCTCATTGATGATTTACTCTCGAAGGCTCTGAGGAATTGGGTTGCTCTTATGACAAGTGTCAGTTTCTAACGGAGCAACCAACCAGCTAGTGGTTGTGGGGGGCGGCTATTTATAGCCTGGGAGCATCCCGACATGATTTGACATTAATGCCCTTAAATAATATGACCGTTGGAGTGGATAAGACCAGTGACTTGGCGTGGCTATCGAAACGGTCGGGACCCTCAACTGTGAGAGTCCTCATGTCACTCATATTCCTCACTTGAGGCTTTTGGTAGGATTTGGCTTGGGTTGAGCATCATGAGGAAATCCATTCCATAGTGTTACTTTGACCCCCTTTAACAGTACGGTGTTCCTATTCATCAAATGCGAAGAAAGTAAAACAGAGAGAGAAAATCTTCACGCTTCAATTTCTTCAGAATGATTTTCTTCAGGAACCACCGGTCTTCTCAATATCAATATCTTCATGAGGAATATCAATTTCATCGCAGATTCCTCGCGATTCATTTCTTCAGCTTCAAACCAATTTCTTCAACTGAAGATATACATTTTTAGGGGTCGATATTCTTCAAATATCTCAAACTCCTCAATGACTTATAGATCCTGTGTACACTTATAAACACATTAGATACTTAACCTATAAGTCTTCAAACCACCAAAATCACTAAGGGGCACTAGATGCACTTACAATCTCCCCCTTTTTGGTGGTTGATGACAATTAGGTTAAGTCTTCAACAGGGATCAAAAATATGAAGTGTAAATACTCAATTGAGGAATTTGAACACAAGATTCACAGAGACTCCCCTGAAGATGTGCATACCTTGAGGATTTTGCTTTTATAGCATATGCACATTGATGATTTATATCATGGAGATCTCCCCCTGAATCTTGTAAATCATGCATACATATAACATATCATATGAAGAAAATGAAGATGCATGATGGCAAATGGTATCTGACGAATTCCAGCATGCGTGCATTAAAACTTGAGGAATAAGCATGCGAAGAAAAACGTTCAAAAAGCGTCAGAGTACCATCGGGCTTAAGTTACAACTCATTACATAAAAACTTCAGAACAGCCAAGAGTTTGTAACTTAAATATAGTTCATAAGCCCCAAAAATAAATCCCGTTTGAAGACTAACTCTCAAGTTTCTCCCCCTTTGTCATCAAGTGACAAAAAGGGACAAACTGAGGACTAACGCCCGTGAAGGCTTCATTTCTTTGCGGTTGATGAAGATCCTTGGCGCTTCTTGGGTGTAGTCTTTGTCCTTGGGCCTGTTGCGGTGTCGAGTTGTTCCTCATCAGATTCGGCGGTGCGGAATGACGAGAAGGAGTTGTCTTCAAGATCTGGCACTGGAATGGGCCTGAACTTCTTCTTGGGAGGCCACGACCACTCAAAGTCTTGCTCAAAGTTCATTTCTTCAAGCTCAGTCTGGGTCTTCAGATGTGCAAGGGTAGCCCAGGTGCGATCGAAAACCTCATGCAGATAGTGATGATTAAGTTTCACAGAGTTCTGTGTCTCGGTGAGGGTTTTCACAATGGCACCAAACTGGCGTTTGACCCATTTGTGGTTGTGATCTACCTTCTGATGAAGACTGAGAAGAAGCTCTCTGGTGTTTAGCACGCCAGGAGGAACAGGGCTGGGTGGACGAGTCTCAGTATCGTCCCATGAAGAATATGCGTCTGGCTCTTTAAACTGGCCATCAAGAGGCCTGCTGCCTTCATCAATCACAGACTTTCCTTTTCCCTCAATGGGCTCGAAAGTCTTCTTGTTGACCCGGATAGGAGGCATATAACCAACATGGTTCTGGAAATCTGCGTGGAAGTTGATGCCTGTCCTTGTCCTGAGGAATCTCATGATCCATGGTGCATAAATTTTGTGATCATAGGGGCACATTGCATTGTCAGCCAAAGTCCTCAAGAAGAAATCATGGATATTCATGGGGATACCGTGAATGATGTTGAAGAGGATATTCTTCATGAGGTCGACAACATCTTCTTCATCGTCATGGCCTTTGATTGGCGCGAGCACACTGTAGAGAATGCGGTAGACAGACCGGGGTGTGTACTTGAGCTCATGGATGAGGAATGTGGTTCTTGAGGGTTTTCCTGCAGCCAAAAGCTTCATGAGGACTTCCATCATTCCATTTGGCAGCTCACGCTCACCATAAATCTTCACTGCCCCGTCTGAAGGAATTGGTACGGGCAGTTCTCTGAGGAGTTCAGACGCTGGAGCCTTGTAGTGAGTGTTTTGGGTCATCCAGTCGAACACCCAAGTGTTGATGTCATCAGCATTGCCCGAGATGTGCAGAGTTGCATAGAACTGAAGAATAAGCTCACTATTCCAATCTGATATGTCTGAGCACATAGGGAGCAAACCTGCATCATGGAGTACACTGAGGACTGGTTCCATGCAGGGAATTTCTTCAAGTTCATTATGAGGAATGTGCCTGTGCTGGAATATCTTGTTGCGTCCACAGAGCACAGACGCATAGTAGTTTATCTGAGTCCTTGTCCAAAACTTCAGATGCCTCATTTGAGGCTTGTCATAGGGATTCTCTCCGATGAAATACATGCGTTCCTCAAAGAATTTTTCTTTCTGAAACTTTGGCCATTTCGAGAATGGCTGGCGCTGAACTGGCTTGATATTGTGCTGAGGAATGGGAGGGGAAACAACCATGGCAGTCTCGGGGTTGAGGAACATTTTCTTCAGCAGTTTCCTCAGGTTGAGGAATTTCATCAGCTGGTATTTCTTGCTCTGGCTGAGCTTCAGGCTGAGGAATTTCTTCTTCCTTCTCAACTTGAGGAGTTTGGTCAGCCTTTTCAGTGGGAGGAGCCTGCTCAGACTGGACATTTTCTTCAGCTTGGTTTTCATCAGCTGACTTTGTGGCAGAAGCAGATTCATCAGCTGCTGCAGCTGAAGCTTGAGTAGTCTCTGTCTGAGGAACATGAGGTTGAGGACTTTCATCAATCTGGATTTCCTCATCAGTATGCTCCTCAGAGGCAGCATCCTTCATTTCCTCATCTGCCCTTGTAGTTTGGTCACCAATGACGACCATTTCATATGAAGGTGCAACATTTAGAGGCACCGGGTCCAGAGGGGCAGATACTTCAGTTTCCTTGAGGCGTTTTGCCTCAATCTTTTCTTCTGCTGAGGAAGCTTTTCTCTTCTTCGCTTCCTTCTCAGCAGCTCTTGTCTTTTTCGCGTCTGATGCAGACGGGATTAACTTCTTCACTTGATTTCGGGGTTTTTCTTCCGTTTGGACTCCGTTCCAAAATCAGATCTGAAAAGAGTCAAAAACACGGAAAAAACAGGGACTGGCACTTGGCACTGAATCAATAAGTTAGTCCCAAAAAAGATATAAAAGGTACATAAAACAACCAAAGAAGACATGATAACAACGTGAAACCATCAAAAATTATAGTTACGTTTGAGACGTATCAGAAGGCTGTGACCAATAGAATTGTCAATAATTTTTCTCATCATCCCTATGCCAGGATGACCTAGCGATCATGCCAAGTCTTGAATTTATCAAGATCTTGAAAAATTATTTTGTACGCAACATGTGGTACGGGTTTTATATAACTGTAATATAATCCACATGAAAGTGAGGGGAATTTTTCAAGAAGTTGTTTCTTAGACCCATAGCTCTTTGTTAAAAGAAAATATTCTGAATTATTTTCAGAAATTGTTTCCAGATGGAAATTATTTGATCTGAGGTCTTTGAAACTTAGAAGGGTGCGTGTAGATCCAGGATACAAGAGTGCATCCTCAATTACAATTGTAGTACCCATAGGTAGAATGAGTGTGGCTCGTCCTGAACCAATAATCGACGCATCGCGACCGGCGATTGCCATAATATTCCCTTTTCTCTTAGTTAGAGTTTGGAAATATTTTATTTCCCTTAATATTGTGTTAGTGGTACAACTGTCCACCAAACATAATTCTTCGTCCATTGGATTATTTTCCCGTAACATCTATATAGAGTAAGAGAATATTTTAGGATGAAACTTTATTCATATTACTCACATATAAATATATATATACAAAGTATTCATATTATAGTTACAAATATAAATATGACATTATGTTTGAATTACATAATACGATTGGTCCGTAGGACTTTATTCTACTTAGAGTTATACAAATTATAGCATCCATTATTACAATAAAATAGCTTGATAACATCAAATGAGTGATGTGGAGATTATATGAGATCTCCATATGCGTCTTGGGTGTATTCCACCATCATGTTGTCAACATCAAGAAGATCTTCGTCCTTCTGCCTTGTTTCCTGAGGAGCGCTTTGAGAAGTGCTAGCTTCAAGGTTTTTTTTTGTTGTAAAGCGTTGAAGTGAGCTTCGGCTTTCCCATGAACTTGTTTGCCTTTCACAGTGGATTTGATGTATAAATCCGCTAGATGCTTGGGAGTTTGGCATTTGCTAGTACGATGGTTAGTACATCCACACCTTTGACAAATCTTGGAGTTGGTGTTTCGGTCATTTTTCTTGAAGTGACCTTTACCTTTACATTGACCAAAGCTTTTCTGCTTGTTGTTATTTTTCCACTTTCCATTGAATTTCTTGAAATTATTTTTGTTGCCCCCATACTTATTAGTAAACTAAGTGTTAGCATGTGCTTCAGGGAGTGGCATTGAGCCCGTTGGGCGTGTTTGATGATTCTTCATGAGAAGTTCATCATGTTTCTCAGCCTGAAGTAGAGTGTATATGAGCTCAGAATACTTTTTGTATTTTTGCCGATGGTACTACTATTGTAGTACCCTCATCGAGGGGTGGAAAGTGCACAAGGTCTTCTCAATAAGGTCTTCTTCAGAAATTGCTTGATTGCAAAACCTTAGTCCTGAGTCAACCTTGTGAACTGCAGAGTTATATGCTGCCACAGATTTGAAGTCTTTGAACCTTATGAGGGACCATTCTCTCCGTGCTTCTGGCAGCATAACTGCTCTTTGTTGGTCATATCTCTCCTTGAGGGAATTCCACAAAACTAGTGGACCTTCTTCCATCAAATATTCCGACTTTAAGTCCGGATGGAGATGGTGCCTTAAGAAACTTAAAGCTGTATATTTGGCTGCCGTGTGGATTTCTACGGCGCCTTCAACGGGTGTGATGATAGTGGAACCGAGTTTATGGCTTTCGAGGGCTATCTTTGCATCCATAGCCCATGGTAAATAGTTACTGCCATCTAGTTCAAGTTCATGAAATTCACGATGCATGATGCCAGCCATTTCTTGCATGGTATTTCATGCATAATTTAGTTTTACTATGAGAGTAAAGTATAAGTAACAACAAATGCTTTGATGAAGCAAAATTTGCAAGTATAGCTGATGCTTTATACTTATATGTGTAGACCTCATTTTATGTATATGGCACTTTGAAGATAGTCACCATTGTGGTGTAGATCTCACAGTAATGGAGAGCATAATCTGGTTTTGACCAGTAGATGTTCATATGCCCATTACTTATGTGTCATACTACATTTTGCAAAACACTTTGAAGGTAGCCATCTTGTCAAAAGACTGGATGTAGACCCCAAAACAAGAGTGGATGATCTGCAAATTATGCAGTGGATCACACAATTGTCTCGTGATTTACAAAAAAAAATTGAGGTAGTCTGATCAATTCGCATATTTCGGAGAGCACTCGAAGATATTCTTTCAGTGATGAGGATAATCTGCAAAATGCAGTAGATGCCTCATCTACCTTGTGATCCCAAAAATTCGAATTGAGAAGAAAAAATAAAATAAAATGAATGCTGAGGCAATCATATAGAATAAGTATACATAGTCTGAGACTTTATTTTATTTTTAGACAATATATAGTCTAAATATATACAAACTTATAATACAAGAATGACATAAAATAAACTAAGGTTCTCCAAATACAATAATATATCACACTAAAAGAAAAAAACCCAGGTTGCTATGCAATATATTGGTGCTATGGGATTTTCTGATGAAATACCCAAAAAACACGAGCAACCTCTTTTTTTTAGATGCTGGCCTGTAGGCTTATTTGGGAGAATAGAAGGCCCAGCCCAGCACCGACAGAGAGAGAGAGGGGAGAAAGGGGCCTAGCCCAGCGCCGACAGAGAGAGAAAAGGGGACGGGTCCGACCCAAGGGACCGACCGAGAGAGGGAGGGGATAAGAAGCGAGACGCACGCGCTAGGGTTTCCCCTCGGCGCTGCTCGGCTTCTCCCGTCTCCTCGTCCCGATCTGGTCACCAGAAGCGAGACCGACACCTCCTTTCTCTCCCGTTTCCCCTTTCTTCACTTGATCTGGTGCAGGGTACCTCCCCCTGCTACATCCCGCGCCTGCACTCCTCTCCCCTCCCCATGGCGCTTATCCTCTCCTCCTGTTGCATCCCGCGCCGGCTGGCTCTTGCCGCTGCTGCTCTCCCCGGGGGCGCCGGCGAGGCCGAGGGCCGCCGGTGACCATGCGCCCCGGAGTGCAGCTCGGTTTTGAGCCATGGCTGCGGCAAACTGCCGCAGGATCCGACATGCTTCTGGTGGAGGTGTGGGAGGGAGGGGTGGTGCTGGCGGTGTGGCCGAGGAGTCCTGCCCTTCCTTCTCCTCCTCTCCCATCTTGGCCTCCATGTTCAGACCCGGGACGGTGGAGTGGCCATGGGTTTCTTCGGCAGCCGGTGTCGGGGACGACAGTTCCAGGACAGGGCTGTATCCCGAAGGGAGGAAGTGCTGCGACAGTTCATCTGACGGCGTCAGTGATGGCAGCCGCGGTGGTGCGCCCGTACGGTGGTGCTGCAGGTAGTACGGGGGAAGTGGTGGTGGGGCTTGCCATGGGAGCATCTCTTCTTCTCCGAGGCACGGGGCCGATGGCCCTGCAACCAGCCACTCCATTGGAGGGATGGAGAAGGCGGTTGGTCGAGTTGCTTGTCCCGTCTCGTTGGCGACGGACAGAGCCGAAGGTCCGGCCTCGTGCAGGAGGCGGTTGCCATGGCGTGCATCCCCTAAAAATACTGATGAGGTGGATTAATTTCACAACTGAATCCACGAACAACCACTGAGATACTAGTGCGGAAATGTTTACACAAGCTTAATTAATAGTGCATCACTTTGAAATATTAATGAGGTGGGCTAATTTCGCGCGCCACTAATATTTCCTTACTGGTGGCGTGCCTCCAAAATGCTATGCCATCAATATGTGGGATAATGAGCATTCCTATTTGCACATGTAATGAGGAGGATTTCTGGAGCTGGAGCTGGAAATTTGAACGCAATGGATACTTTTCTGTCAAATCGGCCTATCATATGCTGGTTGCCACCCGACAGTGTCGCGAGGCATGGCTGGACGGTGCAGCTGGACCATCATCTTCTGTGGTGGAGGAGGCGCCATGGAAGAGCTTGTGGAATGTTAGAGGCTCGGGGAAAAAATGTTTCTTTGGAGGCTGGACAAGCAATCAATCTCAACTGAAGATGTCAGGGCACATAGACATATGACTGACAACCCCTTATGTGGTATGTGCAGAGCGCCCTATTCCTGGAGACATTCCCTGGTCAATTGCACCTCATCTAGATGCACTTGGGCCCTGGTAGATGAAGACTTAGCTCACAGACTGATCGCAAATATCGAACCCAATGCCAAGTAGTGGCTCTTTGCGCTAATTGATTTTCTTCCACACGATCAGTTCATTCTCCCGACTATCATCCTTTGGGCGATATGGATAGCCCGACGTCAGCAGAATCACGAACACATATTCCAATCTCCCCAAGCTACCCAATCCTTTGTAAGAAACTTTATCCAGGAGCTTGAGGTTGTGAGGGTTCCGCGCCCAACATGAGTCACGAGAGGCCCTTTAAAAGTTCAGAGAGCACGTCAGAAAGCTCCACCGCCGGGGTACGCGAAAATCCACGTGGATGCACGTATTCGCGCACGTAGAGGGGGATCAACGGCTGCAATTTGCCGCAATGATCATGGCGACTATATGGGTAGTTCGGCACTAGTGATTGCTGGACTCCAAGACCCACTTATCCTAGAGACCATCGCATGCAGAGAAGCCCTAGCGCTTGCAGCTGATCTCAACAGCGAGTGGTTATTGCATCTGACTCAAAACAGGCGATTTTGGATATCAAGAATGGAAGCATGGGGAATAATGGAGCAGTGATCAAAGAGATTAAGTCTAGAGTAGTTCATTTTCTTTGTACTTTTGTTTTTGAAGGGCGTGTACTCAATATGGAGGCACACTATTTAGCTAAGGTTTCTCTTCATAAAGGGCCGGTGCGCCACACTTGGCTGGGGATGCCCCATGACCCAATTTGTATCCCACCCTCTGTGGCTTATGATGAATAAAGTTGCTTTACCCCCTAAAAAATCAATATGTGGGACCCAACAGTCTAGCCGGTCGCAAGTTAGAGTATTTACATCTGGGTGGATGGCCCGGTTACTGATCGGTAAAAAAAACTGACCTAGACGGGCATTTCAAACGGACTTCAAATGTTTGGGCTGACCGACACCCCTTATATCCAACCCAAATATGGGACGAATTTGGGAATGCCGAGACGCGATCAGACGTGTCTGCTATGTTTGACTGACGATGGGGTCCCACAAGATCGCCCAGAAATCCAATAGTCCGACGGGCGTCTCCTCCGGTGGGGGTGCGAACGCCACATGACGCCGCTCCGATTGGCCACCCGAGTCAAAAGTACGACTATTTAAACCGGTCGGCATGCCCCAACCCTAGCCACATCCACCTCCTTCATATTCACGCCGCCAGCCCGGGTCCATCCACCTCTCTCCCACTCTGCCGCTCTTCCCACATCGTACGGCTAAGCAATTGGACGACAAAAGAAGATGGCACATTTTATGCTCACATGAGAGCACTGGTTCTAGATTGAGGAGGAGAACTGGGAAAGACGTGCTGCCCGCATCGCAATCGACCTGCCTTCGAACTCGCCGGAGCCGAAGGAGGAGGAGGAGGAGCCTGAGCAGTAGCCGGTTCCGATGGAGGTGGTGGCTCTGGAGGAGGATGAGTTGGAGGATCTAGAGGACGAGCTGGTGCAGGATGTGGGCTTCGACATGGATGAGCGGGGGTAGAGTTCAGAGACGCCCAAGCGGCAGATATGGTGAAGCAGCTTGCCATCCTAGAGTCCATCCAGGATGCGGCTTATGTCGAGGCCAATTGGCAGGAATGGGCGACAATCGATGTGATTTTCGTCGAACTTGATGCCGAGGCGGAGGCGGAGAACCAGGCGAAGCAGCCGGGGTTGCGGCAGCCACCCATGTACTCGGAGCCGGGCATGAAGATCATGGAGATCTCCGACAAGGTTTAAGATAGAATAAGTTAATTTGATCTATGTAATACGTGGATTTCTTGGTTTGGATGTTTTTGTATGGATTTAAGGTTTATAGACTCAGGTACCTGGATGTAGAAGATTAAAGGCGTCCGAGGGACTGAATTTGTTGTCTGCACTGTAGATTTAATGTTGTGTATGATTTTTAACCATGACACTAAGATTTGGCCTCATGGTAGCATGTTAGTTTTCACCACGCAACCAATATCTTTTGTGGGGTCCATTTTTTTAGGGCCCACATGATAGTGGCATGCCTATAAGTGGCACACCACCACTAAGTAAGTCAAGACACTAAGGGCATGTTTCGTTTACAGTCTAAGGTTGTCACGTCTAACCTTATTTGTACCATAACATCTTATGCATGTACTTGGTTCATTGCCATACTTGTGGCTTGGTACAATTTTCTAGCAACATGGTCCATATGTCATAGGCTTAATTTTTGGCAAAATCTTACCACGCATGTGATGTCCATTTTACTAGTCACACTTTTTGTGACAGCCACACTTTGCCTAAACTTAGTTGTTGCAAAGTTGGTCATGAACCAAACAAAGCCCTAATAGCACCACTAGAACAGTTCAGTTCATGATTATATAAAGATGCTTCTCTCTCACCTATAGCTACCACTTAGAGCATCTCTAGCAGACCCCGTATATCGCCGACCCGCAAAAGTCGATTACACTTCACGGAAAAACGGTTTTGCGGGGCCGGCATCGGCGGCGGCCGAGCAGACCCCGCAAACCGGACCCGTAAAAAAGGATATTCCGGTTTGCGGGGTCTGCTCGCCGAGTGTCCGTCACCGATCCGTAAATCAGTAATTTGCATTTCAATTTCGAGCATGAAAGCACATTTTTTGCTTCTTTAGTTTCTTCAAAGCTATTGTATACATAATAAGTCACCAAATCTTTACTCAAATAGCAAGACCAAAGAAAACAAGAATCACAATTAGGCATTTTTGAAGATATCCAACTTCCATAACTGCTACCACTAGTTGGACCTGTTGGAAATATACCCTAGAGGCAATAATAAATAAGATATTATTATATTTCCTTGTTCATGATAATCGTTTATTATCCATGCTATAATTGTATTGACTAGAAACTAAAATACATGTGTGGATACATAGACAACACACTGTCCCTAGTGAGCCTCAAAGGACTAGCTCATCGATCAAAGATCGTCAAGGTTTACCGACCATAGACATGAGTTGCCATTTGATAACGGGATCACATCATTAGGCGAATGATGTGATGGACAAGACCCAAACTATGAATGTAGCATGTGATCGTGTCAGTTTATTGCTATTATTTTCTGCATGTCAAGTATTTGTTTCTATGACCATGAGATCAAGCAACTCACGGGCACCTGAGGAATACCTTGTGTGTATCAAACGTCACAACGTAACTGGGTGACTATAAAGGTGCTCTACTCTCCGAAGGTGTCTTTTGGGTTGGCGTGAATCGAGACTAGGATTTGTCACTCCGTATGACGGAGAGATATCTCTAGGCCCACTCGGTAATGCAACATCACAATGAGCTTGCAAGCAATGTGACTGAGGAGTTAGTCACGGGAGCTTGTATTACGGAATGAGTAAGGAGACTTGTGGGTAACGAGATTGAACTAGGTATGGAGATACCGACGATCGGTTCTCGGGTGAGTAACACACCGGTGGACAAAGCGAACACTATACGGGATTGATTGAATCCTTGACATCATGGTTCGAGCAATGAAGATCTTCATAGAATATGTAGGAACCAATATGGGCATCCAGGTACCGCTATTGGTTATTGACCGGAGAGTGTCTCAGGTCATGTCTGCATAGTTCTCGAACCTGCAAGGTCTGCACACTTAAGGTTCGATGATGTTTCGATATAGTTGAGTTATGTATGTTGGTGACCAAAGGTTGTTCCGAGTCCCAGATGATATCCCGGATGTCGAGGAGCTCCGGATGGTCCATAGGTAAATATTGATATATGGGAAGTTCCGTGTTGGTCACCGGAAAAAGCTCGGGCGTCACCCGTAGCGTGCCAAGGGTGCGGGGAGGGTTTCGGGGGTCCACCAGCTCCGGAGGGGCCACATGGGCTGTGAGGGATGCGCACCAGCCCGTGGTGGGCTGGGCACACCTCCCCACCCCAGGCCCATGCGGCTGGGCTGGTGGAGGGCCAACCCTTGGAGGTTGCGCCACCCTAACTTGGGGGCCAAGCCAACCTTAGGGAAGCCGCCCCTCCCTCCTTTGGCCGCCGCTCCCCTAGGGTGGGAACCCTAGGGAGCAACCCCTATGCCCTTCCCACTATATATATAGATGGGGAGAGAGGGCTGCAACACAACAAAGGCCATGGCGCAGCCCTCTCTCTCCCATTTATCAGTTTTCTCCTCTAGATTGGTTCCGGTATTGCTTGGCAAAGCCCTGCCGGAACAGCTCCACCAACACCACTGCTATGCCATCGTGCTAATGGAGAACTCATCTACCTCTCCACCCTCTCTCTTGCTGGATCAAGGAGTGGAGGTCGTCCTCGAGCTGTACGTGTGCTGAACACGGAGGTGCCGTCCGTTCGGCACTAGATCGGGACAAATCGTGATGGGATCGTGATACATCTCCGTCGTATCTACTTTTCCGAACTCTTTTGCCCTTGTTTTGGACTCTAATTTGCATGATTTGAATGGAACTAACCCGGACTGACGCTGTTTTCAGCAGAATTGCCATGGTGTTGTTTTTGTGCAGAAATAAAAGTTCTTGGAATGTCCTGAAAATTTACGGAGATTTTTTGTGGAATAAAAGAAAAATACATGCGCAAAGATCCACCAGAGTAGGTGGACCAGTGGGCCACAAGCCCACAGGACGCAGCCACCCCCTCTGGCCGCGCCGTGAGGGCTTGGGGAGCCCACGTGGCTCCACTGCCCCCAAACTCAGCTGTATATCTTCCGTCTCTCCCGGAAAAAAATCCGAGAGAAGGTTTCATCGCATTTTACGATACGAAGGCACCGCCACCTCCTGTTCTTCATCTGGAGGGCAGATCCGGAGTCCGTTCCGGGCTCTGAAGAGGGGAAATCATCGCCATCGTCATCATCAACCTTCCTCCATCGACAATTCCGTGATGCTCTTCACCGTTCGTGAGTAATCTCATCGTAGGCTTGCTGTACGGTGATGAGTTGGATGAGATCTATCATGTAATCGAGTTAGTTTTTGACGGGGATTGATCCCTAGTATCCACTATGTTCTAGATTGATGTTTCTACTACTTGGCTATGCTTAATGCTTGTCACTAGGGCCCGAGTGCCATGATTTCAGATCTGAACCTATTATGTTGTCGCCAATATATGTGTGTTTTAGATACTATCTTGCAAGTTGTAGTCACCTACTATGTTTTATGACCCGGCAACCCCGTAGTGACAATAGCCGGAACCACTCCCGGAGATGACCATAGTATGAGGAGTTCATGTATTCACCACGTGTTAATGCGTTGGTCCGATTCTTTATTAAAAGGAGAACCTTAATATCCCATAGTTTCCATTAGGACCCTACTGCAACGGGAGGGATGGACAATAGATGTCATGCAAGTTCTTTTCCCTAAGCACGTATGACTACATACATAATACATGCCTACATTAGATTGACGAACGGGAGCTAGTTACTTATCTCTCCTTGTTATAGCTGTTACATGATGAATCACATCCGTCACACTCATCCATCACCGATGCACTTCCTACGAGTCTTTTACTACTAGTCCTTGCCACGTTACTTTGTCTAGGCTTTTCCCTTGCTACAGAAGGGATTGGGCCACTTTGCTACTAATGTTGCTACTGCTGTTACTCTGCTGCTGCTGCTACTGCTGTTCCTTGCTACTTTGCTGTTACTTGTTGCAAGTTCTTTTCCGACACTGTTGTCGGGGAAAAATAGTTACTCACCCACGTGCAACCTACTCGCGCCATTGATACAATAGTTCGGAATAGTCTGCCGTCAACTGTTGGGGCATAGTTTATGCCTAAGTAATTTTGGTGATTGATGACAGTACCGCAAAGGACTAACCGTGTGTATTAAGATTTCAGATAACACACATCAACGGCACAAGACGACTCGCCCCCTCTTTCGTGGAACAGAAGCACGGTGTTCTCTACGATTCTCTTTATTTGAGTCATAGGAAAGCCGTACTATTAAGAGGGGAACCGTAGTGGAAAGGTTTGGGTGGAATCAATCTTGCACGCGCACAGTTCACATATTTTCCCCCTTGCCGGCAACTTTGGAGTGGCTCCCGCCGTAGTGTTTCCTTCATCTTTGCAAAGGGTCCCCCAGCGGTAGTACCGCTGGGCCTAGCGGTAGTACCGCTGGCCCTAGCGGTAGTACCGCTGGAGTGCTAGCGGTAGTACCGCTGCATCCAGCGGTAGTACCGCTAGCTGGCGGTAGTACCGCCCCTGGTCAGCGGTAGTACAGCCTTCCTAGCGGTTGTACGTGGACGGACCTTTTTGCGAAGACTTTCTTGGCGGTGGTAGTGCTTATGCACTACCAGGGGCCCAGCGGTAGTACCGCTGCATCCAGCGGTAGTACCGCTAGGCACGGGCTATGAGTGGGAAAACGGTTGGATTCCCCCCCCCCACTATATAAAGGGTTCTTCTAGCTGTGGAACCCTATCTCTTACCCTCCCAAGCTCCATTGTTGCTCCCTAAGCTCAAAAGTGCCCGATCTCTCTCCCTAGCCAATCAAACTTGTTGATTCTTTAGGGATTTGTTGAGAAGGCCTAGATCCACACTTCCACCAAGAGAAAAGTTGATTCCCCCACCAATACCTTGCGGATCTTGTTTCTCCTGGGTGTTTGAGCATCCTAGACGGTTGAGGTCACCTCGAAGCCACATTCCATTGTGGTGAAGCTTCGTGGTCTTGTTGGGAGCCTCCAAGCTTTGTATGGAGTTTACCCCAACCTTGTTTGTAAAGGTTCGGTCGCCGCCTTCAAGGGCACCTATAGTGGAATCACGGTACCTTGCATCGTGCGAGGGCGTGAGGAGAATACGGTGGCCTTAGTGGCTTATTGGGGAGCATTGTGCGTCCACACCGCTCCAACGGAGACGTACTTCCTGTCAAAGGGAAGGAACTTCGGTAACACATCCTCGTCTTCATTGGTTCCACTTGTGGTTATCTCTAACCTTTACTTTGTGTATGCTTATGTTGTTGTCTTTCCCTTACTTGTCTTAGTAGCTATCGTTGCTAGCTTCATTACGGTTCACCCCATTGTTGTCATATTTGTGAACCCGTATGTTGTTTACCCTAACTTGCTAAGATTAATTAAAAAGTGGTCGTTGCCTATTCACCCCCTCTAGTCAACCATATCGATCCTTTCAATTGGTATCAGAGCCACGTCTCTTTATTAAGGGTTTCACCACCCGAAGAGTATGGAAAGCGAAGAGGGAATTAACCATGTGCAACCCGAGGCCATGGACTTGACTTTGGTCACAAGGGACGACTTGAATACGGCTATGGCCGCCCTCAAGACGTCCTTGACGAACGAAGTCAAGACCATGCTTAAAGAGTTAATTGAGGGATTTAAAAGTCCACCCGAACCGGCGTTAGTGGTTAAACCCACCAACACCGATTCGGAGGCCAATTCCTCTAAGGAAGCGGCTAAAGGTATGCGACCTTCCTCATCTCACGAAAAGGATGGGACTCGAACATATGCCTCAGTTCCACCCCCATGGTCCATGGAGGATCCGTTCCTGCACCGCGTCTTAATCCTGTTGGTCCTCCTCCTAAGCTTGTGAAAGGTGACTTTGCTAACTGGGTATTTTCTATTAAGTCTCATTTGAATCACAGCTCAACCAACTTGTGGAGAATCATCGAGCAAGGATATTATCCCCATGATCCAAGCAACCTCACTCCAAGAGAAGATGCAGACAATCAATACAATCACTCCGCCTTGTTTATTCTCCAGTCTGCAGTGCCACCTGAAGATCTTCCTCACTTGCGTCCCTTCACTTTGGCCAAAGATTGTTGGGAGAATATTATGGTGTTGTACAAGGGAAGCTCAAGCATTCAATGATCCAACTATGAAGTGATCCTTGATAAGGCCGATGAGTTTGTGATGAAGGAAGACGAGGACCCTCGTGATCTCTATCGGAGGGTGACTGCTATTGCTGTGGCACTCAAGGATCATGGGAGCAAGGATGTGGATGATACATGGGTCAAGCGCAAGTTTCTCAAAGCCATCATGCCTTTCAACAAAGCCATGTCATCTGTCATTCGTCAGCGGCCAGACTTCCACTCCTTGTCTTCCAGTGAGGTGTTGGATGAATTCATTACAATGTCAATCATGAACGAAACAGCCGACAATGCACTTGCTCGTGTTCGCTCAAAGACAACTTCACCCAACCTTGCACTAAAATCAAAAGCAATGTTTGAAGAAGAAGAAGAGGATGAGGAAGAGGAGAGTTGCCCTGAAGACACAAAGTATGCCTATCATGAGCACATGGCTCTTGCGTCAAGGCAATTCTGGGGCAACAAGAGGAACTCAAGACCCACCTTCACCAAGAACAACTCGAGTGGTTTCAAACCCAAGCAACGAGTGAGGACATGTTATAACTGTGGTAATGTGAGCCACTTCGTGGCCGAATGTCCCTATGATAAAAGGGAAGACAACGGGGGCAAGCTCATTCGCAAAGACAAAACCAAATCATTTCCAATCAAGAACAACTTTGTGAAGAAACCCCACCCAAAAGGGATGGTGGCCCTTGAAGAGTACCCTTCCAATGATGATGATGATGATGATGCAGTGGCAACGGCAACTGTTGCTATTGCCACTACCTCTCCCCAGAAGGTGTCTCTCTTCAACGCCCCTAACGAGAACCACATCACCAAGTGCCTCATGGCAAAAGGTATCAATCAGGTAACTCCCATCATTAAGACCAACATCGCTACTGCTCCTTCATTGTTAAATTGTGTTGATGATAGTGATGTTGGGGAACTTAATGAGCATGATCTTGACAAGTTTCTGTGCACTATTAAGGGAGAATCCAAGAAGCACTTTGTTGCTCTCTTGGAACAACTGGGTGAGGCCACTCACCTCACTGAGTCTCATGAGGAGACCATCTCCGAGCTTCAGGGACACAGTCGTGAGTATGCCGATGAAATTGCTGAATTATCTATTGCTCTAGAAAAGGAGCGCACTCTTCGTTTGGCTCTTGAGGAGTCATATAACGATGACTGCGCTAAAATGCAAAAGAAACTTGATCATGATGTCATTCTTACTCGTATGCTTAAGTCTGAAAAGTATGCTCTTGGGGTTGGCCATGACAGACTCAAAGTGGAGTTTGACACACTTGACAAGGCCCACAAGGTCTTGAAAGGTGTTCATTTCTCTCTGAAAGAGTCTCATGATCAACTCCAAGCAAAGCTTACCAAGGAGATCTCTACTTGTCCTCCCTTTGTGTTAATTGATAATGCTTGTGCAACTAATCCCTGTTGTGAGCATGTACATCTTGTGGAGGAAAATGCCAAGTTAAAGGAGAAACTTGAGAAGGGCCTTGTGGCATGCATACAAGGTGAGAAGAGCCTGAACGATCTCTTGAGCACTCAAAAAGGTGTTGTAGGGAAGGAGGGACTTGGACTTACCTCCAAGTCAAAAGGTAAAAGGAGAAACAGGAACAAACGATCTCCTACCCTCATGGACATCTTTGTCAAAGAGGGTGAGGGGACTCAGAAGGTGAACAGGAACAAGATGGACTATGGAAACCACAAGAAGGGCAACACCATTCCTACTAACACATCCGACAAACTCAATTCTTCTTATGTCTTATGTCATGCTAGTGATGGGCATGTTTATGCCAGATTTGTTGGTTCCTACGATGAGTACATTGAATGGGCTATCTGGGTTCCTAAGACCCTTGTCTCTAACATGAAAGGACCCATTAAAAATGGGTACCTAAAGCCAAGCCTTGATCTATTGCAGGAGTTTGCGTCCGGTGGGGTGTCATGGTTGCTCGATAGTGGAGCAAAAAATCATATGACCGGAAGCAAAGACTTAGTGGTGGATGTGCATCCTTCTCCATCTATGCCCACCCATTTCCAATTCGCCGATGCATCCTCGTCAAAGGTATTGGGATTTGGTAAGGTGGTCGTCTCTCAAGATTTATCTATTGAGAAGGTCATGCTTGTTGAGTCACTTGCCTACAATTTACTTTCGGTTCATCAACTTGCAATTATGGGTTTTTCCACATTCTTTAATCTTGATACTGTGGTCCTCCTGTGGAGCAAGACTCTTAAAGTAGCCTATGTTGGATATGTCGAAAATGGTCTTTATGTGGTGAACTTCTCAAAGCGACCCACTAAGACCGCGACGTGTTTAATGGCTAAAGTTGATGTGGGCTGGCTTTGGCATCGCCGTTTAGCTCATGTCAATATGAGATCTTCGCAAAGTCTTCTAACAGGGGACCATATCCGTGGACTAACAAATGTGAGTTTTGCTAAAGATCGTGTTTGCAGTGCCTGCATTGAAGGAAAGATTCATGAAATTGCTCATCGTCCAACGACTCTCATCTACACTAAGAGCTCCTCCATATGGATCTGTTTGGCCCTCCATCATTTGATAGTCTTGGAGGCAGAAAGTACTGCTTGGTGATTGTTGACGACTACTCAAGATACACCTGGGTATATTTCTTCAAAAGGAAGAGTGAAACTGAACAAACTGTCATCAACTTTGCTAATGAAGCTCAGCGTCAACATGAAGCAAAGATCTTGATGATTAGAAGTGACAACGGCACCGAGTTCAAGAACTACACCTTGGATGAGTTTCTAGGTGATGAGGGAGTAAAACATCAATATTCAGCACCATATACCCCTCAACAAAACGGCGTGGCAGAAAGGAAGAACCGGACCTTGATAGACGCTGCAAGAACAATGATGGCGGAATTCAAATCTCCATATAACTTTTGGGCAGAGGCCATCAACATAGCATGTCATGCGTCCAATCGGCTCTATATCCGCAAAGGCTTGAACAAGACTCCTTATGAGATTCTAACTGGAAACAACCCCAATCTCAAGTACTTCCGGGTATTCGGTTGTAAGTGTTTCATTCTCAAGAAAGGTGCACGTTTAGCTAAATTTGATTCTAGAGCTCATGAGGGCATCTTTGTTTGTTATGCTACAAACTCTCATGCTTACCGTGTCCTCAACAAGTCCACTGGACTCATTGAGGAGACGTGTAACGTGGAGTTTGATGAAAATAATGGCTCCCAAGTGGAGCAAAGTGGTCTTTGTGATATAGGTGATGAAATTCCTCCCCAAGCCATAAGAAGAATGGGGATTGGTCAAATACTCCCCATTGAGGAACCCCTTGTGGCCGAAGGAGAAGGACAATGCTCTACTCAAGTGGAGCCATCACCTCCACAAGCCCCACACGCTTCCGATGAACAAAGAGAAGACTCTCAACAAAATGAACAAGCTCAAGGTCAAGATAAATTGCCCAACAATGATGATGTGTCTCATGATATTCAAGCACTCACCCAAGACTCCGAACCGGCTCATGATCAAGATCAAGTGCAACCACGAGATCCAGACCAAGTAGAAGCACAAGATCAAGATCAAGAGCAACCACAAATACAAGATCAAACTAGTGAACCTGCTCAAGTCGAAAGTCAAGATGATCAGGACACTATCTCACAATTCCCTTCTGCAGCACCAACAGCCGGTGCCAAGGGAGGCTCAAGACGCAAGGGCAAGCAAAGTAAACAAGTCGATGCTCCCCCGCTATCCAATGAAGAACTCTTGGAGCGTCGAGCAGCCAAGATTGCGAACAAGCTGAGAGTCAAGTCACATCTTATGAAGAATGTACTTGGCACTTTAAAAAGGGGAGTATCCAGCCGTCAACAGATTTGGAATTATTGTGAGCATCACGCGTTTGTTTCGTATTATGAACCTCAACAGGTACAGGAAGCGCTCGATGACGAGGATTGGCTTATGGCCATGCATGAAGAACTTAACAACTTCGAGCGCAACCAAGTCTGGGATTTAGTGCCAAGGCCAACGGAGGAACATAATGTCATCGGGACCAAATGGATATTCAAGAACAAGCAAGATGCCAATGGGATTGTGATTCGAAACAAGGAAAGATTGGTGGCTCAAGGCTACTCCCAAGTCGAGGGTATCGACTACGGTGAAACCTTTGTCCCTGTTGCTCGTCTAGAATCTATTCACATGTTGCTTGCATTTGCTTCTCATCATAACTTCAGATTACAACAAATGGATGTGAAAAGTGCCTTTCTTAATGGTCCTTTAAATGAGTTGGTCTATGTCAAACAACCCCCAGGATTCGAACATCCCAAGCTCCCCAATCATGTGTACAAACTTAATAATGCACTCTATGGCCTTAAACAAGCCCCACGTGCGTGGTATGAGTATCTTACTGAGTTTTTACAAGATCGTGGGTTTGAAATTGGGAAGATAGATCCCACTCTTTTTACTAAGAGGGTTAAAGGGGATTTGTTCGTATGCCAACTATATGTTGATGATATTATATTTGGCTCTCCTAACATTTCCTTCAATGAAGAATTTGCTGCACTAATGACTGAGAAATTTGAGATGTCCATGATGGGAGAGTTGAAGTTCTTCCTCGGGTTCGAGATTAAACAAGGCCTAGAAGGGACCTTCATCAAACAAGCCAAGTACACTCAAGACATGCTCAAACGGTTCGATCTTGAAGATGTCAAACCGGTCAAGTTCCTCATGCCAACAAGATGCAAGCTTGACAGTGATCCCAATGGTAAAGAAGTGGATCAAAAGGTATATCGCTCCATGATTAGCTCCCTCCTTTACCTTTGTGCATCTAGACCGGATATTATGTTGAGTGTAGGGATATGTGCATGGTTTCAATCTGCACCAAAAGAAAGTTATTATATGGTTGTTAAGCGAATCTTTTGATATTTGGCTCATACCCCAAACTTTGGCCTTTGGTATCCCAAAGGAGCAAACTTCAATCTAGTTGTCTATTCTGACTCAGATTGGGCAGGAGATTGTGTGGAGAGGAAGTCAACTTCTGGAGGATGCCAATTCCTTGGTCGCTCATTGGTAAGTTGGTCTTCAAAGAAGCAGAATTGCGTCTCTCTATCATCCACCGAAGCTGAGTATGTGGCAGCTGCAAGTTGTTGTGCACAATTGCCATGGATGAGGCAAACTTTAAAGGATTACAGTGTCACTTGTGACAAAGTGCCTCTTCTATGTGACAATCAAAGTGCTATCAAGATTTCCCTCAACCCGGTGCAACATAGCAAAACCAAGCATATTGATATTCGCCATCACTTCATTCGTGAACATATCAAGCTAGGTGATATTGAGGTTCATTTCATCCACACTGAAGAGCAACTTGCAGATATTTTCACTAAGCCCCTAGATGAAGCAAGGTTCCGGGAGTTAAGGCATGAGCTAAATATCATTGATTCAAGTAATGTGGATTGAAGCTAGGCATGTTGCACCTCCCTATGCATTCTATCTTGTTCTAGATGTAGGCATGGACATAGGGGGAGTGTTGTTCTCTCAATGAACTTTTCCTCCCCCCATTATGCATAAATCGATCTAGTCTTTCACTTTAGCCATTGTCAAATGGCACTTGTGCTTCAAAGACGAGCATTGGTCATGAACCCAAGGATAGTTCTTCGTGGTGTCATACCTTTGTCTCAAACATAGGTGGCCTCGGCCACCGCCCCCCACCTTTCTATCATATAGAAGGAAGGATATAAAATGACAAGTCAGTATATCTTGCTGGTGCTATCTTCTTTTTCACTCACTTGTCATGTGCCTACGTTCTTCTCTTATCCTAGGCCCCGTGGTGACATTTGCAGCGGTACTACCGCCAGGGGTAGCGGTACTACCGCCAGGACCCCAGCTTTACTACCGCCAGAGATAGCGGTACTACCACCAGGACCCCAACGGTACTACAGCTAGGGATAGCGGTACTACCGCCAGGATCCCAATCTACCACGACCTAAGTAGGACATTTTTAGGGCTGTCTCAGGGGGAGCGGTACTACCGCCAGGGGGAGCGGTACTACCGCCAGGACCCCAGCGGTACTACCGCCAGGACCACAGCGGTACTACCGCTGGCCCGTACCCCTTGGGCTATATAAAGGAGGGGGAGCCCGTTTTTCTGCCTCCTTCTTCTTCCTCGCGGCTCCTCCCTCCCCAACCTCGAACTCCCCCGATTTCGATCTCTATTCGTGGAGCCCCTTCTCTCCGTTGAGTTGGAGGGTTTGCTCCACTTCTCCTTCCTCCTCCAAGTGCCATGGATCCCGGTAAAGCTCCTCCCCTTCTTCTCTTGATTGTTGTTCTTGTTCTAGGGTTAGGAGCATTGGTGGTTTGAATCCATGTCTTTGATATTGTGCCTTGTTCTTGGATGGCATGAAGGAGATGTTCAAGGGGAGTGTAGGTCCTATGAATCTGTGCTTTTATTTTGCCATGCCCTAGGATTTACATGTTTTAGATCAAGCACTTGGACTATGTTTGGATTAGATCTAAAACTTGCTCTCTCTTGACTAGGCATGTGCTTATTTAGATGGTACTTATGATCCTCATGTGATTAGGGCTATGGTGGAGTTCTTAGTGTTCATACACAACCCATGGCCCTAGTCAAATCCATGTAACCATCTCTATGGGTTCTATTCATATTTCAGATCTGAAAAATCAAACCCCAGCGGTACTACCGCCAGGGTAGCGGTACTACCGCCAGGACCCCAGCGGTACTACCGCCAGGAGGATTCTCTGTGTATTCTTTTCATGTGCTTGGCAATGTGTGTTTACTTTTCTGCCTTCTCTTGTTCATTGCCTTGACTTCTTTTTTCGCTCTTTTTTGGTGTGTGTTTTGTGTCACACGTGGTGCTCGCCGCTCGAACCCTCCACGGGACACGCAGTCAAAGAATTATCGCAACCCAGAGGCTCCAGAGGGCTCTGCCACTTCAGGTCTGCAACCCAAAAAGCAGGCCTTCAAGAAGACCGCTCACAAAGACAAGGGGCTCAACGTTCGCACCATGCCCCCTAAGGATTTTCTGCGGTTCCGCACCCAAAACCACTATCTCCAAGAGCGGGCTGTGATCAAGAATGTCGAGTATGTGTGGACAAGGGATCACTGCAGGATCTACGGTGATATCATCAACCATTTCAAGAAGAACTTTGTCCCCGTTCAGTGGATTGACCTGGCTCACCTTCAGCGGAACATGGACTACTTTGGTGATGCTCTCTCTCTAATTGACAAACTGGGCATCAAGGAGATCATCTCTTTCAAGACAGACTTTGACCCCAATGTTGTTGCCCAGTTCTATGTCACGGTTCACTTCTCTCCTGATGACGAGCACTCCATGGTGTGGATGACTGGGACTCAGAAGATGACCGGTTCCTGGCGTGAATTCATGGCATTCCTCAAGGTTGATTTCCAGGGAGTTGACACTCCACTTGGGTCGCGTCCTCATGCTGCAGCTCCCACTGATAGGGCCTCCGCCAAGGACAGATTGCAGCTACTCTATGTGAAGAAGGGTGTGCTCCCCAGGCATCTGGACATCATGCATCGGATCTTCCGCAACACCCTCTTTCCTCGCATTGGCAACTTTGATGAGGTCATGGCTCTCTGGCTGAGATGCTACTGCTCTGTGAGGAGGCTATGACTAAGGAGTCTGCCCCTCTTGATATTTCTGATGTGATGTTCACTGAGCTCTGGAACTGCATCATGATGCGCAAGGTTCCCATCTACGGGCCCTACTTGTTTGCTTATATCCGTCAGAAGTGGCAAGACACCTATCCGCAGGAGGAGTTATACATTCAGGCTGACTACATTGTGCACGATCCTGTCAAGCTTCGTGTCAAGGACAAATGGGCCAACCCATCAACTTCATCTCAGCACATGGACACTGACACAGAGACTGCTGCTGACAGAGGGACCGCCTCTCACTCCCGCTCTTCTGCCATGCCATCTTGGGCCATGAAGCTGCAGGATAAGATGAAGACTCTCTTCTGTATGCAGGCTAAGGGCCAGTATCAGACGCACGTGGCTCAGAAGGAGAACCGCCAGAGGCACAAGCGTGTCCTGAGGACACTTGATGTGGACATCTCCAGCGGATCAGAGGACGACATCACTCCAGAGGCTTCTTGGATGCGGGCTCAAGGTTACCAGTGGTCTGGCGCTGAGGAGGAAGAGGACAATGAAGAGGAGCAGGACGATCCGAAGGGTACGGACGAGTCTGGCGATGCTGAGGATGAGGAGTAACCACCTGTGGCGTTAGGTGTGCCCCTTTTTGGTGTCTTGTGCCAAAGGGGGAGAGAGTCTAGGAGCTGGATTTGCTTTGAGACTTGAACTTTGCTTAGCTTTGCTTATCTTTCGTGTTTTGCTTCGAACTTGGTTTGCTTCTATTTTGCTATCTTTCGTGAGACATGAACTTATGTGAGATTTATTTCCATCGTATGCTGTGAGACATATGCTCTTTATTTTCATATATCTCTATCTTTTTGTTCTCATATTATTCTCTGTGCAAATCCGGTATTGTCATCAATCCACCAAAAAGGGGGAGATTGTTGGGGCATAGTTTATGCCTAAGTAATTTTGGTGATTGATGACAGTACCGCAAAGGACTAACCGTGTATATTAAGATTTCAGATAACACACGTCAATGGCATAAGACGACTCACCCCCTCTTTCGTGGAACAGAAGCACGGTGTTCTCTATGATTCTCTTTATTTGAGTCATAGGAAAGCCGTACTATTAAGAGGGGAACCGTAGTGGAAAGGTTTGGGTGGAATCAATCTTGCACGCGCACACTTCACATATTTTCCCCCTTGCCGACAACTTTGGAGTGGCTCCCGCAGTAGTGTTTCCTTCATCTTTGCAAAGGGTCCCCCAGCCGTAGTACCGCTGGGCCTAGCGGTAGAACCGCTGGCCCTAGCGGTAGTACCGCTGCATCTAGCGGTAGTACCGCCCCTGGTCAGCGGTAGTACCGCTCCAGGAGCTTAGTACCGCCTGCCTAGCGGTTGTACGTGGACGGACCTTTTTGCGAATACTTTCTTGGTGGTGGTAGTGCTTATGCACTACCAGGGGCCCAGCGGTAGTACCGCTGCATCCAGCGGTAGTACCTCTAGGCACGGGCTGTGAGTGGGAAAACGGTTGGATTCCCCCCACTATATAAAGGGTTCTTCTAGCTGTGGAACCCTATCTCTTACCCTCCCAAGCTCCATTGTTGCTCCCTAAGCTCAAAAGTGCCCGATCTCTCTCCCTAGCCAATCAAACTTGTTGATTCTTTAGGGATTTGTTGAGAAGGCCTAGATCCACACTTCCACCAAGAGAAAAGTTGATTCCCCCACCAATACCTTGCGGATCTTGTTACTGTTGGGTGTTTGAGCATCCTAGACGGTTGAGGTCACCTCGAAGCCACATTCCATTGTGGTGAAGCTTCGTGGTCTTGTTGGGAGCCTCCAAGCTTTGTGTGGAGTTTGCCCCCACCTTGTTTGTAAAGGTTCGATCGCCGCATTCAAGGGCACCTATAGTGGAATCACGGTACCTTGCATTGTGCGATGGCGTGAGGAGAATACGGTGGCCTTAGTGGCTTACTGGGGAGCATTGTGCCTCCACACCGCTCCAACGGAGACGTACTTCCTGTCAAAGGGAAGGAACTTCGGTAACACATCCTCGTCTTCATTGGTTCCACTTGTGGTTATCTGTAACCTTTACTTTGTGTATGCTTATGTTGTTGTCTTTCCCTTACTTGTCTTAGTAGCTATCGTTGCTAGCTTCATTACGGTTCACCCCATTGTTGTCATATTTGTGAACCCGTATGTTGTTTACCCTAACTTGCTAAGATTAATTAAAAAGTGGTCATTGCCTATTCACCCCCCTCTAGTCAACCATATCGATCCTTTCATCAACAGTTATGTTTCTGGCACCGTTGCTATCATACTACTTTGCTACTGATACTTTGCTTGCAGACACTAATCTTTCAGGTGTGGTTGAATCTGACAAACTCAGCTGCTAATACTCGAGAATATTTTGTTGCTTCCCCTGTCGAACCAACAAATTTGGGTTGAATACTCTACCCTCGAAAACTGTTGCGATCCCCTATACTTGAGGGTCATCAAGACATTTTTCTGGCACCGTTGCCGGGGAAGCACAACTATATTCTTTGAGTCACTTGGGATTTTTGTCTGCTGGTCACTATGAGGAATTCGAAAGATCCAAGAACTAAAATCTTGCCTTCCACTACGAGGAGACGTAAGGAACTCCCATCTAGCTCTACACTTGATTCACCTTTAGTTTTGAGTAAGTTTGCGACTTCGCCTCCTGCTAGAAATCTTGATATGTCGCCTATGCTTGATACTACTATGCTTGATGATGCTATTTCTGCTGCCCATGATGCTTATGATGCTATGCCTGATGATGCTATGCTTGATGATGCTATGCTTGATACTATGCCTGATGATGCTATGCTTGATACTATGCGTGATGATGCTATCACTACTAGGAAAAGGCCTGCTAGTGGCGCACCTGTTTTGGCTACTAATGGCACACTACAGGTGCGCCACTAGCATCACGCCATTAGAATTATTTACTAATGGCGCACCACATGTGCGCCATTAGTATCTGGTATACTAATGGCGCACCAGGCAGTGCGCCATTAGTATAGCCCATGGTGCGCCATTAGTATGCCTCCTAGTGCGCCATTAGTATAGCTCATAGTGTGCCATTAGTATCTGGCTTACTAATGGCGCACTAGTTGACGATGCGCCACTAGTGTGCTTTTTGCAGTGCGCCACTAAAGTGCTGAGTGGTGCGCCACTAGTATGAATATTAGGTATTATTTTTCTTTTTCTTTTTTGATATTTGCACAGGTTACAAAACATATTACTGCACAGAATATTGAGAGCACAACATATAAACAACAGATTTATCAAATACAATAGAAGATTAGTCTCCGAATACAATTCATCATATTAGTCTCCGAATTTAAAATACCAAACAAAGTTAGAACATTACAAGTCTCGAGACCGCGAGTAGCGAGTTTGTCTTCACATTACAAGTCGATATCGATCATCTAAACTACCATCACATAGAAGAGAGTTGCGGTCATCACGATGAAACTGGTCTTCATCCGGTTCCTCCAACGCTCCCTCCTCTCTCCCGCTAGATAGAGCGCATATGTAACTTCCGCCTCTGCCCTAGCGGTGTACCCTTTGTAACTTTTACCGCTGAAACGATGAACATGTCATCTGTGCGTGCGCTGCCATCATCAATGAAGCGCCTTGAGAGACCGAAATCGACAATTTTCGGGATCATTTTATCATCCAACAATATATTTGTAGGCTTAAGATCTAACTGGACAATACGCCGCTCAACATGGAGATAATGTAAGCCTTCATAGATTTGTTTGATAATCCAATAGCGCTCTGTCCATTCAAGTACACAAGATACTCCTATAATGGGGCGAGAAGAAAGAGGGGTCCAATATCAGAGATACTTTGGTAGGTAGTGCACAACACAAAACATGGTTAGTTATATCCCTTCTATAATTCTACAGTGTTTTGTTTAGCCACATCGTGCTATAATTGTGGAATGCTTGAACCATATAATATTTAATCAATGATAAATAACAGGAAGAAGAAGTTGAGAGTGGGGGCGGAAACACATGATACGTGCCAGATGACCTTACGAGTGATATACTTATCAAGACTCCCTCTAGGTAGATACTCGAAGCAAAGCAACATTTGTCGTACATCTGCCATTACAGACCCTCCCTCATGTTCTACAATTACGTCAGGGAACTGCTGTGTAAAACTTCTCAGATTTGGGGAATCCATTTTCCCTATATTTGAATGAGCATAAATACAAACAATCAAAAGGAAGGAAAATGCAATACAAGCTTTAGTAAAACAATAGGGCAAACTCTTTGGGCAAAGCGAATGATTGAAGTATAACAATTTACTAGTTGGATACATGCTTTGACAGTAACAAGATATCAAGTATTAGTTTCCCTGCCATTTATGCCCTCCGTTCACAAATATAAGATGTTTTGGATATTTCAATATGGACTACATACGGACTGGCAAATATAGCAGTCGAGTAAGATGAGAAAGTGCAGTTTGCCGGTAGAGAATATGATAACCATCCTGCTTGCCGGCAAAGGAAAGCATCGAGGCAGACTGGCTCCATCATGGAAGCCTGTCCCTGACAGCATAAGTGTAGCAGAGGGCCGACAATGACACCTTGCTACTTTGCGCATAGTACAGGAAGGAAAGCAGGTCTCCATTGTCGATGCCCGAGCAAGAGCTGCAGACTTGCTCGGCTTGGTCAATTCATCAAACACCTCGCACGTGCTGGAGCATGGCGACCTGGAACTCTTGTCCTGAGAGAAAAAATCATCCCGAGCAATATAAAGATAGAAGGACCTTGCACACTGGGTTAGCGTGCTGAGTTGCTTTGCCCTCAACATGAACTGCAATATAAAGTTTACATAGTGTTAGCAAGTAGAAAGATTCTGTTTTCATAATCTGGATTAAAAAAATACAAGGTCATGACAACATTTGTTTCAATGGACTATTATCATCAAAGCCACAAGAACCGCAGAAACAGTACAAGCCACAAGGAAAATTAAGCTACAGAGAACAGGACATGAATATTATCAAGTGAATGCCGAAAGCTTGCCATTTCTTGTTTGTGATACAATCGTGACCCTTAACCAATAAGCCAAAGTCTAAAGCATATTTACAAGTTCCACGACAGTTTTTTTAATACTAGTGATATAAAAGAATAAGACTGCACAATGAATGCTGGCATGCAGTACGCTGCATAATAACTGAGTAATGTAGCTATTAAGTTTGGGAATTACATCTAGCCTTGCTTGTTACGATTAATTTAGCAAGATTTGTTTTCCCTGCAGTTCGCCCAAATTGAATATACAAAACACCATATTATGGTGCTCTATTTTAGCTATTGAGAACTCACTAATATCAACAAAATGCACTAAGGCTATTTTAGCAATGTAATTGCCACCCAGTTGCATTTCCGAAGACCCCTCTCACTCAAATGATAAGCATAACAACATACAGTTGGATAAACAACAAGGTGGTGTTTAACTAGAAAAGGTTTCAAGCCAGATATGGTGCATAAATGGGCTATAAGCTTAATGTGATTTCTTGACTCATTTCATGTGCTCATCTAGTCATATCTTCTGTCTTTTAAGAACATGAGAGAATGATAGTATGTATTGTGAAGGATATAATTTAATACTCCCTCCGTCCCAAAATAAGTGTCACAAAACAAGCATGCGTAAATGTAGGTTAGGGAGGGGGGAAGGGACTTACTGGTTAATAAGTTAATCAATGAATTTCAAGAATGCATATATATGTGGACTTCTACCTACCAAGTGGAGGGTGGACTCCTTCTGGATGTTGTAGTCAGCCAGAGTGTGCCCATCCATCCTCAAGCTGCTTGCCAGCGAAGATGAGATGCTGCTGGCCCGGTGGGATGCCCTCCTTGTCCTGGATCTTGGCCTTGACATTGTCAATGGTGTCAGAGGACTCGACCTCGAGGGTGATGGTCTTGCCAGTGAGGGTCTTCAAAAAGATCTGGATCTGTAAATAAATACAAACATACCATACAAGGGTAAGGCACGATAAAGGGAAATCTGCAGTTCATCAAACGATACACAAACCAGATTGCACAACAGGGATGTAATTGTAACTCAGAATCCCCTAGCGAAAACTGATGACAGTGTTAAATTTTGGAACAACTCCTAGCAGGCTAGCACAATCGGGAGCATATATGATCTAGTTGTACCAAACAAGCTGGTTAAGCCATGGAGGATAATAGCTTCCAACCCAGATGAATTTAAGAGTAGAATCGAAAGGCTACACTGACAAGCAGCTATAAGACCGACCACAAGAGGGTCTAATATGTATCTTAGAGAATATAATATGATCGGTCTACAGAGAGAACTATACTTGAATTTATTTCAGAATTATCATACAAATAAACACAATCCTGAGAAAACAACCAAAACATACTTGAATCGTTTCAACACCAGCTTCCTAAAGCAAGACTTTGTAGATGCGTCGAGCAAACGAGTTGATTATGTTGGATGTATCCCTTACAGAACAGGCTTATTAGTTGCAATATGAGGGGTACAAAAGCAGAAATCCACGAGAATACTAGAAGATTTATCAACAACCGAGGAGAATCGGATAAGTAAAACTAATGGATGGACCGAACAACCAGAAATCGCATTGCAGTCGACAGATCTGCTTGAAAATCCAGGCATAATCGTGAGAGATTCCCCTACAACCGAGCCTACTCAACCTAGACTAAACGAACGAGCAACAATCGACAATCAACAATAGCGCGTTGACCCACGGATCTAGTTCCGTCCATCCAAACTACTAACAGCAATCGAGGGGAACGAACAATAATCTACATGGCCTGATAATAATCTATGAAGAGGAGGCAAAGGCGGAGGGATGGGTTGGAGACTCGCATGCATACCTTAAGGAGGGGGAGGAGAGAGCCTTCGCTTTCGATCGGTGGGAGGAGATTTTCTGGCGATATCGGACGGGAATGGGAAGGGGGAGGGTGAGTTGGGGGGAGCTTACGGAAGAGGATGAGGCCCCCGAAGGCACCGGCGAGGGAGTAGTAGGCAACGCGGCGGATGGAGAGGTCGAGGCAGGCGTTCCACTTGGCGTCCTGGTCGTACCGCGGCGGGATCCCGAAGCTGGCGGGCGGGGACGTCTTCGGCGCCGGCGACAGGAGCGTGGTCGGGGCGAAGGCGGCAGGTGGCGCGGGCGCGGGCGTCGCGGCGGCGTTCTCGGACGACTCCGCCATGGGAGGGAGGATAGGAAGGGATGAGGGTTTCTCGTGACACGGGCGAGGAGGAGATGGGGTGGGGTGGGGTGAGACGCGAATGCGGGAGAGAAAGGCGGAGGATGGGTGTGGGGTGGAGAGAAGCGACGCGAATGCTTCGCTGCGGTCGGTCCCCAAAAGTACTAATGGCGCACCACCTACAAATGGCGCACCAGCTGGTGGTGCGCCATTAGTAGTTTTGCAAAAAAAAGTAGTGGCGCACTGGGTGAGTGGTGCGCCATTACTAGTTAAACTAGTAATGGCGCACTCTGCCCCGGTGCCCCATTAGTACTTTTGGAAAAAAATTGTTAGTAGTGGCGCACCGTGTGTGTGGTGCGCCATTAGTGTCCATCACACTAATGGCGCACCTGCACATGGTGCGCCACTGCTATATAGTAGTGGCACACCACTTGTCTGGTGCGCCATTAGTGTCTATATTATCTATAACTCTTTTACTAGTAGTGTATGCCTGATACTGCTTTGCCACTAGGTGCCCTTGATGCACATATTGGTAGAGTTGCTGCTAGATGTGATGATACTTCTGAAACTGCTGATACTATCGAAGTAGAACCTGCTACTATGCCTAAATTGCCTGTTATGCCTGAGCGCTATGTTACGGAGGGAGAGATAGCTGAGGATTTTCTTGCGTGTAAGGATAGCTATGATGTTGAGAAACTTCTGCGCAAGTGGAAAGAAAAATCTCTGAACGCTAGCATGAAATACGACCCGAAGTTTGCTACTTCGCCTATCTTTGTGGCCGATAAGGATTATGAATTCTCTGTCGACCCTGAGTAAATCACTCTAGTCGAATCTGATCCTTTTCACGATTATGAGTCTGAACGGTTGTAGCCCATCTTACCAAACTGCACGATATAGCCACCCTATTCACTAGTGAGGAAAAGATCCGCCACTACTACATCCTCAAGTTGTTTCCTTTCTCGCTAAAGGATGATGCTAAGACTTGGTTCACTTCTCTTGCTCCTAGATGTGTGCGTAGCCCCCAGGATATGGTCTACTACTTCTCTGAGAAATATTTCCCTGCCCATAAGAAGCAAGCTGCCTTGCAGGTAATATACAACTTTGCTCAAGCTAAGGAAGAGAGTCTCCCACAAGCTTGGGGGAGGCTCATCTAGCTACTGAATGCTTTGCCTGATCACCCTCTTGAGAAGAATGAAATACTTGATATCTTTTATAATGGACTTACCGATGCTTCCAAAGACCACCTAGATAGTTGTGCTGGTTGTGTTTTTAGGGAACGAACCGTAGAACAAGCTGAGATTCTACCGAATAACATCTTGTGCAATGAGAATGCTTGGACTATTCCCGAACCACCTCCTAAGCCAACTCCAAAGAAAAGAGGTATTCTATTCCTCAGTCCTGAAGATACGCAAGAAGCCAAGAAATCTATGCGAGAGAAAGGCATTAAATCTGAAGATGTCAAAAATCTACCACCTATCGAAGAGATCCATGGTCTTGATAACCCGATACAGGTAGTAGAAGTAAATTCTGTGCGTAGGTTTGATGAGAGTGATATTCCTTTTGGTAAACCTGCTAGCTTATGCCTGGATGAATTTGATAACTTTTTTGCCAAACAACAAAGTTTCAATGATTATGTTAGCAGACAATTGGAACAGAAGGCTCGTATGCTTGGTCATTTAAGTGCTTGTGTGGATAGAAATGTCAATGATCTTAAGCTTCTGAGTAAACATGCCTCTAT
The DNA here is from genome assembly GCF_904849725.1 of Hordeum vulgare subsp. vulgare. NCBI lineage: Eukaryota > Viridiplantae > Streptophyta > Magnoliopsida > Poales > Poaceae > Hordeum > Hordeum vulgare. The sequence goes on along the minus strand of NC_058520.1, from coordinate 33,910,859 downwards.
GGTTACTACTCAGGTAGAACAAGTACTTAAAGCTCAGAATGACTTGCTCAACAAGTTGAATGATAATTCTATCAGAGTCGTCACTAGAGGTGGTAGAATGACTCAGGAACCTTTGTATGGGTCATCCGAAGAGAATTGAACAAGATTCTCAAGGAGTTAGCACTGATGCACCTAGTCATCCTAGAAAGAAGTAGAAAGATGATAGGAACTTGCACGCTAGCAACCCTGTTGCTGCTACACCTGAGAGTCCAAACGATGCCTCTGTCTCTGATGCTGAAACACAATCTGGTGATGAACATGAGCCTAACGATGATATCAATAGTGAAGTTCATGTTGATGCTAAACCTAGCAACGATAAGGATGTGGAGATTGAACCTGTTGATATTGATAACCCACAGCCTAAGAATAAAAGATACGATAAGAATGACTTCACTGCTAGGAAGCATGGTAAAGAAAGGGAACCATGGGTTTAGAAACCCATGCCCTTTCCTCCCAAACCATCCAAGAAAAAGGATGATGAGGATTTTGAGCGATTCGTTGAAATGATCAGACCTGTCTTTCTGCAAATACATTTGACAGATATGCTCAAAATGTCTCCGTATGCTAAGTACATGAAAGATATTGTGACTAATAAGAGGATGATACCTGAGGTTGATATTTCCACCATGCTTGCTAACTATACCTTCAAGGGTGGAACTCCTAAGAAACTAGGTGATCCCGGTGTGCTCACTATACCTTGCTCCATTAAAGGCAACTACGTTAGAACTGAGTTATGCGATCTTGGAGCCGGTGTTAGTGTTATGCCTCTCTCTCTTTATCGTAGACTTGAACTGGATAAGTTGACACCCACTGAAATTTCTCTGCAAATGGCCGACAAATCAACTGCTTTCACTATCGGCATTTGCGAGGATGTGCCTGTTGTGGTTGCTAATGTCACTATCTTAACAAACTTTGTTATCTTGGATATTCCTGAGGATGATGCCATGGCAGTCATCCTCGGAAGACCCTTTCTAAACACTGCAGGGGCTGTTATAGATTGCACCAAAGGCAATGTCACTTTCCATGTCAACAGTAATGAGCATACGGTGCACTTTCTGAAGAAACAATATCGAGTACATTGCATCAATGCTATCGAAAAGATTTCAGCGATTCTTATTGGGAGCTTTGAATGCCCTATTCCTCGTGTGAACATGAAGTATGATTTGCTTGTTGGGGAAATACGCATCCCCATTGAGGTGACCTAGTGACTATTCGAGAATTCTCCGTTCTCTTTTTGCGATTCGAATAAGTTTGACAAAGAGGCTTGATCAACTTCACTGACGGATTTCTTTCGATGACCATGAGATGGATGAATCGAGGAGTCACAAACCTCTGTTCCAAGCTTTCACCTTCGGTTGCTTAGAAGAAAAATGATAGATTTAGATTAGTTTTCCATGTTTTCTGTTTTAGCATCCGGTAGAAAAGTACCCCGAAAATAGAAGTTCTCCGAATGTCCTGAAAATCTAGTATGATTTTTTCTGGAATTTTTGAAAAATTCGGAGACAAAGAGCTTGTCTGGGGGCCACATCAGTGGGACACAAGACCTAGGGGCGCGGGCACCCGCTGGCCGCGCCACCCAGGCTTGTGGGGCCGACAAGCACCCCCTCCACTCATTCTTGCTCTCATCTGGTTCTCCTACCTCCAAAAAAAATCGTTTCGCAGCTCAAACCCGTGTTCTTGCTCCTCTTGCTGGGATTTTTGATCTCTTTGCTCAAATCACCATTCTCCGAATTGTTTTGGGGAAATTACTCCATGGTAAGTGACTCCTCCATTGGTCCAATTAGTTTTTGCTCTAGTGCCTTATACTCTGCGTATTTTTGCTGCCTTGGTGACCATGTTCTTGAGCTTTGCATGCTAATTTTAGCTGGTCCCAAGTGGTTTTGATGCGTAATATGGCCTCTAGGCACTTGTTGGAGTAGTTGCTACGAGTTTTGTTGAGCCTTGTTCACTTTTACTTAGAATCACTGAAAATTTCAGAAATTTTCAGTGATAGAAAAGGGAAAAGATGAGGAGGTTCTTAAGAGGCTCGTCAAGCCGTGACCCCAAGGATGATGGGAGTGAGAAGAAGCCCAAGTATTTGGTCCCTCGAGTCGCGGAAGTTCGAGCGTGCGAGTGGCCAATCGACGTGTTCTTACGCGCCGCTGGAATTTATGAGGACTTTTATCACTTGGTGGAAAACGCAGGCCTTACCGCCTTCCTTGAAGATAAGTGTCCGCAATACCTCCTCCTCACTAATATCTTCGTACAAAGCTTTAACTTCTATCCGAGGAAGAATCCTCCTATGGTTGAGTTCAAACTTTATGATATCCCCCAACGCATGTCACTCCAGGATTTTTGCAATGTTTGCAAATTACCTTACCTTGGGGATATTCATGAACCTCGTCCACGGGACTTGGAAGCTTTCATCGGTACTATTGATGTAGGAGAGGAGAGAGGAGTGTCTTGAGCTAGAGCTGCTAGCATACATTTTCCCGTGCTTCGGTACTTCTCACTATTTGTTGGAAAATGTTTGATTGGCCGTGGGAAAGCTGGGTTATTTAGTTCCCCAGATCTTGCGGTCCTGCGCGAAGCCCTTTATAACGATAAAACTTATAGCTTGGGCGCTATAGTAGCTCAACGTTTGAACCTGAACCGTTCTAAAGGTGTTTTCTATGGAGGTATCTATGCTACTCGTCTTGCTAGACACTTTGAGATACCCATTAGACTGGAGGAGGAAGAAGAGGTTCTTCTTCCCGAGAGATATCTAGATTACGATAGCATGGTTCGCCATGACTTTCTTGATAGAGATATAAGTAGAAGGATGATTTATAACCTGGTGTTTAGTCAGGGTACTCGTGAGACTATTACTTTGCCTGCCCCTTGTTTGTTCAATCTTCATGCAGGTAGGTACATTATTATGCCCTCGGACATCTACGCATATTGGGGCCTAGCCCAACGACAGGTGCCCGTGCCCGAGCCGCTAGTCGAGTGCCAGATGCGAGTTTATCAGTGGGAGCCAGAGGAGCTCACACAGTAGTGGCATCCTCAGTCCACTCCGGAGTACCCCGGAGCTGGTTATTTCCCTCCTTGGGAGTAGACCAACTTAGGCCAAAATCATAAGCTTGGGGGAGTACGTGTTCTCACCGACTTTACATTCTTGCTTATGCTTTCACTTTGTTAGCCAGTGTTCACACTTTGCCACTGTATCATCCATGCTAGATTATTTTCTTTTTTTTTTCTTTTCGTGTGTCTGTCTAGTTTGAGAAGAACCAAAAAGATTTTATTTTTCTTCTTCTACTTGTTGGGAGCTTTCCCATGTAAATAGTTCTCTTTTTCTTTGGGTCAAGGTAGAAGATATTGGTTACAATGTTTAGTGGCTCTTGCATGCATACCTGTTTAGCTTTCAAAGAGCCATATTACTTTGTATTCTCCTTTGTGTTTGCCTGCAGATTCTAGCGTAGTCCAATGCATGAGCACGCTTATTATTGTTCACATCGCTCGGTCGTGCAAGTGAAAGGCAATAATGACGATATATGATGAAGTGACTGAGCCTGGAAAAGCTGGTATGAACTCGATCTATTTTGTTTTTGTAAATATGACTAGCTCATCATGCCTGAGTCAGCTTTGTTGTGAGAGAAACATGTTTGCAATGACAACTTCGAGATCATAGTTGTTGATGCCATGCTTACTTAGCTAGGAGCTTATAATGGTCTGTCTTGATTACCAACATGAATGTTGAGATAACTGTGTTGTAGTCTGATAGGATGGTATCCTCCTTTGAATGTTTGAAGTGGCTTGACTTGGCGCATGTTCACGCATGTAGTTGAAACAAAATTAACATAGCCTCTATGCTATTCATGTTCATGGTGATTTATGTCCTACTCATGCTTGCACTCAATGCTAGTTAATCTCAATGCATTTTGATGACTGTTGTCGCTCTCTAGTTGGTCGCTTCCCAGTCTTTTGCTAGCCTTCAGTTGTACTAAGCCGGAATACTGCTTGTGCATCCACTCCCATAAACCCAAAGTTGTTCCATATGAGTCCACCATACCTACCTATGTGCGATATCTACCAGCCGTTCCAAGTAAATTTGCATGTGCCACTCTCTAAACCTTCAAGAAATAATCTGTTTTGCATGCCCGAAACGCTCATGTGGTGACAGGTGGCTATTGGTATCTTCCATGCTAGGCGTGTTATCCTCGATATGTGTTTATTCACTATCATTCATGAGAAAGTGGCCGGTAATTGGAATTCCCAGTTCCATGCTCAAATCGAAAAGATAATTGCAAACAAAAGTCCCCCAGGATTGATGTTGGTATGGACGGTACCCGAGGATTCAGCTAGCCGTGGAGTGTGATTGATTGGTGGTGGGGGAGTCAAAACTTTACTTTTCTGTTAGGGAACCGCCTATAGCATGTGTAGCATGGAATATGTTGAGAACTCTTAGTCATTGCGTTGACAATGAAAGCATGCCACCCAAAATTATTATCTCTGTTTTAAAAGCTTGAGCTCTGGTACCTCAGCATATCAATGCTTCCCTCTGCGAAGGGCCTGTCTATTTATGTTCCTGCTGAGTCATCCTCCTCTTACAAAAGCACCAATTGGAGAGCACCTCTGTCGTTTTTATGCTTTTCTTTTAACTGTGTTGAGTATGACTGTGACTGGATCTTCATTGTGTTGAATTACAATGTTTAGTCAGCCCTTAGTCTTTGAAGGTGCTCTGCATTTATGTTTTGCGGTCTCAGAAAGAGCTAGCGAGATACCATCTATTCGTATTGCTTCATGTTGTTTTCATTAAAGTGTTGACGTTTGAGACTTATTATTATTTGCTCGCTAGTTGATTATGCTAGTGATATGAGTTTACCGTGAGACCTAGATGTCATTTGCTTATGTGGTTTGCTTGTGATCTTGCTGAAATTCTGGTTGTGAGTTAGACATAGTTGCAACAACAAGATCAAACAGAGTTCGTCAAAGTTTTTCTTTTGTCTCTCTCAGTTTGTCAACTGAGTTGCTTGAGGACAAGCAAGGCTTTAAGCTTGGGGGAGTTGATACGTCTCCGTCGTATATACTTTTCCGAAATCTCGTGCCCTTGTTTTGGACTCTAATTTGCATGATTTGAATGGAACTAACCCGGACTGACGCTGTTTTCAGCAGAATTGCCATGGTGTTGTTTTTGTGCAGAAATAAAAGTTCTCGGAATGTCCTGAAAATTTACGAAGATTTTTTCTGGAATAAAAGAAAAATACGTGCGCAAAGATCCACCGGAGGAGGTGGTACAGTGGGCCACAAGCCCATAGGCCGCGGCCACCCCCTCTGGCCGTGCCGTGAGGGCTTGTGGGGCCCACGTGGCTCCACCGACCCCAAACTCAGCTCTATACCTTCCGTCTCGCCCGGAAAAAAAATCAGAGAGAAGGTTTCATCGCGTTTTACGATACGGAGGCACCGCCACCTCCTGTTATTCATCTGGAGGGCAGATCTGGAGTCCGCTCCGGGCTCCGGAGAGGGGAAATTATCGCCATCGTCATCATCAACCTTCCTCCATCGACAATTCCATGATGCTCTTCACCATTCGTGAGTAATCTCATCGTAGGCTTGCTGGACGGTGATGAGTTGGATGAGATCTATCATGTAATCGAGTTAGTTTTTGACGGGGATTGATCCCTAGTATCCACTATGTTCTAGATTGATGTTGCTACTACTTGGTTATGCTTAATGCTTGTCACTAGGGCCTGAGTGCCATGATTTCAGATCTGAACCTATTATGTTGTCGCCAATATATGTGTGTTTTAGATCCTATCTTGCAAGTTGTAGTCACCTACTATGTGTTATGACCCGGCAACCCCGGAGTGACAATAGCCGGAACCACTCCCGGAGATGACCATAGTATGAGGAGTTCATGTATTCACCACGTGTTAATGCGTTGGTCCGGTTCTTTATTAAAAGGAGAACCTTAATATCTCGTAGTTTCGATTAGGACCCCGCTGCCACGGGATGGATGGACAATAGATGTCATGCAAGTTCTTTTCCCTAAGCACGTATGACTACATACGGAATACATGCCCACATTAGATTGATGAACGGGAGCTAGTTACATATCTCTCCGTGTTATAACTGTTACATGATGAATCACATCCATCACACTCATCCATCACCGATCCAGTGCCTACGATTCTTTTACTACTGGTCCTTGCTACGTTACTTTGTCTAGGCTTGTCCCTTGCTACAAAAGGGATTGGGCCACTTTGCTACTACTGTTGCTACTGCTGTTACTCTGCTGCTGCTTCTACTATTGTTCCTTGCTACTTTGCTGTTACTTGTTGCAAGATCTTTTCCGACACTGTTGTGGGGAAAAAAATAGTTACTCGCCCACGTGCAACCTACTGGCGCCATTGATACAACAGTTAGGAATAGTCTGCCGTCAACTGTTCTGTTTCTGGCACCGTTGCTATCATACTGCTTTGCTAATGATACTTTGCTTGCAGACACTAATCTTTCAGGTGTGGTTGAATCTGACAAACTCAGCTGCTAACACTCGAGAATATTCTTTCGCATAGATGACATCACGAGTAGAACACAAAGGAGTTTGTGGGTGTTGATATTCAGATTGCTTCCCTCCTTAGTCTTTTCTTGATTCAGCGGTATTTTGGGATGAAGCGGCACATACCAATTTACTCGTCCACGTACGAGAGACCGGTTCCATCGACTCACATGCAACTTGTTGCATAAATATGGCTAGCGGGTGTGTGTCTCTCCTACTCTAGTTGAACCGGATTCGACAAAAGGCGGTCCTTGTAGAAGGTTAAATAGCAACTTGCATATCACCGTTGTGGTTTTTCCATAGGTAAGAAGCGTTCTTACTAGATACCCATAGCCATCATGTAAAACAAGCAACAACAAATTAGAGGACGTCTAACTTGTTTTTGCAGGATATGGCCAAAGACATGATGTTATATATTTGATGTATGAGATGATCATGTTGTAATAGTTAATATCAACTTGCGTGCCAATGCTACGGCAACCGACAGGAGCCATAGGGTTGTCTTTAATTATTGTATGACCTTTGTGTCACTCATTAGGCATTTTGTAATGCTCTACTTTATTGCTAAACGGTATAAATAGTAGTAAAATCATGGTTGGAGCGACAACCTCGATGTCAGCACAATGATGGACATCATGATGATGGAGATCATGGTGTGACGCCGACGACGATGGAGATCATGCCGGTGCTTTGGATATGGAGATAAATAGCACAAGATCATGGCCATATCGTGTCACTATGATTTGCATGTGATGTGAATCCTTTTTTATGCACCTTGTTTTGCTTAGGACGATAGTAACATTATAAGGTGATCGCTCACTAAAATTTCAATATAAAATTGTGTTATCCCCAACTATGCACCGTTGCGACAATTCATCATTTCGAGACACCACGCGATGATCGGGTGTGATTGACTCTTCGTTCACATGCAATGGGTGCAAGACAGTTTTGCACACGTGGAACAGTCGGGTTAAACTTGACGAGACTAGCTTGTACAGGCATGGCCTCAGAACACAGGAGACCGAAAGGTCGAACATGAGTCATATAGTAGATATGATCAACATGAGGATGTTCACCATTGGTGAATTTGGATCATGTACCATTCGAATGACGAGATGGATGTCAAATTGAGTGGGAGTTCTTAAGTAATATGATTAATTGTCGCTCCCCTATTTTTGATATGTTCCTTGAGAAAACTAAGTTGAAAGATGATAATAGCAATTATGCTGACTGGGTCTGTAAACTGAGGATTGTCCTCATTGCTGCCAAGAAGGCCTATGTCTTTTATGCATCGCTGATAACCCACAAGTATAGGGGATTGCAATAGTTTTCGAGGGTAGAGTATTCAACCCAAATTTTTTGATTCGACACAAGGGGAAGCAAAAGAATATTCTCGAGTATTAGCAGTTGAGTTGTCAATTCAACCACACCTGAAAGACTTAGTATCTGCAGCAAAGTATCAGTAGCAAAGTAGTGATAGCAACAGTAGCAACGGTAACAGTAGCAGTGGCGACATCAGTAGCGGTGACATCAGTAGCTGTAACAGTAGCAGCAGTGACAGCAGTAGCGGTAATAGTAGGAGCAGTGACAGCAGTAGCGACAAAGTAACATAGCAAGGACCAGTAGGAAAAACTCGCAGGCATTGGATCGGTCATGGATAATTATGCCGGATGACATTCATCATGCAACATTTATAACATGGAGATCAATCGTAGTCCTTTCGATAAGTAAGAGTGTCGAACCCAACAAGGAGCAGAAGGCTCTGATAAACGGATTTCAGCAAGGTATTAACTGCAAGCACTGAAAGTAGCGGTAACAAGTGATTGTGTAGCGAGGTGAAACGTAGCAAGCAAAAAGTAACAAGAAACAAGTAGTAGGAATGGTGCAGCAAGTGGCCCAATCCCTTTTGTAGCAAGGGACAAGCCTGAACAAAATCTTATAGGAGGAAAAACACTCCCGAGGACACACGGGAATTTCTGTCATGCTAGTTTCATCATGTTCATATGATTCGCGTTCATTACTTTGATAGTTTAATATGTGGGTGGACCCGCGCTTGGGTACTTCCCTTACTTCGACAAGCATCCCACTTATGATTAACCTCTCTCGCAAGCATCCGCAACTACAAAAGAAGAATTAAGACAAAGTCTAACCATAGCATTAAACTAGTGGATCCAAATCAGCCCGTCGCGAAGCAATGCATAGACTGGGGTTTAAGCTTCTGTCACTCCAGCAACCCATCATCTACTTACTACTTCCCAATGCCTTCCTCTAGGCCCAAATATGGTGAAGTGTTATGTAGTCGACGTTCAAATAACACCACTAGAGGAAAATACAACATACAACATATCAAAATACCGAACGAATATCAAATTCACATGACTATTATCAGCATGACTTATCCCATGTCCTCAGGAACAAAAGTAACTACTCACAAAACATAATCATAATCATGATCAGAGGTGTAATGAATAGCATCAAGGATATGAACATAAACTCTTCCACCAAGTAATCCAACTATCATCAACTACAAAGAGTAATCAACACTACTAGCAACCTTACAAGTACCAATCGGAGTTGCGAGACGAAGAATGGTTACAAGAGATGAACTAGGGATTGGAGAGGAGATGGTGCTGATGAAGATGTTGATGAAGATTCCTCCCCTCCGACGAGAGGAGTGTTGGTGATGACGATGGAGACGATTCCCCCCTCCGGGAGGGAAGTTTCCCCGGCAGGATCGTCCTGCCGGAGCTCTAGATTGGATCTGCTCAAGTTCCGCCTCGTGGCGGCGGCGAAACCACAAAAAAGCTCCCTATTGATTTTTTTTCTGGACCAGGACGCTTCATATAGCAAAAGAGGGGGGCTAGTGGGCCGTCAGGGAGCCCACAAGGCCCCACTCCGCCACCAGGGGGGTGGTGGTGGTGGCACGGCTTGTGGAGCCCTGGTGGGCCCCTTCCGGTAGTTCTTTCGCCCAGTATTTCTTATATAATCCAGAAAAAATCCACGTAACTTTTCAGGGCATTTGGAGATGTGCAGAATAGTGGACTAGGATTTGCTCCTTTTCCAGTCTAGAATTCCAGCTGCCTGAATTCTCCCTCTTCAAATAAACCTTGCAAAATAAGAGAGAAAAGGCATAAATATGGTACCACAAGTAATATAACAGCCCAAAAAGCAATAAATATAAACATGAAAGCATGATGCAAAATGGATGTATCACTAGCTCCAGTTCGTCAATGTAATGTAGGCATGTATTCCGTATATAGTCATACGTGCTTAGTGGAAAGAACTTGCATGAAATCTATTGTCCATCCCTCCCGTGGCAGCGGGGTCCTAATGGAAACTACGGGATATTAAGGTTCTCCTTTTAATAGAGAACCGGAACAATGCATTAGCACTTAGTGAATACATGAACTCCTCATACTATGGTCATTTCCGGTAGTGGTTCCGGCTATTGTTACTCCGGGGTTGCCGGGTCATAACACATAGTAGGTGACTACAACTTGCAAGATAGGATAAAGAACACACATATATTGACGAGAACATAATAGGATCAGATCTGAAATCACGACACTCGGGCCCTTGTGAAAAGCATTAAGCACGTCAAAGTAGTAGTAACATCAATCTCAGAACATAGTAGATACTAGGGATCAATCCCCATCAAAACTAATTCGATTACATGATAGATCTCATCCAACCCATCATCGTACAACAAGCCTACGATTAGATTACTCACGAACGGTGAAGAGCATCATGGAATTGGCGATGAAGGAAGGTTGGTGATGACGATGGCGACGAACTCCCCTCTCCGGAGCCCAGAACGGACTCCAGATCTGCCCTCTAGAGGAAGAACAGGTGGTGGCGGTGCCTCTGTATCGTAAAACGCGATGAACTCTCCTCCTTGATTATTTTCTGGACGAAAGAGACTAAATAGAGCTGGAGTTGGAGGCGGCGGAGCCCCGAGGGCCCCACAAGCATGCTAGGCGCGGCCTAGGGGGGGCACCTCCTGGGCTTGTGGGCTCCTCACTCCATGCTACTGCAACAAAAGACCTTCCAACGGCGCCAGAAACAAGCGTGTCGACGGGAGACTGTTCTTGTCTTGATACTCCTCAGCAACGGCGCCAGGAATCCTTCTGCTACGGCTACGCCTTTAGGGACTTCCTTGGCAAATATGCAAAGGAATCCCCTGTGGCCTTGGAGCCTTGCGTTGGTGTTCCCTCGAAGCAGAAAGGGTGATGTAGCACAGCGGTGGCAAGTATTTCCCTCAGTTTTGAGAACCAAGGTATTAAACCAGTGAAGGATTGCATCAAGTCACAAGTACCTGCACAAACATAAAGAGCTTGCACCCAACGCTATGCAGGGGTTGTCAACCCCTTATAGATTATTTTCAAAGTGAGAACTGAAAGAAAAAAGGAAACAAAGCAAAGTAAAATTTAAAGTGGATGCGATAGTGGTGAATCGACCCGGGGGCCGTATTGTTCACTAGTGGCTTCTCTCATGAAAGAAAGTAGATGGTGGGTGAACGAATTACTGTCGAGCAATTGATAGAACCGCGCAAAGTCGTGACGTTATCTAAGGCAATGATTATATCTATAGGCATCACGTCCAAAACAAGTAGACCGATACTTTCTGCATCTACTACTATTACTCCACACGTCGACCGCTATCCAGCATGCATCTAGTGTATTAAGTTCATGAGAACAGAGTAACGCCTTAAGCAGGATGACATGATGTATATGTACAATCTCATATCTACGATAAAAGCCCATCTTGTTACCCTTGATGGCAACAACACGATGCGTGCCTTGCTGCCCCTTCTGTCACTGGGAAAGGTCACCACACAGTATGAACCCAAAACCAAGCACTTCTCCCATTGCAAGAATCATAGATCCAGTTGGCCAAACAAAACCCAAGACTCGGAGAGACTTACAAGGATATCAAATCATGCATATAACAATCAACAAAGACTCACATATAATTCATAGAAAATCTGATCACAAATCCACAATTCATCGGATCTCGACAAACACACCGCCAAATAGGATTACATCAGATAGATCTCCATGAAGATCATGCAGAACTTTGTATTGAAGATCCAAGAGAGAGAGGAAGCCATCTAGCTACTAACTATGGACCCGTAGGTCTGAAGTGAACTACTCACGAGTCATTGGAGAGGCGATGATGTTGATGTAGAAGCCCTCCAACTCCAAAGTCCCCTTCGGCTGGGCACCGGGAAGGGTCTCCAGATGAGATCTCGCTGAAACGGAAGCTTGCAGCGGCGGAAAAGTGGTTTCGTGGATGCCCTAATTTTTTCTGGAATTTTAAGGAATATATAGGCGAAAGAGCTAGGCTAGAGGAGTTCCAGGGGGGCCACAAGCCTGGTAGCCGCCTCCCCCCTGGTGGCGGCTACAGGGCTTGTGGCCCCCCTGTGGCTCTCGTGCCTTGGCCCTCAAGTCCCCCGATCTTCTTCTGTTCTGGAAAAATTTATTTCGGGTATTTTATTCCGTTTGGACTCCGTTCCAAAATCAGATCTGAAAAGAGTCAAAAACACAGAAAAATAGGAACTGGCACTTGGCACTGAATTAATAAGTTAGTCCCAAAAAAGATATAAAAGGTATATAAAACATCCTAAGATGACAAGATAATAGCATGAAACCATCAAAAATTATAGATACGTTTGAGACATATCAAGCATCCCCAAGCTTAACTCCTGCTCGTCCTCGAGTAGGGAAGTGATAAAGAATGAATTTTTGATGCTTTCATGCTACCTAGCATAGATGTCCTTTGTAACTCCTCTTATGTGACGTGAATGTTCAGATCCATTAGATTCAAAACAATAGTTTGCTATTGACGCGGAGACAATAATAATTCAAGCAAACTTAGCAAGGTAATCCTGAACTTTCAAAATAACAAGGCCAAAAGAAAGTTACCCCTACAAAATCATATAGTCTGGCTATGCTCTATCATCCTTGCACAACGAATTTAAATCATGCACAACCCCGGTATTGGCCAAGTAATTGTTTTCACACCTTTACTTTCTCAAACTTTTTCAACTCTCACGCAATACATGAGCGTGAGGCATGGTTTTAGCACTATGAGTGGAATGGAGTGTGGTGGAAGTTACAAGACAAACAAGGAGAAGATGGTCACATTGACTAGGCATATCAATGATCTGTGGGGATGCTCATCAATAGATATCAATGTGAATGAGTAGGGATTGCCATACAAATGATGCACTAGAGCTAAGAGTATGCGAAAGCTCTTAAAGAAAACTACTGGGTGTGCATCCAACTTGCTTGCTCACGAAGACCTAAGGCAATTTTGAGGAAGCCTATCATTGGAATATACAAGCCAAGTTATATAATGAAAATTTCCCACTAGCTATATGGTGGTGACAAAACGAGAGACTCCCAATCATGAAGATCATGGTGCTTAATAAGCACAAGTGTGGAAGGATAGTAGCATTGTCCCTTCTCTCTTTTTCTCTCATTTTTTGGTGGGCTCTTTGGCCTCTTTTTTTGGTGGGCTTCTTTGGCATCTTTTTGTATATGGGCTTCGCTGGCCTCTTTTATTTCCTCACATGGGACAATGCTCCATCAATGATGATCATCACACTTACAACTCAAAACTTAGAGCAATGATGACTCTATATGGAATGCCTTCGGTAGTGTACCGTGACAATGATCTAGCATGGCATAGACATCAAAGGAAGCATCATGCTAGATATCTTACGATCATGCAATGGCAATGTAGAAGTGGTGGCACATGTCATGGTGGTAGTTGCATGGCAATATATCTCGGAATAGCTTTGAAAAAGCCATAGTAAGTAGGTATGGTGGCTGTTTGGAGGGAGGCTATTGGTGGGTTTTGTGCACCGGCGAAAGTTGCACGACACTGAAGAAGATAATGACGGTGGAAGGTGAAAGTGCATCTAAACCATGGACTCAACATTCGTCAAGAAGAACACATATACTTGTTGCAAAAGTTTTAGTAGTAATCGAAACAAAGCATTCAACGCATACTCCTAGGGGAAGGGTTGGTAGGTATAAACCATCGCGCGATTCCGACCACTACACAAAGGATGACAATCAATAAACTAATCATGCTCAAACTTCATCACATAGCGGTTCACGATACGTGCATGCTACGGGAATCACTAACTTCAACACAAGTATTTCTAGATCCACAACACCTTACTAGCATAACTTCAATATTACCACAACCATAACTCAAAACTAATTGAGATGAATCAAACTTTCTCTAACTATTCAATGCACATGGAGGTGGAAGTTTTCACATCCCTTTGGATAACTACCCGCGTTATTCCCGACGACTTCTAAATCTCGGGACGAGATTCTTTTGAGTGGGGGTGAGTTTTCACATCCCGGGAACCCTAACCAAAGTATAGCATTGTGCTCATATCTTCTTTGCATTGCATCCAAGAAAATTGCAACAAGATCAAAGCAAGTGGTGAAGCAAAACTCAAAAACCCTAGCCACTTATCAATTTAAAGGAAATTCCAAACTTGTTAAAATCAATGAACCCAAATGGCCTTAAGAAAAGTTCAACTTTTCTGATAATTCTTGAAAACAAATAATTAGTGAAGAAAACTATTTTCATAACACATTTGGCATTTTTTTAAATGCAAAAAGCCACTGAATTCAAGTTTAAATTTGAATTCAAAATCTTTAAGTTTTAAAAAATGTTGCAAACTTCAGGAATGGTTGAAAATATTCCAACTATTATTCTGGTGTGTTCAAAATATTTTCTATAAACTATTTTGGAGCTGAAATAAATAGCAAATCAAATCAGTGGTTAAAACAGAAAACAAAACAAGAAAAAACAACAAAACTCTTACCTGTCGCTTACCTGGCCAAGGCCCAGCTCCCCTGTCGTCTTCCTCCTCGCCAGTAGGCAGCAGGAGGTGGCCGCCGCGACGCCCGGCGCCTCCACGCAGCTCCCTGCCTGCTTGGACGTCCCGGTGTGCTGGCAAGACGGGGATAAACTCCCCGAGCACGGCCCTATCCATCCCCGCGACCCATTCCTCCCCTCTCCTCTCGGTTGCTCTGTTCCCCACTGCCGCCATTGACAGGACCTCGAGCTCGAGCTGCCCGAGCCCTCTAGCCATAGGTTCTCCCCCCGAGCGCTCCATCCGCTCCGCCTCGACACGCTGGACGTCCCTGCCAAAGAAGAAGACCCCCCGAGCCCTGCAACACCCATGGCATCGTCGACTTCAAGCTTCGGCCGCCGGTGATCTTCGTTGGATTCGTCGCCGACACCGCCTCCCCGAGCCGTCTAAGCCTTCCACTGCACTCCCCGTGAGATTGCGCTCATTTCCGCTCTTCTTCCCCTTAGTTTCGTGCCCCCTAGCCACTGGACCGACGAGCCCGAGTTCCGGCCGTCGCCTCAGCTCGTCGCTGGTGACCTCCGGTCCTCCGCAATCCTCCCTGAGGCTAGCACTGGATGAGGCCGAGCCTGGGGATCCTCCCAGTGCTCTCGGCTCTCGATCTCGAGCACCGCAGCTAACTCCGGTGACTCTCCGGCAGAGATCCGCCGCGGATCTGGTCGCCGCCGGTCAGTTCGGGCAGGATCTGACCTGGCCTCGCTAATCTGCCAGTTTAAACGCTAAGGAGTCGCTGACAGTGGGCCTAGTCGCAAGTCAAACGCAATCAGGGGCTGGTCAGCGCGGGGGTTAACCCTGTGAGGCTGACCAGTGGGTCCCCCCTATCGGGTTTGACCTGATCAGGTCACCCGACGGTTGACGCCATGCTGACGTGAGCCTGACGCAATAAGTAGCTTTTCTGATTTAAAAGAATTCCAGAAAATTCCCAGAACTTCTAAAAATCATAGAAATTAATCTGTAACTCCAATGAAAATAATTTATATATGAAAAAATATCAAAAAAATCCAAGGAATCTGAATATGTCATTTTCAAACATGTTTGAAATTGTTACTGGACCAACCATGTAAAATAATGAATAGGTTAAATTTAATAAATGCTTTGGAGATGGAATTTGAAAAACATTTGAATTTCACTTCAAATGCTATGATCAAACATTGTTCAATCACAACCAGCAACTTAACATATCATTCCCATGCATCTTAAAAACAAGTTGATCTGAGCATTAGGTTGAATGAATTAAAATGGTATTCGAGAATACCTCGTTTGAAGTGATATTTGAATCTGATTCAAATCAACTTCAAACTTAATAAATGATAGCTACATTAGCATACCACCTTGCATCTTCATGCCATCCTCATGCATCATTTTGTTGCATATGATTGTTATTGATTGTTGTCATTTCTTTCGGTAGGCTCCGCTCCTCCGGATTCCACTGAATATCCGACTGACGGATATTGTCCCTCCTCTGAGCAACAAGGCAAGCAACCATTTGATCATCCGGATAAATCCCATGTTCCCGCTCCTGCACTTACTTATTGCATTAGGATCAAATGCTTCAAATGCTTTTGCCATGTTAGTTGAACCCACTTCCTTTGCATGACCTGTCTTTGTCACAGTAAATAGCTGAACCTTGCAACCTAGCATACCTGGTAGATGCTTGAGCCATGATGCGCCTTATCCTGCTATGGATGCTATGCTTAGAGTTGTGTATGGTCTGTCATATGGGTGACGAACAGAATTGTGAGAATGTGTTCAGTAAGTAAAGGTTGTGTGTTGAACCTGATTTAGTAAAGGTACCGATGAAAGGCTATGTAGGAGTACATGGCTGGTTGTTTCATTGGAATCGTCCTTAAGAACCGAGTTCCGTGTATGTAATCCAAGACTAGATACTACCACACGTTGGGATACTTAATTGACCCTCTTGACTTATTAATCGCTTAGTACTCGGTCCAGGAGTTGCAAGTAGTATCTGGTGTTTATAGTCATGCTGGAGGCCGTGCATAGCGCTGACCTGAGAGGTGGGCTATGATGCGGTAGGCAGTGGCACGGTGTACCAAGTGGCACCCGGATGGTGGGCTTGGGTACCCTGCGCACATCGTTTGGGGCCGTGGCGGAAACCTCGGTCGGACTTCCGTGCGGGTTACCCTGAGATAGGCGATAAACCTGGACTATGTATTAGCGTGGTTAACGGTCGTGGCCGACTCCCTCACTCGGCTTCCGCTTGAAGGTTGCCGAGGTGCATGACGTGCACACGGCGATAAGTGGCAAGAGCGTGTGTGAAGAAGTACACCCCTGCAGGGTTATGATCTATTCGAATAGCCGCGTCCGCGAATATGGACCACTTGGAGACATATGTTGTTCATAGATAACTTTAATGGCTACTCATAAAATTGTCAAGATAAGTGTGAGTGTCGTGGAAGCAATTTCTGTATGGAGACGGAATGATTCCACGATGGAGTATTGTTGTGGTGTTAGTGGACTCGTGTGCGAGAAATCAAGTTGTCAAAAATTATTTTAAAATGCAAGTTGTCTAGCCACGAGTCAAATGCTGGCTTTCTGCATGAAACCCCACAATTTGTTATTGATACATTGCATGAGTAGATAGTTATCCTAAAGTCTTGCTGAGTACTGTTGTACTCATGTTTGCTTAATATTTGTTGCAGAGGTTGTTAATGACCCTAATGGAGGGTTCTACCTAGACATCGACGACGACGAGTAGCTGGTATCCCAGCTACGATCTGGCCCTGGGGTGGGTCTGTAGTATAGTCAGGCTATGTGCCTTCTAGTTTCATCTGTGTGTACTCAGACAGTTTATCTACTTCCGCTGGCCTGTAACTTGAATGACTGTTATGATGGGTCTTGAGACCCATATTGTGTAATATTATGTGTGAGGCTCTTCCGAGCCTTTTAAATAAAGCTTGTATGTTTATGGTTATGTTGTGATGCCATCGATGTATCTATACATATCGGTATGCCATGCTTACGTGTGTCGTACTTGATATGTATGGGGTTCGATTACCTAGCCATAGGATTTAGTAGAATTCCTTATAGGGAAATGCCCCTTTGTGATCCAATGAGCCATGGTAGTTCGCTACTGCTCCGGACACATTGGTTGACCGACATGTGTCCTTGTTAGCTGATGTGTCTGTCCCCTTTGGGGAAATGTCACGCGATGTAATGGAGTCCCTGTAGCTTGCTACGACTTGTCTACATTCGCTGGTGACCGACACCTGCTTTGCTGGGTCATGTATGCCTGTCCCTGTGCAGAACTGCCACTTTGGTTTATGACTAGACATGTCGATCCGAGTTCTTTGTCATTGGATTGCTAGCGACACAACTGCATACGCGAGTCAAAAGGCGCAAATAGTCCTGGCTAAGGTAAGGCTGCAGCCGTGGGGATAACCGTGCGTGAGACCGCAAAGAGATGCGATGTGTTAAATGCTGGATTCCTATGGCTTAGGATCGGGGTCCCGATAGCGTTGGTATCAGAGCCTGACTGGCTGTAGGACTACTAAGCCAAACTGGTCGAAGTTGAGTCTAGAACTGCTTTAGTTATATATAAGGGAATTGTTTGTGGAAGGGAACGTAAGACTCTTGTTCTCTTCTCCAGTTATTCTATTCTGGTCATCCTCGTCTTTTCTACGGGGATTAAGGACTAGTTTACTCATCTTCTTCTAGGCTCGTGTTTCTGATCTGTAGATTATAGGACTACGGGTCGAGAGTTATTTTGGGTTTCCTTTATCCCTAGGAAAAGGAAGTAAGTTTGATGATCAGAGAATTGAACTTGATAGTTGAGTGGTTACGCTATTCTATTTTATGGGTTGTCTCAAAATTGTTTTTGAGCATTTACAGCCGTTATGCTGCCCAATTTTGCATTCAAAGCTCTAATGCTTTTGCATTACTCTTTATTTACAGATGCCTGGCCGTCCTTCTCGTCAGGTGGTTCGTCTGACTAGGTGCATTGATGTGCCGGGTCATACGGCCATGCTAGTCAGGGTGATGTTGGTGTGCGGTTACCACTGGTACCCAGAGTAAACAGTGGAGGAACGGTACCAAGACTTCAACCAGAGCCAGTATATCTGCACTGTTAGGGTATTTCCAGATTACCCTGGAGCTGAGGAGCCAATCCATTGGTGTTATGGATTGGGAATCACTGTTGACATGGCAGTACAAGATGCTGCCTATTCAATGCTGACCATTATGAGGGCTAGACATGCACTGCTGCAGAATTATGAGTTCTGCTATGTTCCTGCCTCTCAGCCAGGTGAAGAGGGATACCTCAGTGGGGTCTATTTTGATTCCTCTATGGAGGATCTGTTGCTGCAGTCCACTGCTGAGATGCTAGAGAATAGAGACAGGGATGCTCGTGCCCTCCGCATGGAGCTTTATGCTACACGTTCCTGTCTGTGGACGGTTTTGATGCAGCTGACACCGGTAGTCCAGACAGGGTATGGAGATATGGAGACGCTGAACCCTGTTAGAACCGATCTTCCGGCTCATGTTGACTAGCCCGCTATAGGAGGAGTCACCCCTCTTCGGGGACCCCTACTACCTCCAGTCAGGGGACCAAGGCCACATCCGTGTCCTTATGGATCCCAGGGATCTCAGGCTAGAGTATTTCCTGATCCGCCGGTTGAGCTTCCAGGCCATGGAGGCAATCTTTATGAGATGTTTTATGTGGATGCCTGAACCATGAGTGGAAGGATAATATGGTAGTAGCTGTACTTTCATAGTCCTGTGTGACTTGTGAAGTATGCTTGTGTCGTGAAATGAATTCCGGAGGCATAGATAAATAATGTATAGGAAGCTTGTAAGCCTGTGATGGGTAGTTTCATAACTTCAGTAGTTTGCTCTTCGGTTAAGGTTGTACTGAACTATGTAATGGTGTGTATGAACCATGGTGTATATATAGCAGTTGCTTGTTACCATGCTGTTCGGATATTCATTTCTGCATTCCATGTGTTCAGTGCATTATTAATCCATAGCTAGTATTGATGATGATATTGGTCTAAGCTGTGAGTTTGTTTGTCAGGATGGTGTTCACCAGGTTGAACCGTGCCCCTGCTCATGAGCAAGGCGAGGGTAGTCAAGCGTCGTAGGAAGAACTGCCTCACCCGCCCTCTCTGGCGGAAGTTATGCTTGAGGCAGAGAGAAACAAAAGAGAGACCAACCAACTATTAGAGCGTATTGAGCAAAATACGGCTCGTCAGCCTAGAAATGCTGCAGTGTCCCTCAATGACTTTGTGAAGCTGAATCCTCCAAAGTTCCATCACTCCATCGATCCCCTCGACGCTGATGATTGGCTGTGCAGTATTTCACGTAAGATTCGCTCTGCGAATGTTTCTGAGGCCGACAAGGTGACCTTTGCGGCGTATTTTCTGGAGGGACCCGCCAATCTATGGTGGGAGAACTTTGAAGCTATGCGTCCTGCTGAACCAGCAGCCACATGGGCAGGCTTTAGTGCAGCCTTCCATCTGCACCATATTCCAGAGGGCCTGATGGACAGAAAGAGAGAGGAGTTCTGTGCATTCACCCAGGGAATGTTGACCGTGGATGCCTATAGCCGCGAGTTCAGTAACCTTGCCTGCTATGCAACAGAGGAGGTGTCTACTGATGCCAAGAAGCAAGCAACATTCCGTAAGGGTCTGAGCCCTGAGCTTCATCGTGATTTGCACCTCCACGAATGTACAAGCTTCCAAGCCCTGGTCAACAAGGCGATCAGTGCCGAGACTGGTCATACCGACTATGAAGCCACAAAGAAGCACTTCCATGATTTTGGCTCGTCATCTGGTTCCGCGTTTCCAAAATGCAGGCTGTGGGTTCCAAACAGTTCTCTGCCGCCAAGATACACTTCGAGGCCATCCTATGTGGCGCCTCAGACGAATCAGACCAACCCTCCAGCAAAAACCTATGGTGGTCGAGCTAGCAATGCTGCACCACGTGCTAACCAAGTGATATGTTACAAGTGTGGAGAACCAGGGAACTATTCCCGTGAGCGTCCTCAGAATGTGGGTGCCAAGCAACCCGGAAAGTCTGTTGGGCAAGGCAAGTCGGGCAAAGCTTACTATGTGAAGCCAACTCCTGCACGTGGCCGTGTGAACTATGTTTCAGCAGAAGAAGCTGCAGTGGATCCCGACGTCATACTGGGTACGCTCCTTGTTAATCATCACCCAGCGTCTGTTCTTTTTGACACTGGGTCTTCTCATTCCTTCATTTCAGAAAGTTATGCACAGTTGCATAACATGTATTTCTGTGATATGCCAATTCCATTGGGTGTCCAAACTCCTGGTAGTAAGTGGCAAACCTCTAGGATAACCTATGACAATGAAATTCTAGTAGACAGGCTAGTTTTTCTAGCCTCATTGATAGCCCTGAAATCTTCGGATATTAATATCATCTTGGGTATGGACTGGATGTCAGCTCACTATGCCAAGATTGATACTTATTCCACAAATGTTAACCCATCCCTCGAGTAAGATAGTCAATGTATCTACTCGAGTTGCCAAATGCCAACTCTATTCCCTCAATACCAACCCTCTTCCGGAACTTGAAGACATTCCGATAGTCCGTGACTTCCCGGATGTTTTTCCAGAGGAACTGCCAGGAACTCCACCTCACCAAGATGTAGAGTTTGTGATAGATCTTGTTCCGGGAACTGTTCCAATAGCCAGAAGACCATATAAGATGGCACCCCTGGAGCTAGCCGAACTTAAGAAGCAACTAGATGAGGCCTTGAATAAAGGTTTCATTCGTCCTAGCTCTTCTCCTTGGGCTTGTCCCGTCCTCTTCATCAAGAAGAAAGACGGAATGGATCGGATGGTTGTAGATTACCGACCAGTTAATCTGGTCACCATAAAGAACAAGTATTCGCTCCCCAGGATCAACGACCTGTATGATCAGCTCGCTGGATCCTTAGTCTTCTCCAAAATGGATTTGAGGTTGGGATACCATCAAATCAAGATCAAGAACGGGGACATTCCAAAAACGGCTTTTGTTACTCGTTATGGCCAATACGAATACACCGTCATGCCCTTCGGTTTAACCAATGCCCCATCCACTTTCTCTCGCTTGATGAATTCAATCTTCATGGACTATTTGGAGAAATTCGTCGTGGTATACCTTGATGATATTCTCATCTACTCGAAGAACGAACAAGAACATGCCGAGCATCTAAGGCTGGTATTGATGAAACTTCAAGAGCATCGCCTTTATGCCAAGTTTTCAAAATGTGAATTTTGGTTACCAGAAGTGACCTATCTAGGTCACGTAATCTCTGGTAAGGGTATTGCTGTCAATCCCGAGAGAGTTCAAGCTGTCCTTGATTGGACTCAACCTGAATCGGTTAAGCAAGTTAGGAGTTTTCTTGGTCTAGCGAGCTATTGTCGCCGCTTTGTCGAGAATTTCTCCAAGGTTGCAAAGCCTCTAACTGAACTCCTCAAGAAGGATAAAAAGTTCGAGTGGACACCACAGTGTGAGCATAGCTTTCAGGAACTGAAAAGACGCCTAACTTCCCCACCTGTGTTGCTACCACCAGATTTTTCTAAGGACTTTGTTATCTATTGCGACGCCTCGCGACAAGGATTAGGTTGCATTCTCATGCAAGATCATCATGTGATTGCATACGCATCTCGATAGTTGCGTCCACATGAGGATAATTATCCCACACATGATCTTGAGCTTGCAGCTGTAGTCCACGCACTTAAAACCTGGCGAAATTACCTTCTTGGTAATCGTTGCGAAATATTCACTGATCACCAAAGTCTAAAATATATCTTCACCCAGCCGGATTTTAATCTCAGGCAAAGACGGTGGGTTGAGTTGATCTCGGATTACGACTTAGGGATAACTTACACCCCGGGGAAGGCCAATGCTATGGATGATGCACTAAGTCGTAAATCTTATTGTAACAATCTGATGCTACAATGAGGTCAACCATATCTCTGTGAGGAATTTCAGAAGTTAAATCTTCATATTGTTCCTCAAGGATTCCTTTCTACCCTGGTGGCGAAGCCTACTCTTAGGGATCAAATCATAGCCATGCAGGCTTATGATAAGGGTATATCCCGGATCAAGGAGAATATTGCTAGCGGAAACGCTAGGGATTTCTCCATCAATGAGAAAGGTGTTGTGTTCTTTCAGAACCGTTTAGTGGTTCCTAAGAGCAAACGTCTGCGACAATTGACCCTTAAGGAGGCTCATGATTCTCCTCTCACCATTCATCCCGGTAGTACAAAGATGTATCAAGACCTACGCCAGAGGTTTTGGTGGACTAGGATGAAGAGAGAAATTGTTCGTTAGAAACTGCAACGTTTGTCGTCGAGTTAAGGCAGAACATCAAAGGCCTGCTGGCACCCCTCAACCTTTAGCTATTCCTGAATGGAAATGGGATAAAGTCAGTAAGGATTTCATTACCGGATTTCCCAAGACCAAGAAAGGAAATAATGCTATCTTTGTGGTCATTGACCGTCTCTCCAAAGTAGCTCATTTTCTTCCAGTTCATGGGAGTATAACAGCTAGCCAGCTAGCAGAGTTATATACCTCTCGAATAGTGTCTCTTCATGGTGTTCCCCTGGAAATTAACTCAGACCGTGGGAGTATCCTTACTTCTCGCTTCTGGGAAAGTTTCCAGAATGCTATGGGGACTCACTTATCTTTTCGCACTGCTTTCCATCCTCAATCAAGTGGTCAAGTAGAAAGAGTGAATCAAATCCTAGAAGATATGCTCCGAGCTTATGTTATATCGTTCGGTATGAATGGGGAGAAGTGCCTTCCATTCGCCGAATTTTCTTATAACAATAGTTATCAATCAAGCTTGGGCAAAGCCCCTTTTGAAGTTCTCTATGGACAAAGATGTCGAACACCTCTTAATTGGTCAGAAACCGGAGAGAGGCAACTCTTTGGCCCGGATATGGTGCAGGATGCAGAAGAGCAGGTTCGCATTATTCGTGAAAAGTTGAAAACATCCCAGTCTCGTCAAAAGAGCCAATATGATCATAATCATAAGGCTGTGACCTTTGAGGTTGACGAGAAGGCTTACCTTCGGGTTACACCTTTGAAGGGTACCCATCGATTCGGTATCAAGGGCAAGTTGGTGTTGGGGAACGTCGCATGGAAAACAAAAATTTACCTACGCGCACGAAGACCTATCATGGTGATGTCCATCTACGAGAGGGGATGAGTGATCTACGTACCCTTGTAGATCGTACAGCAGAAGCGTTAGTGAACGCGGTTGATGTAGTGGAACGTCCTCACGTCCCTCGAGACTGTCGCATGAGGCATGATCTACAACACAAATATATTCAAAGTGGACTTAGACTATGTTCAAGATAATTAGAGTTTAACTTAATGAAATTATTCGCTAAACTCCCACTCAAAAAGTACATCTCTCTAGTCATTTGAGTGGTTCATGATCAACTTACACTAGGTCAAGTCTGATCATCACGTGAGTTGAGTATAGTTTCAGTGGTAAGCATCCCTATGCTAACCATATCATCTATATGATTCATGATCGACCTTTCGGTCTCATGTGTTCCGAGGCCATGTCTGCACATGCTAGGCTCGTCAAGCTTAACCCGAGTGTTCTGCGTGTGCAACTGTTTTGCACCCGTTGTATGTGAACGTTGAGTCTATCACACCCGATCATCACGTGGTGTCTCGAAACGACGAACTATAGCAACGGTGCACAGTCGGGGAGAACACAATTTCGTCTTGAAATTTTAGTGAGAGATCACCTCATAATGCTACCGTCGTTCTAAGCAAAATAAGGTGCATAAAAGGATTAACATCACATGCAATTCATAAGTGACATGATATGGCCATCATCACGTGCTTCTTGATCTCCATCGCCAAAGCACCGGCACGATCTTCTTGTCACCGACGCCACACCATGATCTCCATCAACGTGTTGCCATCGGGGTTGTCGTGCTACTCATGCTATTACTACTAAAGCTACATCCTAGCAAAATAGTAAACGCATCTGCAAGCACACACGTTAGTATAAAGACAACCCTATGGCTCCTGCCGGTTGCTGTACCATCGACGTGCAAGTCGATATTTCTATTACAACATGATCATCTCATACATCCAATATATCACATCACATCATTGGCCATATCACATCACAAGCATACCCTGCAAAAACAAGTTAGACGTCCTCTAATTTTGTTGTTGCATGTTTTACGTGGTGACCAGGGGTATCTAGTAGGATCGCATCTTACTTACGCAAACACCACAACGGAGATATATGAGTTGCTATTTAAACTCATCCAAGGACCTCCTCGGTCAAATCCGATTCAACTAAAGTTGGAGAAACCGACACTTGCCAGTCATCTTTGAGCAACAGGGTTACTCGTAACGATGAAACCAGTCTCTTGTAACCGTACGAGTAATGTCGGTCCAAGCCGCTTCAATCCAACAATACCGCGGAATCAAGAAAAGACTAAGGAGGGCAGCAAAACGCACATCACCGCCCACAAAAACTTTTGTGTTCTACTCGAGAAGACATCTACGCATGAACCTAGCTCATGATGCCACTGTTGGGGAACGTCGCATGGGAAACAAAAAATTTCCTACGCGCACGAAGACCTATCATGGTGATGTCCATCTACGAGAGGGGATGAGTGATCTACGTACCCTTGTAGATCGTACAACAGAAGCGTTAGTGAACGCGGTTGATGTAGTGGAATGTCCTCACGTCCCTCGATCCGCCCCGCGAACAATCCCGCGATCAGTCCCACGATCTAGTACCGAACGGACGGCACCTCCGCGTTCAGCACACGTACAGCTCGACGATGATCTCGGCCTTCTTGATCTAGCAAGAGAGACGGAGAGGTAGAAGAGTTCTCCGGCAGCGTGACGGCGCTCCGGAGGTTGGTGATGATCTCGTCTCAGCAGGGCTTCGCCCGAGCTCCGCAGAAACGCGATCTAGAGGAAAAACCGTGGAGGTATGTGCTCGGGCTGCCGTGGAAAAAGTCTTCTCAAATGAGCCCCAATACCTCCGTATATATAGGTGGGAGGGAGGGGACCTTGCCTTGGGGCTCAAAGAGCCCCAAGGGGGTCGGCCGAGTCCAAGGGGGGAAGGCTCCCCCCAAACCGAGTTGGACTTGGTTTGGTGGGTGGGAGTCCTTCCTTTCCTTCCCACCTCCTTTTTTTTCTTTCTCTTTGATTTTTATCTCTATGGCGCATAGGGCCCTTTTGGGCTGTCCCACCAGCCCACTAAGGGCTGGTGCGCCACCCTTATGGCCTATGGGCTTCCCCGGGGTGGGTTGCCCCCCCTGGTGAACTCCCGGAACCCATTCGTCATTCCCGGTACATTCCCGGTAACTCCGAAAACCTTCCGGTAATCAAATGAGGTCATCCTATATATCAATCTTCGTTTCCGGACTATTCCGGAAACCCTCGTGACGTCCGTGATCTCATCCGGGACTCCGAACAACATTCGGTAACCAACCATATAACTCAAATACGCATAAAACAACGTCGAACCTTAAGTGTGCAGACCCTGCGGGTTCGAGAACTATGTAGACATGACCCGAGAGACTCCTCGGTCAATATCCCATAGCGGGACCTGGATGCCCATATTGGATCCTACATATTCTACGAAGATCTTATCGTTTGAACCTCAGTGCCAAGGATTCATATAATCCCGTATGTCATTCCCTTTGTCCTTCGGTATGTTACTTGCCCGAGATTTGATCGTCAGTATCCGTATACCTATTTCAATCTCGTTTACTGGCAAGTCTCTTTACTCATTCCGTAATACAAGATCCCGCAACTTACACTAAGTTACATTGCTTACAAGGCTTGTGTGTGATGTTGTATTACCGAGTGGGCCCCGAGATACCTCTCCGTCACACGGAGTGACAAATCCGAGTCTTGATCCATACTAACTCAACCAACACCTTCGGAGATACCTGTAGAGCATCTTTATAGTCACCCAGTTACGTTGCGACGTTTGATACACACAAAGCATTCCTCCGGTGTCAGTGAGTTATATGATCTCATGGTCATAGGAATAAATACTTGGCACGCAGAAAACAGTAGCAACAAAATGACACGATCAACATGCTACGTCTATTAGTTTGGGTCTTAGTCCATCACGTGATTCTCCTAATGACGTGATCCAGTTATCAAGCAACAAAACCTTGTTCATAATCAGAAGACACTGACTATCTTTGATCAACTGGCTAGCCAACTAGAGGCTTGCTAGGGACGGTGTTTTGTCTATGTATCCACACATGTAAATGAGTCTTCATTCAATACAATTATAGCATGGATAATAAACGATTATCTTGATACAGGAATTATAATAATAACTATATTTATTATTGCCTCTAGGGCATAATTCCAACAGTCTCCCACTTGCACTAGAGTCAATAATCTAGCCCTCACATCATCATGTGAATTACATTGTAATAAATCTAACACCCATACAGCTCTGGTGTTGATCATGCTTTGGCCGTGGAAGAGGTTTAGTCAGCGGGTCTGCTACGTTCAGATCCGTGTGCACTTTGCATATATTTACGTCCTCTCCCTCGACGTAGTCGCGGATGAGGTTGAAGCGTTGTTTGATGTGTCTGGTCTTCTTGTGAAACCGTGGTTCCTTTGCTAAGGCAATGGCACCCGTGTTATCACAGAACAAGGTTATTGGATTCAGTGCGCTTGGCACCACTCCAAGATCCGTCATGAACTGCTTCATCCAGACACCCTCCTTAGCCGCCTCCGAGGCAGCCATGTACTCCGCTTCACATGTAGAATCTGCTACGACGCTTTGCTTGAAACTGCACCAGCTTACCGCACCCCCATTAAGAATAAATACGTATCCGGTTTGCGACTTAGAGTCATCCGGATCTGTGTCAAAGCTTGCATCAACGTAACCTTTTACGGCGAGCTCTTCGTCACCTCCATACACGAGAAACATCTCCTTAGTCCTTTTCAGGTACTTCAGGATATTCTTGACCGCTGTCCAGTGATCCACTCCTGGATTACTCTGGAACCTACCCGCCATACTTATGGCCAGGCTAACATCCGGTCTAGTGCACAACATTGCATACATGATAGAACCTATGGCTGAAGCATAGGGGACAGAGCGCATATGCTCTCTATCTTCATCAGTTGCTGGGCACTGAGTCTTACTCAATCTCGTACCTTGTAGAACTGGCAAGAGCCCTTTCTTGGACTGTTCCTTTTTGAACCTCTTCAAAACTTTATCAAGGTATGTGCTTTGTGAAAGTCCTATCAGGCGTTTTGATCTAGCCCTATAGATCTTAATGCCTAGAATGTAAGCAGCTTCTCCTAGGTCCTTCATAGAGAAACTTTTATTCAAGTAATCCTTTATGCTCTCTAAAAACTCCACGTTGTTTCCAATCAGCAATATGTCATCCACATATAATATTAGAAACGCCACAGAGCTCCCACTCACTTTCTTGTAAATACAAGATTCTCCAACCACTTGTATAAACCCAAATGCTTTGATCACCTCATCAAAGTATTTGTTCCAACTCCGAGATGCTTGCACCAGTCCATAAATGGATCGCTGGAGCTTGCACACCTTGTTAGCATTCTTAGGATCGACAAAACCTTCGGGTTGTATCATATACAATTCTGCCTTAAGGAAACCGTTAAGAAACGCCGTTTTGACATCCATCTGCCAGATTTCATAATTGAAAAATGCAGCTATTGCTAACATGATTCTGACGGAGTTAAGCATCGCTACGGGTGAGAATGTGTCATCGTAGTCAACTCCTTGAACTTGTGAAAAACCCTTTGCCACAAGTCGAGCTTTATAAACGGTCACATTGCCGTCAGCGTCCGTCTTCCTATTAAAGATCCATTTGTTCTGAATAGCCTTGCGGCCCTCAGGTAGTACCTCCAAAGTCCACACTTTGTTCTCATACATGGATCCTATCTCGGATTTCATGGATTCTAGCCATTTGTTGGAATCTGGGCCCACCATTGCTTCTTCATAATTCGCAGGTTCATTGTTGTCTAACAACATGATTGATAAGACGGGATTACCGTACCACTCAGGAGCAGCACGTGGTCTCGTCGACCTGCGTGGTTCGACAGAAACTTGAACTGGAGTTTCATGATCATCATCATTAACTTCCTCCTCAGCCGGCGTTGCAACGACAGAGGTTTCCCCTTGCCCTGCGCCACCATCCAGAGGGATGAGAGGTTCGACAACCTCGTCAAGTTCTATCTTCCTCCCACTCAATTCTCTCGAGAGAAACTCCTTCTCGAGAAAAGCTCCGTTTTTAGCAACAAACACTTTTCCCTCGGATTTGAGATAGAAGGTGTACCCAACTGTCTCTTTTGGGTAACCTATGAAGACACACTTTTCCGCTTTGGGTTCCAGCTTTTCAGGCTGAAGCTTTTTGACATAAGCATCACATCCCCAAACTTTAAGAAACGACAACTTTGGCCTTTTGCCATACCACCGTTCGTATGGTGTCGTCTCAACGGATTTTGAAGGTGCCCTATTTAAAGTGAATGTAGCTGTTTCTAATGCATAACCCCAAAATGATAATGGCAAATCAGTAAGAGACATCATAGATCGCACCATCTCTAATAGAGTACGATTACGACGTTCGGACACACCATTACGCTGCGGTGTTCCAGGCGGTGTTAACTGTGAAACAATTCCACATTGTCTTAAGTGAGTACCAAACTCGAAACTCAGATATTCACCCCCACGATCAGACCGTAGGAACTTGATCTTCTTGTTACGATGATTTTCCACTTCACTCTGAAATTGCTTGAACTTTTCAAATGTTTCAGACTTGTGCTTCATCAAGTAGACATAACCATATCTACTCAAATCGTCAGTGAAGGTGAGAAAATAACGATATCCGCCGCGTGCCTCCACGCTCATCGGACCACACACATCGGTATGTATGATTTCCAACAAGTCACTTGCACGCTCCATTGTTCCAGAGAACGGAGTCTTAGTCATCTTGCCCATGAGGCATGGTTCGCACGTGTCAAGTGAGTCAAAGTCAAGTGACTCCAAAAGTCCATCAGCATGGAGTTTCTTCATGCGCTTTACACCAATATGACCTAAGCGGCAGTGCCACAAAAATATGGCGCTATCATTGTTAACTCTAACTCTTTTGGTCTCAATGTTATGTATATGCGTATCGCTATCAAGATTCAATATGAACAATCCTCTCACATTAGGTGCATGACCATAAAAGATGTTACTCATAGAAATAGAACAACCATTATTCTGACTTAAAAGAGTAACCGTCTCGCAATAAACAAGATCCAGATATAATGTTCATGCTCAACGCATGCACTAAATAACAATGATTTAAGTTCATCACTAATCCTGATGGTAACTGAAGTGACACTGTGCCGACGGCGATTGCATCAACCTTGGAACCATTTCCTACGCGCATTGTCACTTCATCTTTCGCCAGCCTTCGTCTATTCCGCAGTTCCTGTTTCGAGTTGCAAATATGAGCAACAGAACCGGTATCGAATACCCAGGCACTACTACGAGAGCTGGTTAAGTACACATCAATAACATGTATATCAAATATACCTGATTTTTCTTTGGCCGCCTTCTTATCTGCCAGATACTTGGGGCAATTGCGCTTCCAGTGACCCATACCCTTGCAATAGTAACACTCCGTTTCAGGCTTAGGTCCAGCTTTGGGTTTCTTCGTCGGATTGGCAACAGGCTTGCCGCTCTTCTTCGAATTGCCCTTCTTGCCTTTGCCGTTTCTCTTGAAACTAGTGGTCTTATTCACCATCAACACTTGATGCTCTTTACGGAGATCAGACTCTGCGACTTTCAGCATCGCAAACAACTCGCCGGGAGACTTGTTCATCCCTTGCATGTTGTAGTTCAACACAAAGCGTTTATAGCTTGGCGGCAGTGATTGAAGGATTCTGTCAGTGATAGCTTCTTGCGGGAGTTCAATCCCCAGCTCAGCTAGACGGTTTGAGTACCCAGACATTTTGAGCACATGTTCACTGACAGATGAGTTTTCCTCCATCTTGCAAGCGTAGAATTTATCGGAGGTCTCATACCTCTCGATCCGGGCGTTCTTCTGAAAGATAAACTTCAACTCCTGTAACATCTCAAATGCTCCATGACGCTCAAAGCGACGTTGAAGTCCCGGTTCTAAGGCATACAAGACTGCACATTGAACTATTGAGTAGTCCTCCTTACGTGCTAACCAAGCGTTCTTAACATCCTGATCAGTCGTAGCGGGTGGTTCATCTCCTAACGCAACATTAAGGACATAATCCTTCTTCCCAGCTTGTAAGATTAGCTTAAGATTACGAGCCCAGTCTACAAAGTTGCTTCCATCATCTTTCAACTTAGCTTTCTCTAGGAACGTATTAAAATTCAGGATGACTGTCGCATGAGGCATGATCTACAACACAAATATATTCAAAGTGGACTTAGACTATGTTCAAGATAATTAGAGTTTAACTTAATGAAATTATTCGCTAAACTCCCACTCAAAAAGTACATCTCTCTAGTCATTTGAGTGGTTCATGATCAACTTACACTAGGTCAAGTCCGATCATCACGTGAGTTGAGTATAGTTTCAGTGGTAAGCATCCCTATGCTAACCATATCATCTATATGATTCATGATCGACCTTTCGGTCTCATGTGTTCCGAGGCCATGTCTGCACATGCTAGGCTCGTCAAGCTTAACCCGAGTGTTCTGCGTGTGCAACTGTTTTGCACCCGTTGTATGTGAACGTTGAGTCTATCACACCCGATCATCACGTGGTGTCTCGAAACGACGAACTATAGCAACGGTGCACAGTCGGGGAGAACACAATTTCGTCTTGAAATTTTAGTGAGAGATCACCTCATAATGCTACCGTCGTTCTAAGCAAAATAAGGTGCATAAAAGGATTAACATCACATGCAATTCATAAGTGACATGATATGGCCATCATCACGTGCTTCTTGATCTCCATCGCCAAAGCACCGGCACGATCTTCTTGTCACCGACGCCACACCATGATCTCCATCAACGTGTTGCCATCGGGGTTGTCGTGCTACTCATGCTATTACTACTAAAGCTACATCCTAGCAAAATAGTAAACGCATCTGCAAGCACACACGTTAGTATAAAGACAACCCTATGGCTCCTGCCGGTTGCCGTACCATCGACGTGCAAGTCGATATTTCTATTACAACATGATCATCTCATACATCCAATATATCACATCACATCATTGGCCATATCACATCACAAGCATACCCTGCAAAAACAAGTTAGACGTCCTCTAATTTTGTTGTTGCATGTTTTACGTGGTGACCAGGGGTATCTAGTAGGATCGCATCTTACTTACGCAAACACCACAACGGAGATATATGAGTTGCTATTTAAACTCATCCAAGGACCTCCTCGGTCAAATCCGATTCAACTAAAGTTGGAGAAACCGACACTTGCCAGTCATCTTTGAGCAACAGGGTTACTCGTAACGATGAAACCAGTCTCTTGTAACCGTACGAGTAATGTCGGTCCAAGCCGCTTCAATCCAACAATACCGCGGAATCAAGAAAAGACTAAGGAGGGCAGCAAAACGCACATCACCGCCCACAAAAACTTTTGTGTTCTACTCGAGAAGACATCTACGCATGAACCTAGCTCATGATGCCACTGTTGGGGAACGTCGCATGGGAAACAAAAAATTTCCTACACGCACGAAGACCTATCATGGTGATGTCCATCTACGAGAGGGGATGAGTGATCTACGTACCCTTGTAGATCGTACAACAGAAGCGTTAGTGAACGCGGTTGATGTAGTGGAACGTCCTCACGTCCCTCGATCCGCCCCGCAAACAATCCCGCGATCAGTCCCACGATCTAGTACCGAACGGACGGCACCTCCGCGTTCAGCACACGTACAGCTCGACGATGATCTCGGCCTTCTTGATCCAGCAAGAGAGACAGAGAGGTAGAAGAGTTCTCCAGCAGCGTGACGGCGCTCCGGAGGTTGGTGATGACCTTGTCTCAGCAGGGCTCCGCCCGAGCTCCGCAGAAACACGATCTAGAGGAAAAACCGTGGAGGTATGTGCTCGGGCTGCCGTGGAAACGGTCGTCTAAAATCAGCCCCAATACCTCCGTATATATAGGTGGGAGGGAGGGGACCTTGCCTTGGGGCTCAAGGAGCCCCAAGGGGGTCGGCCGAGTCCAAGGGGGGAAGGCTCCCCCCCCAAACCGAGTTGGACTTGGTTTGGTGGGTGGGAGTCCTTCCCTTCCTTCCCACCTCCCTTTTTTTTCTCTTTGATTTTTATCTCTATGGCGCATAGGGCCCTTTTGGGCTGTCCCACCAGCCCACTAAGGGCTGCTGCGCCACCCTTATGGACTATGGGCTTCCCGGGGTGGGTTGCCCCCCCCCCCCCTGGTGAACTCCCGGAACCCATTCGTCATTCCCGGTACATTCCCGGTAACTCCGAAAACCTTCCGGTAATCAAATGAGGTCATCCTATATATCAATCTTCGTTTCCGGACTATTCCGGAAACCCTCGTGACGTCCGTGATCTCATCCGGGACTTCGAACAACATTCGGTAACCAACCATATAACTCAAATACGCATAAAACAACGTCGAACCTTAAGTGTGCAGACCCTGCGGGTTCGAGAACTATGTAGACATGACCTGAGAGACTCCTCGTTCAATATCCAATAGCGGGACCTGGATGCCCATATTGGATCCTACATATTCTACGAAGATCTTATCGTTTGAACCTCAGTGCCAAGGATTCATATAATCCCGTATGTTACTTGCCCGAGATTCGATCGTCACTATCCGTATACCTATTTCAATCTCGTTTACCGGCAAGTCTCTTTACTCGTTCCGTAATACAAGATCCCGCAACTTACACTAAGTTACATTGCTTGCAAGGCTTGTGTGTGATGTTGTATTACCGAGTGGGCCCTGAGATACCTCTCCGTCACACGGAGTGACAAATCCCAGTCTTGATCCATACTAACTCAACCAACACCTTCGGAGATACCTGTAGAGCATCTTTATAGTCACCCAGTTACGTTGCGACGTTTGATACACACAAAGCATTCCTCCGGTGTCAGTGAGTTATATGATCTCATGGTCATAGGAATAAATACTTGACACACAGAAAACAGTAGCAACAAAATGACACGATCAACATGCTACGTCTATTAGTTTGGGTCTTAGTCCATCACGTGATTCTCGTAATGACGTGATCCAGTTATCAAGCAACAACACCTTGTTCATAATCAGAAGACACTGACTATCTTTGATCAACTGGCTAGCCAACTAGAGGCTTGCTAGGGATGGTGTTTTGTCTATGTATCCACACATGTAAATGAGTCTTCATTCAATACAATTATAGCATGGATAATAAACGATTATCTTGATACAGGAATTATAATAATAACTATATTTATTATTGCCTCTAGGGCATAATTCCAACAGTTGGCTCCTCATTATAGTGGTCCTTTTCGCATTCTTGCCAAATGAGGAGAAGTTGCCTACCAGTTGGAACTTCCTCCGCATCTTTCCAAGGTTCATGATGTCTTCCACGTCTCGCAACTCAGGCGTTGCTTTTCGGATCCTATCCGTGAAGTGGACCACGAAACGCTTGATCTCCAAGATAACCTTTCATACCGAGAATACCCTGTGCTTATTCTTGGTCAAGCTGAGCATACCACTCGATGTCGAAACCTCAAGTTTTTCAAAGTTCAATGGTCAAATCATTCTGAAAAGGAGGCAACATGGGAAAGAGAGGATCGTCTCTGACTTGAGTATCCCGCGTTATTCCCGACGACTTCTAAATCTCTGGACGAGATTCTTTTGAGTGGGGTGAGTTGTCACATCCCTGGAACCCTAACCAAAGTATAGCATTGTGCTCATATCTTCTTTGCATTGCATCCAAGAAAATTGCAACAAGATCAAAGCAAGTGGTGAAGCAAAACTCAAAAACCCTAGCCACTTCTCAATTTAAAGGAAATTCCAAACTTGTTAAAAATCAATGAACCCAAATGGCCTTAAGAAAAGTTCAACTTTTCTGATAATTCTTGAAAACAAATAATCAGTGAAGAAAACTATTTTCATAACACATTTGGCATTTTTTTAAATGCAAAAAGCCACTGAATTCAAGTTTAAATTTGAATTCAAAATCTTTAAGTTTTCAAAAATGTTGCAAACTTCAGGAATGGTTGGAAATATTCCAACTATTATTCTGGTGTGTTCAAAATATTTTTTGTAAACTATTTTGGAGCTGAAATAAATAGCAAATCAAATCAGTGGTTAAAACAGAAAACAAAACAAGAAAAAAAATAGCAAAACTCTTACCTGTCGCTTACCTGGCCTAGGCCCAGCTCCCCTGTCGTCTTCCTCCTCACCAGTAGGCAGCAGGACGTGGCTGCCGCGACGCCCGGCGCCTCCATGCAGCTCCCTGCCTGCCTGGACGTCCCGGTGTGCTGGCAAGACGGGGATAACCTCCCCGAGCACGGACCTATCCATCCCCGTGACCCATTCCTCCCCTCTCCTCTCGGTTGCTCTGTTCCCCACTACCGCCATTGACAGGAGCTCGAGCTCGAGCTGCCCGAGCCCTCTAGCCACAGGTTCTCCCCCCTAGTGCTCCATCCGCTCCGCCTCGACACGCTGGACGTCCCTGCCAAAGAAGAAGACCCCCCGAGCCCTGCAACACCCACGGCACCGTCGACTTCAAGCTTCGGCCGCCAGCGATCTTCGTTGGATTCGTCGCCCACATCGCCTCCCCGAGCCGTCTAAGCCTTCCACTGCATTCCCCGTGAGATTGCGCTCATTTCCCCTCTTCTTCCCCTCGGTTTCATGCCCGCTAGCCACTGGACAGACGAGCCCGAGTTCCAGCCGTGACCTCTTGTCCTCCCCAGTCCTCCCTGAGGCCAGTACTGGATGAGGTCGAGCCTGGGGATCCTCCGAGTGCCCTCGGCTCTCGATCCCGAGTACCACAGCTAACTCCGGCGACTGTCCGGCAGAGATCCGCCGCAGATCTGGTCGCCGCCGGTCAGTTCCGGCACGATCTGACCTGGCCTCGCTAATCTGCCAATTTAAACGCTAAGCAGTCGCTGACAGTGGGCCTAGTCGCAAGACAAACGCAATCAGGGGCTGGTGAGCGCGGGGGTTAACCCTGTGAGGCTGACCAGTGGGTCCCCCGTGTCGGGTTTGACCTGATCAGGTCAGCCGACGGCTGACGCCATGCTGACGTGAGCCTGACGCAATAAGTAGCTTTTTCGATTTAAAAGAATTCCAGAAAATGCCCAAAACTTCTAAAAATCATAGAAATTAATCTGTAGCTCCAATGAAAATAATTTATATATGAAAAAATATCAGAAAAATCCAAGGAATCTGAATATGTCATTTTCAAACATGTTTGAAAATGTTATTGGACCAAACATGTAAAATAATGAATAGGTTAAATTTAATAAATGCTTTGGAGCTGGAATTTGAAAATCATTTGAATTTCACTTCAAATGCTATGATCAAACATTGTTCAATCACAACTAGCAACTTAACATATCATTCCCATGCATGTTAAAAACAAGTTGATCTGAGCATTAGGTCGAATGAATTAAAATGGTATTCGAGAATACCTCGTTTGAAGTGATATTTGAATCTGATTCAAATCAACTTCAAACTTAATAAATGATAGCTACATTAGCATACCACCTTGCATCTTCATGCCATGCTCATGCATCATTTTGTTGCATATGATTGTTATTGATTGTTGTCATTTCTTTCGGTAGGCTCCGCTCCTCCGGATTCCACTGAATATCCCACTGACGGATATTGTCCCTCCTCTAAGCAACAAGGCAAGCAACCATTTTGATCATCCCAATAAATCCCATGTTCCCGCTCCTGCACTTACTTATTGCATTAGGATCAAATGCTTCAAATGCTTTTGCCACGTTAGTTGAACCCACTTCCTTTGCATGACCTGTCTTTGTCACAGTAAATAGCTGAACCTTGCAATCTAGCATACCTGGTAGATGCTTGAGCCATGATGTGTCTTATCCTGCAATGGATGCTATGCTTAGAGTTGTGTATGGTCTGTCATATGGGTGATGAACAGAATTGTGAGAATGTGTTCAGTAAGTAAAGGTTGTGCATTCAACCTGATTTGGTAAAGGTACCGGTGAAAAGCTACGTAGGAGTACATGGCGGGTTGTTTCATTGGAACCGTCCTTAAGAATTGAGTTCCGTGTATGTAATCTAAGACTAGATACTACCACACGTTGGGATACTTAATTGATCCTCTCGACTTATTAATCGCTTAGTACTCGGTCCAGGAGTTGCAAGTAGTTTCTGGTGTTTATAGTCATGATGGAGGCCGTGCATAGCGCTGACCTGAGAGGTGGGCTGTGATGCGGTAGGCAGTGGCACGGTGTACCAAGTGGCACCCGGATGGTGGGCTTGGGAACCCTGCGCACATCGTTTGGGGCCGTGGCGGAAACCTCGGTTGGACTTCCGTGTGGGTTACCCTCAGATAGGCGATAAACCTGGACTAAGTATTAGCATGGTTAACGGTCGTGGCCGACTCCCTCGCTGGGCTTCCACTTGAAGGTTGATGAGGTGCATGACGTGCACATGGCGATAACTGGCGAGAGCCTGTGTGAAGAAGTACACCCCTACAGGATTATGATCTATTCGAATATCCGCGTCCGCGGATATGGACAACTTGGAGACATATGTTGTTCATAGATAACTTTAATGGCTACTCATAAAATTGTCAAGATAAGCGTGAGTGTCGTGGACGACATTTCCGTATGGAGACGGAATGATTCCACGATGGAGTATTGTTGTGGTGTTAGTGGACTCGTGTGCGAGAAATCAAGTTGTCAAAAATTATTTTAAAATGCAAGTTGTCTAGCCACGAGTCAAATGCTGGCTTTCTGCGTGAAACCCCACAATTGCTTATTGATACATTGCATGAGTAGATAGTTATCCTAAAGTCTTGCTGGGTACTCTTGTACTCATGTTTGCTTAATATTTGTTGCAGAGGTTGTTAATGACCCTAATGGAGGGTTTTACCTAGACATCGACAACGACGAGTAGCTGGTTTCCGAGCTATGATCTGGCCCTGGGGTGGGTCTGTAGTATAGTCAGGCCATGTGCCTTCTAGTTTCATCTGTCTGTACTCAGACAGTTTATCTACTTCCGCTGGCCTGTAACTTGAATGACTGTTATGATGGGTCGTGAGACCCCTACTGTGTAATATTATGTGTGAGGCTCTTCCGAGCCTTTTAAATAAAGCTTGTATGTTTATGGTTATGTTGTGATGCCATCGATGTATCTATACATATCGGTATGCCATGCGTACGTGTGTCGTACTTGATATGTATGGGGTTCGATTACCTAGCCATAGGCTTTAGTAGCATTCCTTACGGGGAAATGCCCCTTTGTGATCCAATGAGCCATGGTAGTTCGCTACTGCTCCGGACACATTGGTTGACCGGCATGTGTCCTTCTTCGCTGCTGTGTCTGTCCCCTTTGGGGAAATGCCACGCGATGTAGTGGAGTCCCTGTAGCTTGCTACGACTCGTCTACATTCGCTGGTGACCTACACCTGCTCTGCTGGGTCATGTATGCCTGTCCCTATGCAGAACTGCCACTTTGGTTTATGAGTAGACATGTCGATCCGGGTTCTTTGTCATTGGATTGCTAGCGACACAACTGCATACGCGAGTCAAAAGGCGCAAACGGTCCCGGCTAAGGTAAGGCTGCAGCCGTGGGGATAACCATGCGTGAGACCGCAAAGAGATGCGATGTGTTATAAGCTGGATTCCTATGGCTTAGGATCAGGGTCCCGACAGTGCATGTCTCTCTCTAGGTGTGCAGCAAGGAAGATTGTGACACAACTAAAATAAAAACTCCTACGATACAAGACGCTCCAAGCAAAACACATAACATGTGGTGAATAAAAATATAGCCCCAAGTAACGTTACCGATGGATTGAAGACGAAAGAGGGGATGCCTTCCCGGGGCATCCCCAAGCTTAGGCTTTTACGTCATACTTGAATCAACTTGGCGTGACTTGGGCATCCCCAAGCTTGAGCTCTTGCTACTCTTTATCTCTTTGTCCATAAGAACTTCACCCAAAACTTGAAAACTTTACAACACGCTAACATTAGTATAAGAAAGCAAACCACCACTTCCTTAGGTACTGTAGAAAACTTAAATTCTACTTATGTTGATGTTGGGTTACTGTATTTTCAATCTTCCATGGCTAATACCCCCCGATACTATCCATAGTTTCATCAAAATAAGCAACCAACTCAACAAAAACAGAATCTGTTAACAGCGGACCAGTCTGTAGCAATATGTATACTCCGTATACTTCTGATACTTCACAAATTCTGAACATTTACGACAGCCTGAAGAATTTGCGTAGAAATCAGCAGCAAAAAGAATCAACTCAAAAGCTCTTACAGAAAAAAAAATGAAAATT
The DNA here is from genome assembly GCF_904849725.1 of Hordeum vulgare subsp. vulgare. Lineage (NCBI taxonomy): Eukaryota > Viridiplantae > Streptophyta > Magnoliopsida > Poales > Poaceae > Hordeum > Hordeum vulgare. The sequence goes on along the minus strand of NC_058520.1, from coordinate 33,871,954 downwards.
CTTTTTGTGAGCAGAAAGTTTCTGTCTTTTCCGGCTTGACCAAACGATCATCCCCAAGACTAATCATAACGGTTTTTGCTTGGCACAAACGCAAAAGAAACACAAAAAACACAACCATAACAGAATTATGAAAGTGTGGAAAACATAAAACAGAAAGAAAAAGGATAGATTCGTTGGGTTGCCTCCCAACAAGCGCTATTGTTTAACGCCCTTAGCTAGGCAAAAGGTGATGGAATCACGTATAGTCATCTTTGGTGCTCAAACCATAAGTAGTGTGATCATTTATCATCTTAAGATATTCATCTTTATTGGATGACTCACCACTAGTTTTAGGAACAAAAGCAGACTTGACGGTCTTTTTGAGAGTGAGATTTGGAGTATTTTGCACAGCGGCAAAAGCGGAATCCAAGTTGGTTATGACATCTTCTAGTTTGCGAATTCTAGAGGAATCATTAACTATAGGTTCCTTCTCCCTTAATTTTTTCAAAACCATTCCCACTTTGGATCCGTACTGAGTAATTTGATTGTGGGTCTTTCTATCCAAACCCTCAATAAGTTCAATTTTGGCAATTTTGTTTTCAATAGCGTCAAGCCTTTGCATCACGTGTTCCAAGGTCAAGGTAGTTCCATTAACCATGAGCGGGGGTGAGCCTACCAAATTCATGATAGCTCCATAGGAGTCAATAGTATGGCTCCCCAAAAAATTTCTGCCTACGATGGTATCAAGAATATACCTATTCAAAGGAGAGATTCCAACATAAAAGCTGTGAAGAAGAAGGGTGGTGGATAGCTTACGAGTAGATCTACTTTGAGCATTGCAAATCCTATACCAAGCGTCCTTTAAACTTTCTTCCTCAATCTGCTTGAAATTGAGAACTTCGTTCTCAGGGGTATCGTTTGGAGTGGTGGGTCTATCCATTGATGGACTATCACACACACAAACGAGCAGGAAGTAAGCGAGTGAAACAGGCAAAAGAGAACGGCAGAAAGGAAAAAGAAAACGGTAAAGGAGAAAGGCAAAAAGGCAAAAGAAAAAGGCAAAGAAGAAAGGCAAATGAAAACGGCAAGTGTGAAGTGGGGGAGAGGAAAACGAGAGGCAATTGGCAAAAAAAAGGTAAATGCAAGAGATGAGTTTGTGACACCTACTTGGATAGATCTATCCTTCCCCGACAATGGCGCCAAAAATACTTCTGCTACTGCAACAAAAGACCTTCCAACGGCGCCAGAAACAAGCGTTGACGGGAGACTGTTCTTGTCTTGATACTCCACAGCAACGGCGCCAGGAATCCTTTTGTTACGGCTACGCCTTTAGGGACTTCCTTGGAAAATATGCAAAGGGTTCCCCCGTGGCCTTCGAGCCTTGTGTTGGTGTTCCCTCGAAGCGGAAAGGGTGATGTAGCACAACGGCGGCAAGTATTTCCCTCAGTTTTGAGAAACAAGGTATCGAACCAGTGAAGGATTGTGTCAAGTCACAAGTACCTGCACAAACACAAAGAGCTTGCACCCAACGCTATGAAGGGGGTGTCAATCCCTTATAGATTATTTGCAAAGTGAGAGCTGAAAGCAAAAAGGAAACAAAGCAAAGTAAAAGTGAAAGTGGATATGATAGTGGTGAATCGACCCGGGGGCCGTAGTGTTCACTAGTGGCTTCTCTCCTGAAAGCAAGTAGACGGTGGGTGAACGAATTACTGTCGAGCAATTGATAGAACCGCGCAAAGTCATGACGTTATCTATGGCAATGATTATATCAATAGGCATCACGTCCAAAACAAGTAGACCGATACTTTCTGCATCTACTATTATTACTCCACACGTCGACCGCTATCCAGCATGCATCTAGTGTATTAAGTTCATGAGAACAGAGTAACGCCTTAAGAAAGATGACATGATGTAGATGGACAATCTCATATCTATGATAAAAGCCCATCTTGTTACCCTTGATGGCAACAACACGATGTGTGCCTTGCTGCCCTTTCTATCACTGGCGAAGGTCACCACACGGTATGAACCCAAAACCAAGCACTTCTCCCATTGCAAGAATCATAGAGCTAGTTGGCCAAACAAAACACAGGACTCAGAGATACTTACAAGGATATAAAATCATGCATATAACAATCAGCAAAGACTCAAATATAATTCATAGATAATCTGATCACAAATCCACAATTCATCGGATCTCGACAAACACACCGCCAAAGAGGATTACATCAGATAGATCTCCATGAAGATCATGGAGAACTTTGTATTGAAGATCCAAGAGAGAGAGGAAGCCATCTAGCTACTAACTACGGACCCGTAGGTCTGAAGTGAACTACTCACGAGTCATTGGAGAGGCGATGATGTTGATGTAGAAGCCCTCCAACTCCAAAGTCCCCTCCGGCAGGGCACCGGGAAGGGTCTCCAGCTGAGATCTCGCGGAAACGGAAGCTTGCGGCGGCGGAAAAGTGTTTTCGTGGATGTCCTGATTTTTTCTGGGATTTTAGGGAATATGTAGGGGAAAGAGCTAGGGCAGAGGAGCTGCAGGGGGGCCACAAGCCTGGTAGCCGCCGCCCCCCTGGTGGCGGCTACAGGGCTTGTGGGCCCCCTGTGGCTCTCCTGCCTTGGCCCTCAAGTCCCCCGATCTTCTTCTGTTCTGGAAAAAATTATTTTGGGGATTTTATTCCGTTTGGACTCCATTCCAAAATCAGATCTGAAAAGAGTCAAAAACACAGAAAAAACAGGAACCGACACTTGGCACTGAATTAATAAGTCAGTCCCAAAAAAGATATAAAAGGTATATAAAACATCCTAAGATGACAAGATAACATCATGAAACCATCAAAAATTATAGATAAGTTTGAGACGTATCACTCCACTCCTCCGGTTGATTCTTGCGCCAGTATTTTTTATATATTCCACAAAAAATCCTTGTAAATTTCCAAGTCATCCTGAGAACTTTTATTTCTGCGCAAAAACAGTACCATGGTAATTCTGCTGAAAACAACGTTTGTCCGGGTTAGTTCCATTCAAATCATGCAAATTAGAGTCCAAAACAAGGGCAAAGGAGTTTGGAAAAGTAGATACGATGGAGACGTATCAATCGCTCAGTGTGCTACCCCCCGAGCGTCGTTTGTGGATGTTGCGAACATCTGACATACACGTTTTTGATGACTACGTGATAATTCAGTACGTGATGCTTTACGATTTAGAATTGAGGCGCTCAAGACATTTTGAGTGTCGAGAACATATGATATGTTCCAAGAGATGAAATTAGTATTTCAGACTCGTGCTCGTGTTGCGAGGTATGATACCTTCGACAAGATTCTTTGCCTATGAAGTAAAGGAGATAAGAACAATTGTTGAGCATGTGCTTAGATTGTCTAGGTGCTAGAATTACTTGAATCGAGTGAGAGTTGATCTTCGAGATGAGATAGTAATTGACATAGTTCTCCAAAGTCACTATCTCCAAGCTACTAAGCTTCATGATGCACTATAGCATGCCGAGGATGGTGATGATGATCCTTGAGCTATTCGTGATGTTTGACACCGTGAAGGTAGAAATCAAAAAGGAGCATCAAGTGTTGATGGTTGGTAAAACCACTAGTTTCAAGGAGGGCATGGGAAAGAAGGGAAACTTTGAGAATGACAAGTCAGTTGTCACTCCAAAGAAGAAACCCAAGGTAGAACCCAAACCCGTGCTTCTATGATGACGGGAATGATCACTGAGGCGGGACTACCCTAGACACTTGGTATATAAGAAGGCTGGCAATGTCAATAGAAGTATATTAGATATACATGTTATTGATGTGTACTTTACTAGTACTCCTAGTAGCACTTGGGTATTAGATACCGGTTCCGTTGCTAAATGTTAGTAACTCGAAATAAAAGCTACGGAATAGACGGAGACTAGCTAAAGGCAAGGTGACGATGTGTGTTCACCATCACACGCTACCTCTACCTTCCGGGTTAGTGTTAAACCTAAATGATGTTTGGTGTTTGCGTTGAGCATGAACACGATTGGATTGTGTTTATTGCAATACGATTGTTCATTTAAAGAGAATAATGGTTACTCTGTTTACTTGAATAATAGCTTCAATGGTCATGCACCTAATATAAATGTTTTATTGAATCTCAATCGTAGTGATACACATGTTCATTAAATTGATGCTAAAAGATACATAGTAGTAATGATAGTACCACTTACTTGTGGCACTGCCACTTAAGTCATATTGGTATAAAACGCATGAAGAAGCTCCATGCTGATGGATCTTTGGACTTACTCGTTTTTGAATTGTTTGAGACATGCGAACCATGTCTATTGGTGTAAAACGCATGAAGAAACTCCATGCAGATGGATCCTTTTGCGTCACTTGACTTCGAATCACTTGAGACATGCAAATCATGCCACATGCGCAAGATGAGTGAAGGCCTCGTTTTTCAGTTATATGGAACGAGCAAGTGACTTATTGGAAATAATACATTTTGATGTATGCAGTCCAATGAGTGCTAAAGCACGTAGTGGATATCGTTATATTCTTACTTCACTAATGATTAGAGTAGATACAAATGTATTTACTTGATGGATCACGAGTGTGAAGTGTTGAAAAGTTCAAGCAATTTTAGAGTAAAGTTGAAGTTCACCGTGAAAAGAGGATGATATGTCTATGATGTGATCATCGAGGTGAATATCTGAATTGCGAGTTTGGTATACATTAAGACAATGTGGAAATGGTTTCACAACTCACGCCACGTGGAACACCATAGTGTGATGGTGTGTCCGAATATCGTAGTCTAGCCCTATTGGATATGGTGCGTACTATGATGTCTGTTATCGAATTACCACTATCGTTTTGGGGTTATGCATTATAGACAACCACATTCACTTTATATAGGGCACCATTTAATTCCATTGAGATGCCATCGTATGAACTATGGTTTAGAGAAACCTAAGTTGTTATTTCTTAAAGTTTGGGCCTGCGATGCGTATGTCGAAAGGCTTTGGCCTGATAAGCTCGAAACCAAAGAGGATAATTGCATCTTCATAGGATACCCAAAGGAATCAGTTGGGTATACCTCCTATCTCAGATCTGAAAGAAAAATGTTTGTTGCTGAAAAATGGGTCCTTTCTCGAGAAAGATTTTCTCTCGAAAGAATTGAGTGGGAGGATTGTGGAACTTGATGAGGTTGTTGAACCGTCACTTCAAACATAGTGTAGCAGGGCACATGAAGTTCTTCCTGTGGCGCCTTGATACGTCCTTTTGCATCATGCTTTTATGTTGATATTTACCGCTTTATGGGCTGTTATTACACTTCATGGTACAATACTTATGTATTTTCTCTCTTATTTTACAAGGTTTACATGAAGAGGGAGAATGCCGACAGCTGGACTTCTGGCCTGAAAAAGGAGCAAGTTTGAGATACCTATTCTGCGCAACTCCAAAAGTTGTGAAAATCAACGAGGAATTATTTTGGAATTTATAAAAAATACTGGGCGGAAGAAGTACCAGAGGGGAGCCACGAGGAGGCCACAATCCTGCTAGGCGCGGCCTACCCCCTGGCCGCGCCTAGGGGGCTTGTGGGCTCCCTGTTGGGCCTCTGGCTCCCCTCTTTTGCTATAAGGAGGGTTTCGTTCCAGAAAAAATCAAGAGGAGGCTTTCGGGAGGAATCGCCGCCGCCATGAGGCGGAACTTGGGCAGAACCAATCTAGAGATCCAGCAGGGTCGTCCTGCCGGGGAAACTTCCCTCCCGGAGGGGGAAATCGTCGCCATCGTCATCACTAACACTCCTCTCATCGGAGGGGACTCATCACCATCAACATCTTCATCAGCACCATGTCATCTCCAAACCCTAGTTCATCTCTTGTAACCAATCTCCGTCTCGCGACTCCGGTTGGTACTTGTAAGGTTGCTAGTAGTGTTAATTACTCTTTGTAGTTGATGCTAGTTGTATTACTCGGTGGAAGATTATATGTTCAGATCCTTGATCCTATTCAATACCTCTCTGGTCATGAACATAATTATACTTTGTGAGTAGTCACTTTTGTTCCTGAGGACATGGGATAAGTCATGCTATAAGTAGTCATGTGAATTTGGTATTCATTCGATATTTTGATGCGTTGTATGTTGTTTTTCCTCTAGTGGTGTTATGTGAACGTCGACTACATAACACTTCACCATTATTTGGGCCTAGAGGAAGGCATTGGGAAGTTTTAAGTAGATGATGGGTTGCTAGAGTGACATAAGCTTAAACCCTAGTTTATGCATTGCTTTGTAAGGGGCTGATTTGGATCCACTAGTTTAATGCTATGGTTAGACTTTGTCTTAATTCCTCTTTTGTAGTTGCGAATGCTTGCGAGAGGGGTTAATCATAAGTGGGAGGTTTGTCCAAGTAAGGGCAGCACCCAAGCACCGGTCCACCCACATATCAAACTATCAAAGTAGCAAACGCGAATCATATGAACATGATGAAAACTACAACAACAACCAACAACAACAACAACCAAGCCTTTCAGTCCCAAACAAGTTGGGGTAGGCTAGAGTTGAAACCCATAAGATCTCGAAGCAAAGTCATGGCTCTGGAACGTGGATAGCTAACTTCCACGCACCCCTGTCCATGGCTAAGTCTTTGTCGATATTCCAAACCTTCAGGTCTCCCTTAACGGACTCCTCCCATGTCAAGTTTGGTCTACCACGACCCCTCTTAACATTCTCAGCACGCTTTATCCGTCCGCCATGCACCGGCGCTTCCGGTGGCCTCCGTTGAATATGTCCAAACCATCTGAGACGATGCTGGACCAGCTTCTCTTCAATCGGTGCTACCCCAAGTCTCTCTCGTATATCGTCATTCCGTACCCGATCCTTCCTTGTGTGGCCACATATCCATCTCAACATGCGCATCTCTGCTACGCCTAACTATTGGATATGTCGTCTCTTGGTTGGCCAACACTCCGCGCCATACAACATCGTAGGTCGGATAGGTGTCCTATAAAACCTGCCTTTTAGCTTTTGTGGCACTCTCTTGTCACAGAGTACGCCAGAAGCTTGGTGCCACTTCATCCACTCAGCCTTGATTTGGTGGCCCACGTCTTCATCGATATCGCCATCCTTCTACAACATGGACCCCAAATATCGAAACGTGTCTCTCTCCGGTACCAACTGCCCACCAAGGCTAACCTCTCCATCCTCGTGCCTAGTAGCACTAAAAGGGTGTCCTCGGGAGCGCTTTACCTCCTATAAGAGTTTGTCCAGGCTTGTCCCTTGCTACAAAAGGGATTGGGCCACTTTTCTGCACCTTTGTTACTATTGTTACTTGCTACTTGCTACGAATCTTCTTATCACAACTATCTGTTACCGATAATTTCAGTGCTTGCAGAGATTACCTTGCTGAAAACCACTTGTCAGATCCTTCTGCTCCTCCTTGGGTTCGACACTCTTTCTTATAGAAAGGACTAGATAGACCCCCTACACTTGTGGGTCATCAAGACTCTTTTCTGGCGCCGTTGCCGGGGAGTGAAGGGCCTTTGGTAAGTGAAATTTGGTAAGGAAACACTTATATAGTGTGCTGAAATTTATTGTCACTTGTCACTATGGAAACTAATCCTTTGAGGAGCTTGTTCGGGGTATCTTCACCTCGAACGGAAGCACAAGGAGTTTCTCCTCAACCTGCTACACCTACTAAAAATACTTGTTATGAATTTCCTTTGGGTATGCTTGAGAAACTGCTGGCTAATCCTTTTACAAGAGATGGAACATCACATCCAGACTTGCATCTAATCTATGTAGATGAAGTTTGTGGTTTATTTAAGCTTGCAGGTTTGCCCGAGGATGAGGTCAAGAAGAAGGTATTTCCCTTATCCTTGAGGGATAAAGCATTGACATGGTATAGGTTATGTGATGATACTGGATCATGGAACTACAACCGATTGAAATTGGAATTTCATCAAAGGTTTTATCCTATGCATTTGGTACATCGTGATCAGAATTATATTTATAATTTTCTGCCTCATGATGGAGAAAGTATAGCTCAAGCTTGGGGGAGGCTTAAATTAATGTTATATTCATGCCCCAACCACGAGCTCGAGAGAGAAATTACCATTCAGAACTTCTATGCTCGGCTTTCTCATGATGATCGCACCATGCTTGACACTTCTTGTACCGGTTCTTTTATGAAGAGAGATATTGACTTCAAATGGAATTTATTGGAAAGAATTAACCGCAACTCTGAAGATTGGGAGTTTGATGAAGGTAAGGAGCCAGGTATGAATCTTAAGTTCGATTGCGTTAAATCCTTTGTTGAAACAAATACTTTTGTGATTTTAGCGCTAAATATGGACTTGACTCTGAGATAGTAGCTTCATTGTTTGAATCATTTGCTGCTCATATTGATCTCTCTAAAGACAAGTGGTTTAAATATCATCCTCCCTTAGAAGTCAATGTAGTTAAAGCCAATCCAGCTGAAGAGAAAGTCATTGCTTATAATGATCCTATTGTTCCCAGTGCTTACATTGAGAAACCACCTTTCCCTGTTAGGATAAAGGATCATTCTAAAGCTTCAACTGTGATACATAAAGACTACATTAGAACACCTACAACCCCTGAGAAAATTAGAGTTGAACCTATGATTTCTATTATCAAAGATCTTCTGTCCGACAATGTTGAGGGACATGATATTCACTTCTATGAAGATGTTGCTAGAATTGCTAAACCTCATGCTAGAGACAAACATAGGCCTGTTGTTGGCACGCCTGTTGTTTCTGTTAAGATAGGAGATCATTGTTATCATGGTTTATGTGACGTGGGTGCTAGTGTTAGTGCAATACCTCACTCTTTATATGATGAAATTAAAGATGAGATTGCACCCGTTGAGATGGAACCTATTGATGTCACTATTCAGCTTGCCAATAGAGATACTATCTACCCTTTGGGAATTGTTAGAGATGTTGTAGTCTTCTGTGGTAAAACGAAGTATCTTGCTGATTTTCTCGTTCTTGCTACCACCCAAGATAGATTTTGTCCCATCATATTTGGCAGACCTTTCCTCAATACTGTCAATGCTCATATTGACTGTGAGAAGCAAACTGTCACTGTTGGCTTTGAAGGTGTGTCACATGAGTTCAGTTTCTCCAAGTTTGGTAGACAACCTCATGAAAAAGAGTTGTCTAGTAAGGATGAAATTATTTCCCTAGCTTCTATTGATGTGCCTCCTACTGATCCTTTAGAGCAAAACTTGCTTGAGCATGAAAATGATATGCATATGGATGAAAGGAATGAGATAGATAGAGTTATCTTTGAAAAACATCCTATCCTTAAGAATAATTTGCATGTTGAACTGCTTGGGGATCCACCCCCACCAAAGGGTGATCATGTGTTCGAGCTTAAACAGTTGGCTGATACTCTTAAGCATGCCTATCTTGATGAAAAAGAGATATATCATGTTATTATTAGTGCTAGCCTCTCGGAGCAAGAAGAAAAGAAGTTACTAAAAACTCTGAGGAAGCACCGTGCTGCTATTGGATATACTCTTGATGATCTTAAGGGCATTAGTCCCACTCTATGCGAGCACAAAATTAAAACCGATCCTGATTCCTAACGAGTTGCCGATCATCAACGGAGATTAAATCCTAAGATGAAATAGGTAGTAAGAAAAGAAATACTAAAGCTCCTGGAAGCATGTATTATCTATCCTGTTGCTCATAGTGATTGGGTAAGTCCGGTGCATTGCGTCCCTTAGAAGGGAGGTATTACCGTTGTCCCTAATGATAAAGATGAATTTATCCCACAAAGGATTATTACTCGCTATAGGATGGTGCTCGATTTTAGGAAATTGAATAAGCCACTAGGAAAGATCATTACCCTTTGCCTTTTATCGACCAAATGCGAGAAAGACTGTCTAAACACACACACTTCTGCTTTTTAGATGGTTATTCTGGTTTCTCCCAAATACCAGTTGCACAATCTGATCAGGAGAAAACCACTTTCACCTGCCCTTTTGGTACCTTTGCTTACAGACATATGCCTTTTGGCTTATGTAATGCACCTGCTACCTTTCAAAGATGTATGATGGCTATATTCTCCGACTTCTGTGAAAAGATTGTTGAGGTTTTCATGGATGACTCCTCCGTTTACGGGTCTTCTTTTGATGATTGCCTCAGCAACCTTGATCGAGTCTTGCAGAGATGTAAAGATACCAACCTTATCTTGAATTGGGAGAAGTGCCACTTAATGGTTAATGAAGGCATTGTCTTAGGACATAAAATTTCTGAAAGAGGTATTGAATTCAATAAGGCTAAGGTCGATGCGATCGAGAAAATGCCATGCCCTACTGATATCAAAGGTATAAGAAGTTTCCTTGGTCATGCGGGTTTCTATAGAAGGTTCATTAAGGACTTCTCTAAGATTTATAGGCGTCTTACCAATCTCTTGCAAAAGGATATTCCTTTTGTTTTTGACGATGATTGTGAGGAAGCCTTCGAAATACTTAAAAAGGCCTTGATAACCGCGCCTATTGTTCAACCACCTGATTGGAACTTACCTTTTGAAATCATGTGTGATGCTAGTGATTATGCTGTTGGTGCTATTCTAGGACAAAGAGATGATAAGAAGTTGAATGTTATTCACTATGCTAGTAAAACTCTAGACAATGCCCAAAGAAACTATGCTACTACTGAAAAGGAATTTTTAGCAGTCGTGTTTGCATGTGAGAAGTTCAGATCTTACTTAGTTGATTCCAAAGTCACTATTCACATTGATCACGCTACTATTAAGTATCTCATGGAAAAGAAAGATGCTAAACCTAGACTTATCAGATGGGTTCTCTTGCTACAAGAATTTGATTTGCATGTTGTTGATAGGAAGGGTGCTGAGAACCCCGTAGCAGATAACTTGTCTAGGTTGGAGAATGTTCTATATGACCGACAACCTATTGATGACAGCTTTCGTGATGAGCAATTGAATGTGATCACTGCTTCACGTAGTACACTGTGGTATGCTGATTATGCGAATTATATCGTTGCCAAATATATACCACCTAGTTTCACATACCAGCAAAAGAAGAAATTCTTCTTTGATTTGAGACATTACTTCTGGGATGATCCTCACCTTTATAAGGAAGGAGTAGATAGTGTTATTAGATGTTGTGTACCTAAACATGAACAGGGACAGATCCTACAGAAGTGTCATTCCGAGGCTTACGGAGGACACCATGCGGGAGATAGAACTGCACACAAGGTATTGCATTCAGGTTTCTATTGCCCCACTCTCTTCAAGGATGCCCGTAAGTTTGTCTTTTCTTGTGATGAATGTCAAATAATAGGTAATATCAGTAAACGTCAGGAAATGCCTATGAATTATTCACTTGTCATTGAACCATATTATGTTTGTGGTTTCGATTATATGGGACCTTTTCCAAAATCCAACGAGTATACTCATATCCTAGTTGCTGTTGATTACATTATTAAGTGGGTAGAAGCTATCCCAACTAGTAGTGGTGATCACAACACTTCTATTAGGATGCTTAAAGAAGTTATTTTCCCTAGATTTGGAGTCCCTAGATATCTAATGACTAATGGTGGTTCACATTTTATTCATGGTGCTTTCTGTAAAACGCTTGCTAAGTATGATGTCAACCATAGAGTTGCATCTCCCTATCACCCTTAGTCCAGTGGTCAAGTAGAGCTAAGTAATAGAGAGATTAAACTAATTCTGCAAAAGACTGTGAGTAGGTCTAGAAAGAATTGGTCTAAGAAGCTCGATGATGCACTGTGGGCTTATAGAACTGCTTATAAGAATACCATGGGCATGTCTCCGTATAATTTTTTTTATAGTAAAGCATGCCATTTACCTCTTGAGCTAGAGCATAAGGCTTATTGGGCAATCAAAGAGCTCAACTTTGATTTCAAACTTGCTGGTGAGAAGAGGTTATTTGATATTACCTCGCTTGATGAATGAAGAGCTCAGGCATATGAAAATGCCAAGTTGTTTAAACAAAAGGTTAAGAGGTGGCATGATAAAAGGATACAAAAACGTGAGTTCAATGTAGGTGATTATGTCTTGCTATATAATTCTCGTTTAAGATTTTTTGCAGGCAAGCTTCTCTCTAAATGGGAAGGTCCTTACATTGTTGAGGAAGTATATCGTTCCGGTGCCATCAAGATCAACAACATGGAAGGTAATTTTCCGAGAGTGGTAAATGGGCAAAGAATCAAGCATTATATCTGAGGTACTCCCATAAATGTTGAAAGCAATATTATCAATACCATAACTCCGGAGGAGTACATAAGGGATATTTATCACCCTGTTTCAGACTCCAAAAATGAAGAGATATGTGATTTGGTAAGTAAACCGACTCCTAAACTTTTCCAGTAGGAATTTTTCTCCGTTTTGGAATTTTTAGAAAATTAGAAAAAATTAAAGTAGTCCGGAAAGCGCACGAGGAGGCGACAAGCCTGCGAGGCGCGGGTCACCCCCTGGCCGCGCCTGGGGGGCTTGTGACCATCTCGTGTGCCTCCCGGACTCTGTTTTCTTGCGGAGTACTCCTTCTGGTCAGGAAAAAATCATTATATATTCTCCCGAAAGGCCTGCCCTCGTATCACGCAAATTTCCTATGTTTATGTTTCGAGCCTGTTTCTGTCGAAGATTTAGAGCAAGATGTCGTCTCAGGAATCTGTAGGGGAGAACGATCTCCCTCAAGTATATGAAGAAGTAAATGCTGATCTGAAAAGAATGGAGGTCATGGAGGCCAAAGAAAGGCTACCTGAAAAAACTAAGGGAAAAAATAAGGAGAAGAATCCGGCGTTGGACGAAGGGCAATCTGTGCTCAACAAGGAAGAAGCTGAGGAAGAGGATTTTCTTCAACCCTACCTCCACCTTTTACCTCCATCCTTGATCGAGCTCTTGAGGTTATGTGAAATAACTCGTGTTCGTAATACTTATCTTACCCGTGAAGTTGTTTTGCTGGAGAAACATATCACAGAAATCCAAGGTATAAATCAAAGATTGATGGCCCTTTTGGAATCAAAAGACAAGACAACTCCACCACCTTGACCTTCGAAGGAAGACAACTAAGCACGGGTATGGGCAATCCTCTTGGCTTGTGCCAAGCTTGGGGGAGTTGCCCCGGTATAGTATCACCGTCACATCTTTTGCTTTTACCTTTTCTTAGTTCGACCCTTTTTGGTTTTATCTTTCTCTAGTAGAATAAAGTTCTTAGTGATCTAGGCTTGAGTTTTGCTTTGTGTCACCCCCGATGTATTCGAGTTCGTGAGTCATATAATAAAGAGTGTTGTAGTTAAGGTCCTTGCTTCATGCCATGATCTAAAGAAAAGAATGATGAAAGAACAAAAGCATGAAAGATCATGTAATGATCTTATGGGAAGTGATGGCTTCACATATAAAAATAATGTTGATTGAAACTTGTTGTGCGTGGACAAACGTAGACCTTGGTCATTGTTGCAATGAATAGGAAGTAATAAAGAAAGAGAGGTTCACATATAAATATATCATCTTTGACACCATCTATGATTGTGAACACTCATTAAACTATTGCATGATTAGAAGTAGATGTTGGACAATGAAGACAACATAATGAATTATGTTTGCTTGGTTCCGAACAATGTTATATGACTAGAGATCCCTTAGCATGTAACGCTTGCTTTTACCCCATATCAGCCAAAACTTCCGCACCAAGTAGAGATGCTACTTGTGCATCCAAAAACCTTCAACCCAGTTTTGCCATGAGAGTCCACCATACCTACCGATGGATTGAATAAGATCCCTCAAGTAAGTTGTCATCGGTTCAAGCAATGAAAATTGCTCCCTAAATATGTATGCTCTATTAGTGTGTGCAAAATAAGCTTTGTACGAACCTGTGTTGAGGAAGACATAAAAGCGACAGACTGCATAATAAAATTCTTTATCACAGGAGGCAATATAAAGTGACGTTCCTTCACACTAAGAGGACACACATCCAAACCTCAAAAGCGCATGACAACCTCTGCTTCCCTCTGCGAAGGGCGTATCTTGTACCTTTACTATTTTCCATTCAAAGAGTCATGGTGATTTCTACGGCAACAAAAGTCCTTCCCAAGCAACGCCAGGAATTCTTCTTGCTACTACTCTTGTTTGCGTCGGTTTTTCCCTTGAAGAGGAAAGTGTGATGCAGCACAGGAGCAGTAAGTATTTCCCTCAGTTTGAGAACCAAGGTATCGATGCAGAAGGAGGATTTTGTCAAGTCCAGAGTACCCGCACAAACACAAACGATCTTGCACCCAACGCTTCAAAGGGGTTCTCAATCCCTTCAAGATTTTCTGCAAAGTGAGATCTGAAGGCGGAAAGTGCAATGAAGGAAAAAGTGTAAGGCTGAAAATATGGTGTGGAGTAGACCCGGGGGCCATAGTGTTCACTAGAGGCTTCTCTCAAAATAGAAAATATCACGGTGGGCAAACAAATTACTGTCGAGCAATTGATAGAACCGCGCAAAGTCATGATGATATCTAAGGCAATGATCATACATATAGGCATCACATCCGAGACAAGTAGACCGACACTTTCTGCATCTACTACTATTACTCCACACATCAACCGCTATCCATCATGCATCTAGTGTATTGAGTTCATGACGAACAGAGTAATGCCTTAAGCAAGATGACATGATGTAGAGGGATAATCTCAAACCAATGATGAAAACCCCATCTTTTTACCCTTGATGGCAACAACACGATGCGTGCCTCTCTACCCCTTCTGTCACTGGGTGAGGTCACCGCACGGTATGAACCCAAAACCAAGCACTTATCCCATTGCAAGAATCATAGATCTAGTTCGCCAAACAAAACCCACAACTCGAAGAGAATTAAAGGATATGAAATCATGCATAAGAGAGATCAGAAGAAACTCAAATAAGATTCATAGATAATCTGATCATAAATCCAGAATTCATCGGATCTCGACAAACACACCGCAAAAGAAGATTACATCAGATAGATCTCCATGCAGATCATGGAGAACTTTGTATCGAAGATCCAAGAGAGAGAAGAAGTCATCTAGTTACTAGCTATGGACCCGTAGGTCTATGGTGAACTACTCACACATCATCGGAGAGGTCATGGTGTTGATGAAGAAGCCCTCCGTTTCCGAATCCCCCCTCCGGCAGGGCACCAGAACGTGCCCCAGATGGGATCTTGCGGAGACAGAAGCTCGCGGCGGCGGAAAAGTACTTTCGATGATCTCCTGATGTTTTGTGGAATTTTTGGGGATATATAGGCGCAAAACCTAGGGCAAAGGGCGCCCAGGGGGACTACAAGCCTGTGGGCCGCGGCCTCCCCCCTGGCCGCGGGTTGGGGGCTTGTGGGGCCCCTGAGGCTCTCCTGCCTTGGCTCTCAACTCTCATGATCTTCTTTCGTTCCAGAAAAATTCTTTTAGGGGATTTTATTCCATTTGGACTCCGTTTCAAAATCTCCTTTGAAAGGGTTCAAAAACATGGAAAAAAACAGGAACTGGCACTTGGCACTGAGTTAATAAGTTAGTCCCAAAAAATATATAAAAAGCATGCAAAACATCCAAAGTTTGACAAGATAATAGCATGAAAGCATCAAAAATTATAGATACGTTGGAGACGTATCAAGCATCCCCAAGCTTAACTCCTGCTCGTCCTCGAGTAGGGAAGTGATGAAGAATGAATTTTTGATGTGGAATGCTACCTAGCATAGTTGTCCTTTGCAACTTCTTTCACGTGACATGAATGTTCAGATCTGTAAGATTCAAAACGATAGTTTGCTATTGACATGAAAACAATAATACTTCAAGTAAATTAGCAAGATAATCATGAACTTTCAAAATAACAAGGCCAAAGAAAGTTATCCCTACAAAATCATATAGTCTGGCTATGCTCCATCATCCTCACACAACTAATGTAAATCATGCACAACCCCGATATTGGCCAAGTAATTGTTTTCGCACTCTTACTTTCTCAAATTTTTTATAACTATCACGCAATACATGAGCGTGAGCCATGGATATAGCACTATAAGTGGAATAGAGTGTGGTGGTGGTTGTAAGACAAAACAGGAGGAGATGGTCACATTGACTCGGCATATCAAAGGACTATGGAGATTTCCATTAATAGATATCAATGTGAATTTGTAGGGATTGCCATACAAGAGATGCACTAGAGCAATAAGTATGTGAAAGCTCAAAAGGAAAACTAGTGGGTGTGCATCCAACTTGCTTGATCACGAAGACCTAGGGCAATTTTGAGGAAGCCCATCATTGGAATATACAAGCCAAGTTTTATAATGAAGATTCCCACTAGCACATGGTAGTGACAAAGCAAGAAGCTCTCAATCATGAAGAACATGGTGCTATTATGAAGCACAAGTGTGGAAAAAGATAGTAGCATTGTCCCTTCTCTCTTTTTCTCTCTTTTATTTTTTTCATTTGGGCTCTTAGGCCTCTTTTTTTTCCTCCTTTTTTTATTTTTGGGCTCTTCGACCTCTTTTTTTTATTTCCTCACATGGGACAATGCTCTAATAATGATGATCATCACACTTTTATTTACTCACAACTTCAAAGCTCAAAATGATGATGACTCTATAGGAAATGCCTCCGGCAGTGTACCGGATGTGCAACGATCTAGCATGGCGTATGACGCTGAAAACATCTCACTAGCTATCTTACGATCATGCAATGGCAATATGAGAGTGACGACACAAGTCATGAGACGGAACGGTGGGAGTTACATGATAATATATCTCGGAATGGCTATGAAAATGCCATAGTAGGTAGGTATGGTGGCTGTTTTGAGGAAGGCATATGGTGGGTTTGTGCACCGGCGAGAGTTGCGCGGCACTAGAGAGGCTAGCAATGGTGGAAGGTGAAAGTGCATCTATACCATGGACTCACATTAGTCATGAAGAACTCACATACTTGTTGCGAAAGTTTTTATTAGTAATCGAAACAAAGTGCTAAACGCATATTCCTAGGGGAAGCGTTGGTAGGTGTTAACCATCGCGCGATCCCGACCTCAACACAAAGGATGACAATCAATAGATCAGTTATGCTCCGACTTCCTAACATAGCGGTTCACCATATGTGCATGCTACGGGAATCACTAACTTCAACACAAGTATTTCTAGATTCACAACACCCTACTAACATAGCTCTCAATATTACCGAGTCCACGTCTCAAAACTAATTGAGAGGAATCAAAACTTCTCTTTCTACTCAATGCAGATGAAGATGGAGGTTTTTGCATCCTATTTGGGTACCTATCAGAATTGGGACTACTTTCATAGCATAAGCCAACTACCAAGTCACGCACCGCCGTGCTCTAAAAGATATAAGTGAAGCACATAGAGCAAAAGTAGCTAGCTCAAAAGATATAAGTGAAGCACTATGATCATTCTAGCAAAATCATGATGAGTGCATGTCTGTCTCTCTCAAAAATGTGTATAGAAAGGATTATTGTGACACAACAAAAAGAAAAGACTCCTACGATACAAGACGCTCCAAGCAAAAAACATATCATGTGGTGAATAAAAATATAGCTCCAAGTAATGTTACCGATGGATTGAAGACGAAAGAGGGGATGCCTTCCCGGGGCATCCCCAAGCTTAGGCTTTTTGGTGTCCTTGAATTTGGCTTGGGATGCCTTGGGCATCCCCAAGCTTGAGCTCTTTCCACTCCTTATCTCTTTGCCCATCAGAACATCACCCAAAACTTGAAAACTTCACAACACAAAACTTAAACAGAAACTCGTGATAACATTAGCACAAGAAAACAAACTACCACCTCTTTTGGTATTGTAGCAAACTTGAATTCTATCTATATTGGTGGTGGGCTACTGTATTCTCACTTTTCCATGGCTAGTACCCCCGATACTAACCATAGTTTCATCAAAACAAGCAACCAACTCAACAAAAACAGAATCTGTCAAAAACAAACCAGTCTGTAGCAATTTGTATACTTCGTATACTTATGGTACCTCAAAAAATCTGAAAAATTACTACTGCCTGGGAAAAAGGCATATCAACCAGCAACAAAAAGAATCAACTCAAAACCTCTTTCTAGATAAAAATGAAAAATCATCTCATGAGCAAAAAGTTTCTGTCTTTTTCCAGCACGATCAAACAACCATTACCAAGACTAGTCATAAAGGTTTTGCTTGGCTCAAACACAAAAAGAAACACAAAAAACACAATCAAAACAGAATTATGATGGTGTGGACGCAACAAAATAGAAAGAAAAGATAAATTCATTGGGTTGCCTCCCAACAAGCGCTATTGTTTAACGCCCTTAGCTAGGCATTGATAAATCAATGATGCTCACACAAAAGACAAGAATTGAAGCACAACGAGAGCATCATAAAGCATGTGAAAATCACATCTAAGTCTAACATACTTCCTATGCATAACGAGAGTTACCAAATAGTTACCAAACTGGCAAGGAAGAAGAACAAATTGGCAAGACAACCAATAGTTACCAAATGCAAGGAAGAAGAAAGAGATAATATCAATCTCAACATAACGAGAGGTAATTTGGTAACATGAAAGTTTATACCACAATATTTTCCTCTCTCATAGCAATTACATGTGGGATCATATTCGAATTCAACAATATAGCTATCCCATAGGATATTCTTTTCATGATCCACATGCAT
Source organism: Hordeum vulgare subsp. vulgare (assembly GCF_904849725.1). Lineage (NCBI taxonomy): Eukaryota > Viridiplantae > Streptophyta > Magnoliopsida > Poales > Poaceae > Hordeum > Hordeum vulgare. Next base: position 33,853,327 of record NC_058520.1, on the reverse strand, counting down.
GCAAAGTTGACGCTCTTCAAAAATAGTGGGATTATCATCAACTAAAGTCATGACTTCTCCAAACCCACTTTCAATATTATTGCAAATATCATTGCAACAAATAGTGGTCATAGGAAAACTAGCATCCCCAAGCTTAGGCTTTTGCATATTTTTAGGATGATTGTCACTAATAGAATTTATAGTGAAACCATTGCAATCATGCTTTTCATCCAAGGAGCCCTCGTGAATCACTTCATAAATTTCTTCCTCACAATTTTCAGATTCACGCATCTCAAGCAAAACTCCATAGAGAAAGTCAAGTGCACTCAACTCACTAGCAATTGGATCAACATAACTGGATCTCTTAAAGAGATTAGAAAGTGGATGAGGATCCATATCACTAGATTTTCAGTAAGCGAAGATGCAAGCATATTGAAGGCACATGGCACACAAGCGAACAGAAAGGAAGCGAGAAAAAGGGCAAACAAAAAGGCGAACGGAAAAAGGCAAACAAAAAAGGCAAATTGATGAAGTGGGGGAGAGAAAAACGAGAGGCAACTGGCAAACAAAGTAAATGCAAGAGATGAGTTTGCAACACTTACTTGGATGAGTTCTTGACTTGATCCTCCCCGTCAACGGCGCCAAAAATTCTTCTGCTACAGCAACAAAAGTCCTCCCCAAGCAACGCCAGGAATTCTTCTTGCTACTTCTCTTGTTTGCGTCGGGTTTTCCCTTGAAGAGGAAAGGGTGATGCAGCACAGGAGCAGTAAGTATTTCCCTCAGTTTGAGAACCAAGGTATCTATCCAGAAGGAGGGTCTCGTCAAGTCCAGAGTACCTGCGCAAACACAAACGAGCTTGCACCCAACGCTTCAAAGGGGTTGTCAATCCCTTCAAGATTGTTTGCAAAGTGAGATCTGAAGGCGGAAAGTGCAACGAAGTAAAAAGTGTAAGGCTGAAAATATGGGGTGGAGTAGACCCGGGGGCCATAGTGTTCACTAGAGGCTTCTCTCAAAATAGCAAATATCACGGTGGGTAAACAAATTACTGTCGAGCAATTGATAGAACCGCGCAAAGTCATGACTATATCTAAGGCAATGATCATACATATAGGCACCATGTCCGAGACAAGTAGACCGATACTTTCTGCATCTACTACCATTACTCCACATATCGTCCGCTATCCAGCATGCATCTAGTGTATTGAGTTCATGATGAACAGAGTAACGCCTTAAGCAAGATGACATGATGTAGAGTGATAATCTCAAACCAATGTTGAAAACCCCATATTTTTACCCATGATGGCAACAACACGGTGCGTGCCTTGCTACCCCTTCTGTCACTGGGTGAGGTCACCGCACGGTATGAACCCAAAACCAAGCACTTCTCCCATTACAAGAATCGTAGATCTACTTGGCCAAAGAAAACCCACAACTCGAAGAGAATTACAAGGATATGAAATCATGCATAAGAGAGATCAGAAGAAACTCAAATAAGATTCATAGATAATTTGATCATAAATCCACAATTCATTGGATCTCGACAAAAACACTGCAAAAGAAGATTACATCGGATAGATCTCCATGAAGATCATGGAGAACTTTGTATTGAAGATCCAAGAGAGAGAAGAGCCATCTAGTTACTAGCTATGGACCCGTAGGTCTATGGTGAACTAATCACACATCATCGGAGAGGTCATGGTGTTGTTGAAGAAGCCCTCCGTGTCTGAATCCCCCCTCCGGCAGGGCACCAGAACGTGCCCAGATGGGATCTGGCGGAGATAGAAGCTTGCGGCGGCGGAAAAGTACTTTCGATGATCTCCTGATTTTTTGTGGAATTTTTGGGGATATATAGGCGCAAAACCTAAGGCAAAGGGAGCCCAGGGGGCCCACAAGCCTATGGGCCATGGCCTCCCCCTGGCCACAGGGTGGGGGCTTTTGGGGCCCCTGAGGCTCGCCTACCTTGGCTCTCAAATCTCGTGATCTTATTCCGTTCCGGAAAAATTCTTTTCGGGGATTTTATTCCGTTTGGACTCCGTTTCAAAATCTCCTCTGAAAGGGGTCAAAAACATGGAAAAAATAGGAACTGGCACTTGGCACTGAATTAATAAGTTAGTCCCAAAAAAATATAAAAGGCATGCAAAACATCCAAAGTTTGACAAGATAATAGCATGAAACTATGAAAAATTATAGATACGTTGGAGACGTATCAGTGATGTACACCAATTCCTTATTTCGCCTTTATCTTGGCTAACGTCATATGCTAGGGAAAGATCTATATTCATATGTCAACTTGGAAGTAAGTATTCATTAATTATTATTGTTGACATTACCCTTGAGGTAAATAGTTGGGAGGCGAAACTATAAGCCCTTATCTTTCTCTGTGTCCGACTGGAACTTTGATCTCATGAGTACCACGTGAGTTTTAGCAATTATAGGAGACGAAAGGATGATTGAGTATGTGGATTTGCTTGACAAGCTCTTATTTGGCTCCTTCCGATGTTATGATAAATTGCAATTGCTTCAATGACTAAAGGCTATTGGTTGTTAATTTGCAATAAGGTTGTTGATCCATACTTTACTTTGTGAAGGAATTATCACTTTAGCATAAGAGATTATATGATGATATTGCTGTTCTGATTATGATCATGATGCCTGCATGTCCGTATTTTGTTTTGTCGACACCTCTCTCTCTAAACATGTGGGTATATTTATTGATCTCGGTTTCGCTTGAGGACAAGCGAATTCTAAGCTTGGGGGAGTTGATACGTTCATTTTGCATCATGCTTTTATGTTGATATTTATCACTATATGGGCTGTTATTACACTTCACGATACAATATTTATGCCTTTTCTCTCTTATTTTACAAGGTTTACATGAAGAGGGAGAATGCCGGCAGCTAGAATTCTGGCCTGAAAAAGGAGCAAGTTTGAGATACCTATTCCGCGCAACTCCAAAAGCCGTGAAAAACAACGAGGAATTATTTTGGAATTTATAAAAAATACTGGGCGGAAGAAGTACCAGAGGGGAGCCACCAGGAGGCCACAAGCCTGCTAGGCGCAGCCTACCCCCCTGGTCGCGCCTAGGGGACTTGTGGGCTCCCTGTTGGCCCTCTGGCTCCCCTCTTTTGCTATAAGGAGGGTACCGTTCCAGAGAAAATCAAGAGGAGGCTTTCGGGAGGAATCGCCGCCGCCATGAGGCGGAACTTGAGCATAACCAATCTAGAGCTCCGGCAGGGTCGTCCTGCCAGGGAAACTCCCCTCCCGGAGGGGGAAATCGTCGCCATCGTCATCACCAACACTCGTCTCATCGGAGGGGACTCGTGGCCATCAATATCTTTATCGGCACCATCTCATCTCCAAACCCTAGTTCATCTCATGTAACCAATCTCCGTCTCGCGACTCCGATTGGTACTTGTAAGGTTGCTAGTAGTGTTGATTACTCTTTGTAGTTGATGCTAGTTGGATTACTCGGTGGAAGATTATATGTTCAGATCCTTGATCCTATTCACTACCTCTCTGGTCATGAACATAATTATGCTTTGTGAGTAGTCACTTTTGTTCCTGAGGACATGGGATAAGTCATGCTATAAGTAGTCATGTGGATTTGGTATTCGTTCGATATTTTGATGCGTTGTATGTTGTTTTTCCTCTAGTGGTGTTATGTGAACGTCGACTACAGAACACTTCACCATTATTTGGGCCTAGAGGAAGGCATTGGGAAGAAGTAAGCAGATGATGGGTTGTTAGAGTGACAGAAGCTTAAACCCTAGTTTATGTGTTGCTTCGTAAGGGGCTGATTTGGATCCACTAGTTTAATGCTATGGTTAGACTTTGTCTTAATTCTTCTTTCGTAGTTGCGGATGCTTGCGAGAGGGGTTAATCGTAAGTGGGAGGTTTGTCAAAGTAAGGGAAGCACCCAAGCACCAGTCCACCCACATATCAAACTATCAAACTAGCGAACGCGAATCATATGAACATGACGAAAACTAGCTTGACAAAAATTCCCGTGTGTCTTCGGGAGCGCTTTATCTACTATAAGAGTTTGTCCAGGATTGTACCTTGCTACAAAAGGGATTGGGCCACTTTGCTGCACCTTTATTACTATTGTTACTTGCTACTTGCTATGAATCTTCTTATCACAACTATCTGTTACCGATAATTTCAATGCTTGCACAGATTACCTTGCTGAAAACCACTTGTCAGATCCTTCTGCTCCTCGTTGGGTTCAGCACTCTTACTTATCGAAAGGACTATGATAGATCCCCTACACTTGTGGGTCATCACGCCTACAGCAAATTGAAGAGGAAGCCAATGATGATGATCATGAAGCTTCAGATCAAGTTACGACCAAAGCTCGTAGGTCGACAATGACACGTACTGCTCCAGAGTGGCACGGTAATCCTGTCTTGGAGGTCATGTTGCTGGACAACAATGAACCTACGAGCTTTGGAGAAGCGATAGTGGGCCAGGATTCTGACAAATGGCTGGAGGCCATAAAATCTGAGTTAGGATCCATATATGAAAACAAAGTGTTGACTTTGGTTGAACTACTTGATGGTCGTAAGGCTATTAAGTACAAATGGGTCTTTAAAAGGAAGACATACGATGATGGTAAATTTCACCATTTAGAAAGCCCGACTTGTCATAAAGAGGTTTCCGACAAGTTCAAGGAGTTGACTACAATGAGACTTGCTCACCCATAGCGATGCTAAAAGCTTGTTGCAATTACGTTAGCAGTTTCTGCATTTTTCGATTATGAAATCTTCCATATGGATGTCAAAACATTGTTTCCTCGACGGTTTCCTTGAGGAAAGGTTGTAGGTCATACAACCAGAAGTTTTTGTCATTCCTAAGGATTCTAACAAGTATGCAAGCTCCAACAATCCTTCTATGGACTGGAGCGAGCATCTCGGAGTTGGAATATACACTTTGATGAGATGATCAAATATTTTGGGTATATACAAAGGTTATGAGAAACTTGTATTTCCACGAAAGTGAGTGGGAGCACTATATAATTTCTGATATGTATATGTAGTTGACATATTGTTGATCGGAAATGATGTAGGATTTCTGTAAAGCATATAGGGTTTTTTTAAAGGAGTTTACCAAAGGAAAACCTGGATTAAGCTACTTGAACACCAAGCATTAAGATCTATGGAGATAGATCAAGACGCTTGATATGTCAAAGAAAGAGTTCTTGACTGTGTTGTAAGGTGTGAATTTGACTAAGACTCAAAGCTCGACCTATGGCAGAAGAAAGAGAAAGGACGAAGGTCGCCCCCCAATGACATTAGCCGTACGCTCTATAGCATGCCACACTGTGTACCGCACCTGATGTGTGCCTTGCCATGAATGTGTCAAGGGGTACAAGAGTGATCAAGGTGTGGATCACTCGATATCGACCATAATTATCCTTAGTAATTTAAGGACTAAGGAATTGTTTCTCGATAATGCAGGTGATAAAAGAGTTTTTTGTAAAGGGTTACGTCGATGCAAGCTTGAACACAAATCCGGATAACTCTCAGTAGCAGACTGGATTCGTATAACAGAGCAGTCATTTGGAGAGCGTAGTAGCAGCATCTACAGTATGCCATATATATTTCTAAAGCACACACGGATCTGAAACATTCACACCCGTTGACTAAAACCTCTCTCGCAAGAAAACATGATAAATCCTAGAACTCATTGGGCGTGAATCACATAGTGATGTGAACTAGATTATTGACTCTAGTGCAAGTGGGAAAGTTTGCATTTCAATTTCGAGCATGAAAACAATTTTTTTTGCTTCTTTATTTTCTTCAAAGGTATTGGATACATAATAATTCACCAAATCTTTACTAAAATAGCAAGACCAAAGAAAACAAGAATCACAATTAGGCATTTTAGAAGATATCCAACTGCCATAACTGCTCTCACTAGTTGGACCTCTTGGAAATATGCCCTAGACGCAATAATAAATAAGTTATTATTATATTTCCTTGTTCATGATAATCATTTATTATCCATGCTATAATTGTAATGATTGGAAACTCAAATACATGTGTGGATACATAGACAACATACTGTCCCTAGTGAGCCTCTAAGGACTAGCTCATTGATCAAAGATCGTCAAGGTTTCCCGACCATAGACATGAGTTGTAATTTGATAACGGGATCACATCATTAGGAGAATGATGTGTTGGCTGATACGTCTCCATCGTATCTACTTTTCCAAACTCTTTTTCCCTTGTTTTGGGAAGTAAGAAAAATATCTGCGCCAAGTTCCACCTCAGGGGGTGGGCCAGTGGGCCACAAGCCCTGGCTCCGCCACCACCCCCGGTGGCGGTGGGCAGGCTTGTGGGGCCCACACGGCTCTGCCGCCCCCAATCTCAGGTCTATAAGATCCCTTTCATCTCAGAAAAAATAAAAAGAGAAGTTTTCGTCGCGTTTTGCGATACGGAGGCGCCGCCACCACCTGTTCTTCATATGGAGGGCAGATCTAGAGTCCGTCTTGGGCTCCGGAGAGGGGAAATCATCACCATCGTCATCATCAACCTTCTTCCCTCTCCAATTCCATGAAGCTCTTCGTCGTTCGTGAGTAATCTATTCATAGGATCGCTGGGCGGTGATGAGTATGATGAGATCTATCATGTAATCGAGTTAGTTTTGATCGGGATTGATCCCTAGTATCCATTATGTTCTGAGATTGATGTTGCTACTACTTTGCCATGCTTAATTCTTGTCACTAGGGCCCAAGTGCCATGATTTCAGATATGAAATTATTATGTTGTCACCAATATATGTGTCTTTTAGATCGGATCTTTCAAGTTGTAGTTACCTACTATGTGTTATGATCCGGCAACCCCAGAGTGACAATAACCGGAACCACTCCCGGTGATGACCATAGTTTGAGGAGTTCATGTGTTCACCAAGTGCTAATGCGTTGGTCCGGTTCTTTATTAAAAGGAGAACCTTAATGTCCCGTAGTTTCCTTTTGGACCCCACTGCCACGGGAGGGATGGACAATAGATGTCATGCATGTTCTTTTCTCTAAGCACGTATGACGACACACGGAATGCATGCCTACATCACGTTGACGAACGGGAGCTAGCCACATATCTCTCCATGTTATAGCTGTTGCATAACGAATAGCATCCAAACAAATCACCGACCCATTGCCTACGAGTTTGTCCTACTATTGCTGCTGCTGTTACTTGTCTTGCTCTGCTGTTACTACTGTTGCTGCTTCTGTTACTTGTCTTGCTCTGCTGCTGTTACTTCTCTTGCTCTGCTACTACTGTTGCTTGCTATTGTTGCTACTTGCTACTGCTGTCACTACTGCTGTTACTTGCCGCTGCTATTGCTCGTTACACAGCTCCTACCTGCTACAATTTTGGTTCGACCGGTCGTTGACGGGAACCGACAATTTCCGTCAACGAGGCAACTTGGCGCCTTTGATACAATCGTTAGGAATAGTCTACTGTCAACAGATCGTTTCTGACACCGTTGTTATCATACTACTTTGTTGTTACTACTTTGCTTGCAGATACTAATCTTTCAGGTGTGGTTGAATCTGACAAATTCAGCTGCTAATACTAGAGAGTATTCTCTCACCTCCTGTCTGGCGTACCAACAAATTTGGGTTGAATACTCTACCCTCGAAAACTGCTGGGAATCCACGCGCTGGTGGGTCATTAACAACATTCTTCTAGTTTCGTTGCCGGGGAGTGCTAGCAGCATTCTTCTGGTGCCATTGCAGGGGAAGGTTTGTTGTCATCAGCATTCGTCTAGCCATCGCCAGAGATTGCAATCATTGGCCAAGACCCAAACTAGGAACGTAGCATGTGATTGTGTCAGTTTATTACTACTGTTTTCCGCATGTGAAGTATTTGTTTCTATGACCATGATATCATGCAACTCCCGGGAACCTGAGGAATACCTTGTGTGCATCAAACATCACAACCTTAACTGGATGACTATAAAGGCCCTCTACAGATATCTCCGAAGGTGTTTGTTGGGTTGGTGTGAATCGATACTGGGATTTTTCACTCTGTACGACGGAGAGGTATCTCTAGGCCCACTCGGTAATGCAACATCACAATGAGCTTGCAAGCAATGTGACTAAGGAGTTAGTCACGGGATCTTGTATTACGGAACGAGTAAAGAAGCTTCCCAGTAAAGAGATTGAACAAGGTATGGAGATACCAACGATCGAACCTCGTGCAAGTAACATACCGATGGACAAAGGGAACAATATAAGGGATTGATTGAATCCTAAACATCGTGGTTCGACCGATGAAGATATTCGTAGAATATGTAGGAACCAATATGGTCATCCAGGTACCGCTATTGTTATTGAATGGAGAGTGTCTCACGTCATGTGTGCATAGTTCTCGAACCCGCACGGTGTGCACACTTAAGGTTCGGTGACGTTTCAGTATAGTTGAGTTATGTATGTTTGTGACTGAAGGTTGTTCGGAGTATCGGATGAGATCCCGGACATCACGAGGATCTATGAATGGTCCGTAGGTAAAGATCTATACATGGGAAGTCATATTTAGGCTACCAGAACAGTTTCACGTTTTTTCGATATTATACCGGGAAGCTTCTAGAAGGTTCCAGAAACTTCCGAAGGAGGCAAGAAGTCCACCAAGGCTTCTACCACATCCCAAGGGTTTTCATGGGCTGAGAGGAGACATCGTGGCCTTATTGGGCCAAGCGCACAAGTCCCCCAAGACCCATGCAGTTGGGAAAGGTGGAAAGTCCACCTTTGTATTGAAGGGAAGGAAGGGGACTAGTAGCGGTGCAGGGCGAGCGGGACTGCCCGCTAAGCCGCAACGCCACCCCACGAAAAAATCCTAGCATGCGTCATTGGGCTGACCGCATCAACTCAAGCGGGATCCCGCATATATCTCTGTCAATGCAATTTACCTACGCTTGCATGTCTACTAAAATCATTGAATAACCCGGCGCTCAAGGCATCTCGATCATATATCCCCTGCGTTTGCTGTCAGCCTTCTTCGTTCACCATCCTTCTATTCCCTTACGTACTGAAAATATTTTCATTCAAGAACCCAGAAGCAGAATGGTGGCTCCAAGGTTTAGGCCGGTTAAGGCGCATCGTCGAAGGGCGGTTCCAACAGACTGTCGCCGCTGACCTCGATGGCACGCTCCTGCTGTCTCGGTGTGTGTTTCCCTACTACCTCCTCATCGTGCTCGAGGCCGATGGACTGCTCCGCGCGCTCGCCCTCCTCCCGTTCGTGTGTTCGTGTACCTGACCTATGTCTCTGTGTCCAAGCCGTTGGGCGCTGGCCGTGCGTACGTTTGTGTACATCGCCGTGGCTGGCCTGAGGGTGAGAGACATCGAGGAAGTGGCCCAGTCGGTGCTCCCCAGGTTATACACCCGCACGTGCACAAGGAGGGGTGGCTGGTGTTCCGCTCATTCGGCAGGGGGTGCATAATCACCGCGAGCCCCCGACTGATGGTGGAGCTGTTCGCCAGGGCATTTCTTAGTGCCGACAGGGTTATCGGGACGGATTGAAGGGGACGACGGGGTCATCGAAAAGCATGTTCGATCTTGCATACTGCATAGATGAGCTACATATATCAGGCGGGTTTATAGCAGGATCATGCGGGCTGCCGCGTTGCCCCCAATAAATCTAGCGGGGATGTAACGGGAAGCCGTGATAGCCGCTTAAGTTGCTGGCGCCCGCGTTTGTGTCTGGCGGACATCCGTATCCCGTCCCTCCTACATCCTTAGGGACTAGGATTCCACCTCCTCCCCCTTGGCTGCGCCCTAGGGCTTGGAGAGGGGTTGTTCCCCACGCCCCTCCAGCTATATATAGAGGGGAGGGGGCACCCCAAGAGGACATATGAAGCCCTTGGCACCCCTCTCTCTCTCCCTAGATCGTTTTCTCGTCCGTTCGCGGTTTCGGTAGCACTAGGCGTAGCCCAGCCGGGACAGCAACACCAACACCGCCGTCACGCCATCGCGCTGCCGGAGGATTCATCAACCTCTCCGTCTTTGCTTGTTGGATCAAGGAGGTGGTGAACGTCATCGAGCTATACGTGTGCTAAACGCGGAGGTGTCGTCCGTTCGGCACTAAATCGGGACGGATCTTGATGGGATTGCGGGACGAATTGTGATTTCGACCGCGAAGATGTTCGACTACATCAACCGCATTATATACGCTTCTGCTTAGAGATCTACACGGGTATGTAGATGCACTCCCCCTCTCGTAGATGTTAGTCTCCATACATTGATCTTGGTGTGCGTAGGATTTTTTTGTTTCCCATGCGATGTTCCGCAATAGTGGCATGAGAGCTAGGTCTATGCGTAGATGACATCACGAGTAGAACGCAAAGGAGTTTTCGGGTGTTGATATTGAGGTTGTTTCCCTCGTTAGTCTTTTCTTGGTTCAGCGTATTGTGGGATAAAACGGTTGATACGTCTCCAACAAATTTATAATTTTTGATGGTTTCATGTTATTATCTTGTCAAACTTTGGATGTTTTGAATGCCTTTTATATATTTCTTGGAACTAACTTATTAACTCAGTGCCAAGTGCCAGTTCCTGTTTTTTTTCCATGTTTTTGACCCCTTTCACAGGAGATTTTGAAACGGAGTCCAAACGGCAGAAAATCCCTTAAAAGTTTTTATCTGCAACGGAAGAAGATCGGGGAGCTTGGGAGCCAAGGCAGGGGAGCCCTAGGGGCCCCAAAAGCCCTCACCCCGCGGCCAGGGGGGAGGCCGCGCCATCCAGGCTTGTGGGCCCCCTAAGCGTCCCCTGACCTAGGGGTTGCGCCTATAAATTCCCTAAAAATCCCAAAACAATCAAGAGATCATCGAAAGTACTTTTTCGCCCCCACAAGCTTCTGTCTCCGCAAGATCCCATCTGGGGCACATCCTGGTTCCCTGCCGGAGGGGGATTCGTACACGGAGGGCTTCTTCATGAACACAATGACCTCTCCGATGATGCGTGAGTAGTTCACCATAGACCTACGGATCCATAGCTAGTAACTAGATGGCTTCTTCTCTCTCTTCGATCTTCAATACAAAGTTCTCCATGACATTCATGGAGATCTATCCGATGTAATCTTCTTTTGCGGTGTTGAAAAGGATCGAGATGGACCTAGAGGGGGGGTGAATAGGTACAAATCCAAATTTTCATAATTACTTAGCAATTTTAGGCAAAAGTGCGGAATATGAGTGTAAGCCTAATAATTGCTATGACAAGGAGTAAGCTATTTAGAGTGAAGTAAGACATGCGGTAAACAATAATCAAATACAAGTACGTAATAAGGATTAACACAAGTAGAGAGTTAGGGTTAGGAATAACCGAAACTCCAAGAGAGACAAGGATGTATCCCGATGTTCACTTCCTTGGTGGGAAGCTACGTCACCGTTAGAGGGGCGGATGTTACCACGAAGGCACACCAACGCCACGAAGGCTCACCCTATTCTCCCTTTGAGATAACTCCACGAAGGCGTTTCTCAACCACTAGTGGTAAGCCTTGATGTGGCTTCCAAACCTTCACAAACTTTCCGGGGGAAATCACAATGGTTTGATTCCTCTCCGAAGACTCCTACCGCCTAGGAGTCTCCAACCTCCAAGAGTAACAAGATCACAGGGATTGCTCAAATCCAAAATCACTTTGGTGGGAAGGAGGATGGGGAGACGATCTATCTTTTGATTGGAACCACACTCAAAGGGACTCACAAATGCTCTTGGGATCTAGGATTTGGTGTAGACAAGAGTGAGTGAGAGGAAAAGTGTTCTTGGGTGTATTCTAGCTGTGTTGAACACACTTTCACGAGGTCGGAGAAGAGTATATATAGTGGGGAGTGAAATCCAGCCGTTGGGGGCACTTTAAGTCACACAGGGTCCGGACGTCCGACAGTTGCCGGACGTCCGGGCGCCCGCGAGGGGTCGATCGTCCGAGGCCTATAGATACGACTGAAACAATTTTGAATTGAACAGCGACCGGACATCCTGAGAGGACCGGAAATCCGAGTTATACGACTCAACTTCTTCTGGTGGTAGGTTTCGGACTTCTGAGTGGGGTCGGACGTCCGGCCCTCGGACGTCCGGAGGGAGCCGGAAATCCGAGTTATAGAACTCAACTTCTACTGGTGCAGGGCTCCGGATTTCCGGGGCTGGTCGGACGTCCGGCCCTCGGATGTCCGGAGGGAGCCGGATTTCCGAGTTATATGACTCACAAACTTCTGGTGAAGGGCTGCGGATTTCCGAAGCGTGCCGGACGTCCGGCCCTAGGACGTCCAGAGGGAGCCGGATGTCCGAGGCAATAGACCTTTTTTGATATAAGAATAGAGTGGAGAATATGTGGTATTGGGTATGATAGTAAAGATGTGGTATGAGCAAGTTCATCGCAAAACCTGTGATCCCCTCTTAATAGTGCGGGATCCCTATACTCAATATTAGTAAACTCAAAAGACTAGTCTACATCATCTTTACTTAATCCCGATCCTTCTCGAAATATAAATCCCCAAACTTCTCAGACAACCTTTGGCACATAATTCTCAATCTACTAAAGTACTTTCCATCCTGAGATACACTCAACAAATAGGATTAGTTTCCTATGTATGTGTTGTCATTAACACCAAAAGACGATTAGGGGCATAGCATGCACTTTCAATATCCCGCTTTTTGGTAGTTGATGACAACATATACATAGGTCTCAAAAACATTTAACATACATTATAGTCTAGGAGATATTTAGTACGGAGCTCCCCCTTAGTATATGCATGATAAAAAAATCGAAGCTCCAATGGATCAACATGTAAAGATAATAGATCATCATAGAAGTAGTGGAGCAAAACATAATAGTCTATGATGATATCATAGCAATCCATAGCAAATCACAATCATTCATAAGTAGCCATACATGAGTTTATCCATTACATTAAATCTCCAAAGACTAAAAACTACGATACATTACTCCCCCTTTGGCACCAGGTACCAAAAAGGGAGACCTCAAGAGCACCAATCACGCTCAGAGCTCATCACCATCATCATCAGCATCATCAGGCAAGACATTGCCACCAGCCTCGTCAAGGAAATCAGACCACTCAGGACCAGATGGGAAGCCAAAATCAGTAGGAGGAGCAGCAGGAGGGGCCTCATCATCACTTACATCAAGAGCGCCCGAGGCTCTCAGACGAGCCTTGAGGGCATTCTTGGAGGAGACTAAGCGAGAAACCACATCATGGGTTTGACGACAGTGGAAAGAGATGACCTTCATCAAAGCAGAACGTGCCTTGCCAAGGAATTTGGCAATGCGACCGAGAGGAGCGGAGCTAGATGAGGGGGTGGCGGCCCGTGCAGCAGTGTGGCGAGTGGATGTGGAGGATGAGGGGGTTTTCTTGGGAGCATAGTCATCCGCCATGTGAGCGGGAATGACCCACTTGCGATGTGTGTGGGTGACAGCCACAGAGAAATCAACAACGTGGTTAATAAGAGCCTGGATGAAGGGGGCGTGAGGAAAGGCTCGCTTGTACTGAAAGCTAGCAAGCCGAATCTCATGCCATAGAAAATGAGGCACATTGATTTTGCCCTTGGGGTGCTCGAACAAGTGAGACATGATGTCGATACAATAGCCACTGCAAGAACCCTTATCACCCATCTTGGGATAGATGGTGCGGATGAGACACTGAAAAATGATGAAGTAAGGTGACCGCCAGATGGATACCTGGTTAAGGTCCTTCATGCGTTCATCCGCATCAAGCTCACTTAGTGGCTTGAGAAGATACCCACACGCGTCAATGGACTTAGGTGCATGGTTAGGATCATCCCTATGTATTTTGAAACCGGAATTGGGGAAACCAAGTGCGGCAACAAATGTATCATCAGAAGCTGTGAAGCGAACGTCAGAGGTGATCCAGCTGACAGTGTGGTTTGGACCAAAGTGGCATGTGGCATAGAACTGGTGAATGGCAGCAGCATTAAAGTCGCGATGAAAGGAAAACGGGGTGGCAAGCCCCGATGCCTCAATAAGCTCAATGGCACCCGGATATTTCGCCGGGTGCATGCGAATATGCTCAACATCAACATAGAGATGAATAGATAACCCCTTAGGAACTATGACTGTGGTAAAAATGTCCGCCTGGACGTGTGTGCGGAAACGTGAGTCCGTAGAGTCACGTACGACAGCGTATTGATCAATGTCGCGGCGGAAAGTGAGGTATGAGGCCGCGCCAAGTGTGGTGAAGTTCGTGATTGCACGACCTAAAGTAGCAGGAGGTTCTAGTGAGATGCGGCGAGCTTCACCTGCAGGCTGGGCAGGAGGAGGTGGTGGCATCTAGAACGCCCTGTGAGTCCCGGGCTTTGGCTTGGACCTTCGATCGACGTGCTGGTCAGGAAGGTCCTCGGCGGCAAGCTCCTCCTCGAAGTCGGGGTCATCACCATTAGACGACGAGGGGAGTTGTGGAGACGGAGAACGCCGCGCAGTCCGTTTGAAGGGACGACGTGGCTCATCCGATTCCGACCCCGTGCTAGTAGGGGCGCGAGATGATGAGCCAGCCACGGTCTTCCGAGCGCTGTGCTTGGTCTTGCCCATGGAGCACAAAAACCTACGTGGATGAAAAAAAATCCCCAAATGAGGAACGAACATGGAGATTTATGGGAGAGGGAGAGAACCAAAACAAACGCGAAAGGAGACGGAGGAGTGACCTGAAGACGGATCCCGAGAAGAAGAAGGAGGAAGGAGTGGAGGATACACGGAGGAGATCGGCCCGATCTTGAGTTTGGTGGCGCAGGCGGGAGCTCCTCGAGCTGGCGGCGGCGGCTGTGGTAGGGAAAAGGGGCGCTAAGGGTTAGGGCAAGAGCCCAGCCCCCATGCCTAGCTATCTATATAGGCCCGAGGCGTCGGCCGTCCGGAGGTGATTGTGGTGTCGTACGACCGGAAGGGAATTTGCCGCTGGACGTCCGAGACGTGGCGGACGTCCGAGAGGGAGGAGGAGGCAGAGGCTGATTCTGGATTTTTTTGTTTTGATGATGAGATGATGACTTGCATGGTTTCGCACAAAAAGTACGAACATAGTAGCCTACAAGCATTACATGTACTACTTGGGGACAGAAATTGATTTATGCGTACATTGTAAGCTTTAAAAACAGAAAATTAAGACTCACTCCCCCTAAATGCATGCCCACATCAAGATACAAACATAATGTGAGTATGTGTATGTGTGCAAGGTTTCAAGATATGTTGTCAAGCTCCAAGATACCAAGTTCACGCCTAAGTTGACAGAACCTAGCAACGCTAAGTGGCTTTGTGAAAATGTCGGCTAACTACATGTCGGTACCCACATGGGTAATATCAATGTCACCCTTTTGCACATGGTCTCTCAAGAAATGATACCTAATATCAATATGTTTTGTGCGAGGGTGATCAATGGGGTTCTCGGAGATCTTTATGGCACTTCCATTATCATAGAGAAGAGGAACGTGTCGATACGTGATACCATAATCCTTTAGTGTTTGCCTCATCCATAGCAGTTGGGTTGCACAGCTTGCGGCTGCAATATATTCGGCCTCGGCCGTGGAGAGAGAAACACAGTTCTGCTTTTTCGAGGACCAACTTACCAAGGAGCGTCCAACAAACTAACATGCACCGGAAGTGGATTTCCATCCCACTTTATCACCGGCCCAATCCGCATCGGAATACCCAATAAGATCAAACTTTGCATCCTTAGGGTACCATAAGCCTAACTTTGGGGTGTGAACAAGGTATCTAAGAATATGCTTAACCGCCGTGTGATGGCTTTCCCTAGGGGAAGCTTGAAATCTAGCACATATGCCTACACTTAACATGATGTCCGGTCAAGATGCGCAAAGATAAAGTAGCGAACCAATCTGTAGCGACCCGACTCAAAACGAGTCAAGCCTCTGTGTATCTGTGCCATCCCTGGATCAGTATGCTCGCACACACAGTACATCAATTTATATATCAAAGTGCAATCACATGTAAATAGCGTAAAACTGATATATACCTTAAATATCTCAGCGGAAGCAGTCAAGGGAGTGGAGTCCCACTAAACACCAACGACAAGTTGAGTTTAGACCGTAACCCTGAATCGTACTCTTACTCGTCGAAGGAAAATATCTGCAACCTAAGACGTTGCAGCCGTGTAGGTCAGCATATTGAATATGCCGGCAAGTCACATAAGAGAGGGGTGAAAAGTAATCATCTATACTATATGCTTATATGGCAGGTGGTGCTATAAGTTTATAGCGAAAAAGCAAGTTTTCTCCTACATCAAGAGACGGCTAAAAGCAAGATTTTAACAATCCTCTGGGGTTTTTGCCTCTGACTCCTCACAGTCTTCATACTAACTCCTCTGGTGAAGCTCTTTCGTTATATTAATAACGTTTGCATCAAAATCGAGGGTTCTTCTGTTGATATAAGCTTCTTCCGTTACTGGGTCTTCTTTAACTGACAGTCTCGTGGTCAATTCTAAATAACATATCGATGGTTCTCATGGTGGTCTACCATTTGTGGTTATCCTGCAGAAAGAGAGGTCTTGTCTTCATCCTCACCGTAAAATTTCCTACGCGTGACAACAAGTGCCATGTACATGGGCTTTCATTATACCATTCTAAGGCTCAAACAAAAGCTTCAAAGGACGTCATCTCTCACTATGGGTAGGTCTCTCAGATTTACCATTCCGAATAGCAAGAGAATGAAAATAGTAAGTCGTCATGGTGGCCAAGCCATGTCGCACTAAAATCATTACCTTGTATAAGGCTTAGTGAATCTCGTATTCTAACACTTGGGCATCCTCACGAGCGTTGTAGAGTTTCTCTTGTACACGAACGAAGTTCGGATAAATCCAATGATTCTGCAAGCTGAACAAAACATCTATCGTAACTTCACAACTCTGAGGTTTTCGTATGCTCCTAGGGAAATGTTGCTGATACAAGTTTCCTTCTCCAAAAGATAGTACTTGATCCTTGTTAGTCCCGGGGTCTGGGGGTTGCAGGCATACTTGGAATCACAACGCCTTAAATCCTGTAGTGTTTCCTCCATCATATAATAATAATCCTCAGTCTTATTTTTGGTACACACGCCACTCTGTGAGATACTTTCCATTGGTGTGTTTACCATGAAAATGTATTGGTTCATCCATAAATCATACTCATTTCATAATCAATCCTTTATTACATCCTTAATTTCTCCTCAAAAACTCCAATTCAAAAGTACTCTATTACAAATGCTGCCATCCACATTGTTCGGTATGGTCGAGCATTTCTGCCAACTTTATTCATCTGCCTCTCTTGGAGGTACTTTAGTTCCACTCGAACTTTCCGAGGTGCTCCTTGAAATCATCCATCTTTTGCTTCATCATGGTGGTCATGAGCTTCATCTCCATCATCTTCGCACGTACCTCACTCAGGTATTCCTCGGTATGACGGAGTCTTGCTTCCAGTATTTCTCCGATCTGACATATGGCTTCCATGGCAGCTTCACGAACAACATCAAAGAAGGTTGCTCGTGGTACACGTGAAATGAAAAAGTATTGCCCCATAGTCTTTGGACAAACTCCTTTCACATGGTGGAGGTGTACTTCCACGTACCAAAGTTCTACTCCACTTTCCATGAATGGGTAGCCTTTGTAGACTGCATCTCCTTCAAGACGAATGTGCTTCATCATGTCCTTCAGGATTTTTGGGTAATCATGGTCACTGGTCAGGGTCATGATCGTTTCTGGGCCCTTGAGGAATGACTCGTAGAGAGGTGTAATCTGCAGGTGTCAGTAAATAGGTACTCAGAGGAATGTATGTGTCTCCTTGGTAATCATGGTACATTCCTACTCAGCGGATCCTGTGGGTTTACCGATTACTACCACACTAAAAATGAATGATACTCATGCCTGCATAGACCATATTTTCTCTTATCCTCATAAATGTTCGGAGATCTTTGCTCGTAGAGAAACAACGCATGCAGTTTCAACATAGGCAATCATGAGACAATAAATTCCATTTATTCATGATGTTATTACAATCTCAGGGACTTCTGTTACAAAAAATTTCACTCCATGATCTCATGAAAAACAAGAGTTCTTCATATTACACTAATTTCCGCGGTCAAAACTTAACTACTCCTTCTTAGCTTCTTCCTTTGTGGACAATCGCTAGCAAAATGTCCTGCTTCCTTGCAACGAAAGAAAATGAGTTCTAACAAGTCTCGAGGCGTCTTAGTGTTTGCTTTTGCTCCTTGGGTTTCCGGCTTCCTTCCTGAGCACATGTATTTGTGGTGGCCAAATTCCATACACTTGTAACATCTGACATGACTCAGGTCTATGTCTGCAGAGATTTGGCTCTTTCGAGGGTACTTTTTCTTCTTTTTGGACTCCTTTATTTTGGCGAGTTCTTCCATTTCAAGTGGATCAAACTCCACTTTTTCCGTCGGGAAGTTTCCCAGATACTCTTGGCTTCCCTTCGTGCAATCCTATGAATAATTTCCTTCTTCTCCACATGAGTAGCATGCATTGGAGAAAAATCTGGTCAGACCTTGTCCGTCAGAGTCTTCAATATTTTTGTTCATCACCGGTTCTTCTAGAATCTTCTTCTTGAGGGTTTCCTTCACTGCATCTTTCTGCTGCTTGACAACTTGTTGCACCTTGGGGTAAATGTGACACTGAGCTGGGTAGTGGGTGGTTCCTTCACACAGGAAACAAGTCACCTGACTACTTTGGACACTCCTCAGCTGGGTGATTTTCTTCACAATGAGTGCTTCCATCCTTGTGTTCTTCCTGGGTGTGTCCTATTTCTCCACAGATCTTGCATGCACAAGTCTTCTCCTTCGGATTATCATAGCACTTCCGAATGAGATGGGATCTTAACAGGGTGTTCTTGAATTAGTCCCAAGTTTCTGCTCCACTAAATCCTTGTATGGCATGATGCATTTTCCACCAGATTGCAGCACTTTGTGTAAAGTACTGAAGAGCGTGTTCCACTTCATACTTCCTTGAGATCAAGTTGCTCCCGAAGTGGTTCTCCATGTTCTGAATCCATATTTCAGCCTCCAGCTGGGTCATTGGTCCAGAGACTACAAGTCCAGCTTCATACTCCATCTGGTAAGGTTGAGGTTTTGGGGATGAGACGGGTAAGAGAGGGAGGGAGATACACACAATACAAACAATATTTTTGAGAATAGGTTTTATTTGTGGCCGTCGGAAAACACACACCAATGACGGCTCACAAATCATCGTAACTAACGTGGGTATATAACAGGGGTTTGGACTTCTAATGGTCATATAAATATTCGAACTTTCGGGGTCTTCGAGTTCTTCGGGTCTTGAGAGTCTTCAATTGATGTATCTTCAATTGCATGATGAAATCATCTTTACTTTGAAGTAGAACTCTGTTGATTCTTCATGAGGTCAAAGGGGTAAGGGGATTGTATAACTATTTGAGGTGAGAGAGGACATTTGATGAAATCAGAAGAGATGAGAAGTGAAAGGTGTTCTCGAAAATAAGATTTTTTGAGAGATCCTATCCTAAGAAATTTCCAGTTTCTAGGGTCACGTCCTATAGTCAACATGTGCTCTGATACCATTTCTGTAGCGACCCGACTCAAAATGAGTCAAGCCTCTCTGTATCTGTGCCATCCCTGGATCAGTATGCTGGCACACACAGTACATCAATGTATATATCAAAGTGCAATCACATGTAAATAGCGTAAAACTGATATATACCTTAAATATCTCAGCGGAAGCAGTCAAGGGAGTGGAGTCCCACTAAACACCAACGGCAAGTTGAGTGTAGACTGTAACCCTGAATCGTACTCTTACTCGTCTAAGAAAAATATCTACAACATAAGACGTTGCAGCCATGTAGGTCAGCATATTGAATATGCCGGCAAGTCACATAAGAGAGGGGTGAAAAGTAATCATCTATACTATATGCTTATGTGGCAGGTGGGGCTATAAGTTTATAGCGAAAAAGCAAGTTTTCTCCTACATGAAAAGATGGCTAAAAGCAAAATGTCCAACCAAGCCAGAGCCCATAATGACTTGTGGCTGTGCAGGTAAGCCTTGGGTCTTGAAAATATCCGTCCGTCTCTTGGAGCCTAGGTGAAGCTTTCCGCAAGATATCATGGCCGTCTCCAGCATCCCGGGTCATCCACTGGTTTCTCCAGGGAGTCGATAAACCGTCCTTCACCCAGAGTTACATTGCATCACGAGGTATTGAAAAAGTCTTGACTTAACCGGTCTTGGTTATTAAATTATTCTCGCATCACTCGTGGTAAACTCTCAACCAGAATCCCGTCTACTCAAGCATAGCAATATGAAATTTGTCGTCCCGGGCCAAGTAACGGGGTTGTTGGGTGCCTACCACATGATACTACAATATGTAACCATAATTTCCAAGTACCTACTCAGCATGCAATTGGGCATAGGATGGTAGAACTACGATGCATAAAACATAGGTGATACATGATCAAATGACTTGCCTGGTGATGTTGACGAAGAAGAATTTCTCGAGAAATAACTTGATAGACTACTCGTCATTCTCCGATGAAATCTATATAACAAACATATCATTCACATAAGCACTCATACTAGCAATCATTCTAGCAATCAAAACAAAAGAGAGAGCGAATAGGAATCCGAAGGAAACTTCAAATAAGACTACGGAGTCTTCTACTACATCAAACACTAAATAGTTTTTTTTGTCCAACAGAAAATAATAACAGGGAACTAAGATATAAATTTAACTAATATAAAATAAAGTATTTTTCACAAAACTATTTGAAAGTATTTCCAAACGGGATTTGAAACAGTGGAGAAACCAATTGCAAGTTATTAGAGAACTAGAATTGATTTCATGATAAGATATAAAAATAAAATCAAAACTTGTTGCAAACCTACTGTTAACTAATAGAAACAAAACATAATCTTTCTGAAATATAAAAGAAAATAATTTAAAAACAACTAAAGAAAGGAAATTAGTCACAATCCTAAAAGAGGTGAAACAAAAATTGTTTCACAAGAAACAATGAGCTAAAATAGTCAAATAGTTCTGAAATTTTTACCACTGATAACTAAGATCACTAGTGATCAGAAGAAAAAAGAATCCAATTAAAAGCTATTTTTAAACTCCCGTAATAAGCAAAAAAGGTTTAAACTAAATCTGATCTAATTCAAATTTGAAAATTCCAAACATAGACAAATTATATGTTTTAAAAAACTGAAGAAAAATTGTGATCTATTGGAACAAGTTTCAACTCCATTGGAATTCGGGATCAAAAGCTATAATTAAAACAAGATTGGAACTTTCTCTGTTTTGTAATCTAAAACAGAAAAAGAAGAAAAACTTCTAGTGGACAGGGGGTTAGGTGGCAGCTTCTGATTGGCCTAGATGGTGTGTGCTGCCGGGCTATCTAGCAAATGACCGGTATGTAAGCAAAAGCACCGGCTAACTAATAAGTGACGGAAAAACCGTTCGGTTTTAACTAGAAGACCGAAGGGGTACGCGGGTTATATTCTCGGGCGTTGATCTTTGATCTAACGGCTACAGGAAAGTTGGGGGGTCTCACCGTGAGTTGCTGGAGCTGCTTCTTCTCAGGCGAGACAGAGAAGAGGTGCTCGTCGTCGGCGTCGTGGCGGTGGTATGGGGTATTATATACCAAATCGATCAGAAAAATATTTCCTAATTGATTATCATGTTTCCAAAACCAAAATAAAAACATTTTAAAAATGTTTTTTCAGAAAAATCCCTAAGGCTTTATTTTATTTTGGCAAAAATACTTTCTCCATAAAACTTGGGTCTTCTTGGATCAAAATATTTCAGAAATGCCTCACATTTTGGAGGGTCATTTTCTCCGCTCTTTCTTGCGTGCAAGAATTTTGTCGGGGCATTTTGTCGGGGAAGAAAAATATAGAAGAGCAAAAGAAAGTTTTTTTGAAAGAATTCAAATGCAATACTCCATTCAAATTCTTTATAGTTGAAGAAGTTATGTCATCTTCTCTCATTGCTATTGAATTTGAATTTACCGGAGAAGGGGAAAGTCATTTTATTCCCTCTCATTCAAAAGTTTTTGAAAAGTTTCATATTTCACTCAAGTTTAAATCACTCAAGCAAACAAACAAACCATATAATGATTATATTAACATTCCCAAATTTGGGATGTTACACAATCATGGAGCGGTAAGTAGATGGGTCAAAAGGAATACCGTTTGTGTCTTCATTTAGAACTACATCGGTGGCCATGGGCGTCTTCATTGGTTTAGCATTTGTCATATCAAATTTTTCAAGAATGTCCTTGAGGTACTTAGTTTGAGACAAGAAAATCCCTTCTTGAAATTGTTGTATTTGAAAACCAAGAAAGAACTTCAAGTCCGTGTTGAGTGACATCTCAAAGGTCTTGGTCATGGAAGCCGCAAACTTCTTGCATAAATGGATGTTAGGAGAACCAAAAATGTTGTCACCTACATAGATTTGGCATAAGATCATATCACCATTTTCCCTCTTAGTAAAAATAGTGGGATTGATCACCCCCACCACAAAGCCATCATCGAGTAGGAACTTCTTAAGATGATCGTACCAAGCACGGGGTGCTTGTTTGAGGCCATACAGAGCCTTGTGAAGTTTATATACATGGTGTTTGTGGTGAGGGTCAACAAACCCAGGTGGTTGTGATACATATACCTCTTCTTGTAAAGGACCGTTAAGAAAAGCACTTTTCACATCCATTTGATGCAAAGTAAAACCATTGAAAGCAGCATAGGCCAATAAAATGCGAATGGACTCAAGACGAGCAACAGGGGCGAAGGTTTCACCAAGGTCCAAACCTTCAACTTGGGAGTACCCCTGTGCTACTAACCTTGCCTTGTTGTGTAGGACGGTCCCATTCTCATCTTCCTTGTTCTTGAAAATCCATTTATTTCCAATGACATAATGTTCCTCAGTTGGTCGTTCTACCAATGACCATACTTCGTTGCGTGTAAAACTGTTTAGCTCCTCTTGCATAGCAAGAAGCCAGTCATTGTCACACAATGCATCCTAAACCCTGTGTGGCACAGTACTAGAGACAAACGAAAAGTGAGCACAAAAGTTTGTTAATTGTTTACGAGTCACTCTACCTTCCGACACGCCGGTGAGGATTTGATCAATATCAACACGACCGGCCACACGTGGCATGATGGAGGTCAAGGTTTCACGAGGTTCGACTTCGTTTCCATCATCAACATCCTCAACATATGGATCATTTATGTGCGGAGGAAGATATTCCTCTTCGCGCTGCACTTGTTGAGGTTCATCATCAAACATACCCATACTTTGGTCTACCTCTTGAAGATCAGCTTGTTCTTGAGTGTGATCAGGGTGAGAGACATGTTCTCCCACTTGATCCTCAACAACTGGTATGATGTGTGTGCTAGTATCTTCTGGAGGTACGGGCAGTGAACTGACTTGAGGATGAGAAATACTCTCATCATCTTCATCATCATCATGGGGTCTTTGTTCCATGGGAAGAAGTGCACCTACACCCATGTTTAAGATATCTTGTGGGGAGTCTTCTTCACCTGCATCATTTAGATCAACTTGCTCCCCATGGGAGCGGTTAAATTCATCAAACGTCACGTCACAGGTTTCTATAACACATCCAGTGGATTTGTTGTAGACTCTGTAGGCGTGATAGTTTGACCCATAGCCAACAAAAATCCCTTCAGTTGTTTTGGATTGAAATTTTCCTAACCGTTCCCGTTTGTTGTGGATGAAACACTTGCATCCAAACACACGAAAATACTTAATATTCGGCTTGTTCCCAGTTAGGAGCTCATATGGATTCTTCTCCAATATTGATCGAAGGAAGAGCCGGTTTGATGCATGACATGCTGTATTGACGGCCTCAGCCCGAAAACTATGTGGTGACTTGTATTCATCTAACATGGACCTTTCCATCTCCACAAGTGTCTGGTTCTTCCTCTCTGCCACACCATTTTGTTGACGGGTATAAGGTGCGGAGTACTGATGTTCAATTCCCTCATCACTAAGAAATTCTTCTAGGGTGTAGTTCTTGAACTCAGAGCCATTATCACTTCCTACTGCCTTGATGTCCTTGTCAAACTTCCGATGGGCTTGTTTGGCAAAATCAATGATGGTGATCTTCGTCTCGTCCTTGGACTTGAGAAAGAACACCCATGTATATCTTGAGTAATCATCAACAATGACTAGGCCATACTTTTTCCCTCCAAGACTTGCCCATGAAGGAGGCCCAAACAGATCCACATGAAGGAGCTCTAACGGCCTCGAAGTGGATACAATGTTCTTGGGTGGATGTTTTGATTGATGTTGTTTCCCAGCTATGCATGCACTGCACACACGATCTTTCTTAAAAGATACATTTGTTAGTCCAAGGATGTGATTGCCGTTTAAGAGATTTTGAAGACTTTTCATGCCAACATGGGCGAGCCGGCGATGCCACATCCATCCCATGTCGGCCTTGGCCATTAGACAAGTTGTATGGAAGGTTCTCTCTTTCGAGAAATCAACCGTGTAAAGGTTGCCATCCAACTCTCCAACAAAGGCCACTTCGAGAGTGTCTCTCTTAAAGACTTTCACATCCGTTAGTCCAAATAATGTGTCATAACCGACGGAAGCCAATTGGCGAACTGAGAGTAAATGATATTGAAGAGATTGGACAAGCATGACATTTGCAATAGACATGTCATTAGTGATTGCCACCTTGCCTAACCCAATTACCTGCCCTTTCGACCATCCACCAAATACAATGCTCATGTATGGTCGAATGGCTTGCATGAAGTCATAGAGCAAGTTACTATCTCCGGTCATATGATTGGTGCATCCACTGTCGATCACCCATTTGGCTCCTCCGGAGAAAACAACCTGTAACAAATTAAGACTTGGTTTGAGGTACCCATTTTGTCATGGGGCCTTTCACATTAGTCACAAGAGTCTTAGGGACCCAAATAGCATAGAATCGGAATGCATTACGGGGACCAACGAATTTAGCATAGACCTCTCCTTCATTTGATTTGCGTAGTACATAGGATGGAGGCATGAATTCGGTTGTCTTGTTGTGAGTAGGCGAACCCCTAGTGGCCGATCCACTCACAACCTTACCTTTCTCCTTGTGTCCCTCTCGTACAAATATTTCTTTAAGCGGAGTGGTACATTTGAGAGGAGATGCACTTTTCTTGGCAGTGCTTTGGTTGAACCCAAGGCCTTCCTCTGGTGGTAGGTTCCGGATTTCCAAAGGGGGACGGACGTCCGGCCCTCGGACGTCTGGAGGGAGCCGGAAATCCGAGTTATAGAACTCAACTTCTACTTGTGCTGGGCTCCGGATTTCCGGGGCTGGTCTGACGTCCGGCCCTCGGATGTCCGAGGGGAGCCGGATTTCCGAGTTATATGACTCACAAACTTCTGGTGAAGGGCTGTGGATTTCCGAAGCCTGCCGGACGTCCGGCCCTCGGACGTCCGGAGGGAGCCGGATGTCCGAGGCAATAGACCTGTTTTGATATAAGAACAGAGTGGAGAATATGTGGTATTGGGTATGACAGTAAAGATGTGGTATGAGCAAGTTCATCGCAAAACCTGTGATCCCCTCTTAATAGTGAGGGATCCCTATACTCAATATTAGTAAACTCAAAAGACTAGTCTACATCATCTTTTCTTAATCCCGAGCCTTCTCGAAATATAAATCCCCAAACTTCTCAGAAAACCTTGGGCACATAATTCTCAATCTACTAAAGTACTTGTCATCCTGAGATACACTCAACAAATAGGATTAGTTTCCTATGTATGTGTTGTCATTAACACCAAAAGACGATTAGGGGCATAGCATGCACTTTCAGGTGTGTTTGTCGAGATCCGATGAATTGTGGATTTATGATCAGATTATCTATGAATCTTATTTTAGTTTCTTCTGATCTCTCTTATGCATGATTTAATATCCTTGTAATTTTCTTCGAGTTGTGGGTTTTGTTTGGCCAACTAGATCTATGATTCTTGCAATGGGAGAAGTGCTTGGTTTTCGGTTTATACCGTGCGGTGACCTCACCCAGTGACACAAGGGGTAGCGAGGCACGCATCATGTTGTTGCCATCAAGGGTAAAAAGATGGGGTTTTCATCATTGGTTTGAGATTATCCCTCTACATCATGTCATCTTGCTTAAGGCGTGACTCTGTTCGTCATGAACTCAATACCCTAGATGCATGCTGGATAGCGGTCGATGTGTGGAGTAATAGTAGTAGATGCAGAAAGTATCGGTCTACTTGTCTCGGATGTGATGCCTATATGTATAAATCATTGCCTTAGATATCGTCATGACTTTGCGCGGTTCTATCAATTGCTCGATAGTAATTTGTTCACCCCCCGTGATATTTGCTATTATGAGAGAAGCCTCTAGTGAATACTATGGCCCCCAGGGTCTACTCCACACCATATTTTCAGCCTTACACTTTTTACTTCGTTGCACTTTCCGCCGTCAGATCTCACTTTGCAAACGGTCTTGAAGGGATTGACAACCCCTTTGAAGCGTTGGGTGCAAGCTTGTTTGTGTTTGCGCAGGTACTTTGGACTTGACGAGCCCTCCTTCTGGATCGATACCTTGGTTCTCAAACAGAGGGAAATACTTACTTCTCCAGTGCTGCATCACCCTTTCCTCTTCAAGGGAAAAACTGATGCAAACCAGAGAAGTAACAAGAAGAATTCCTAAGCGCCGGGGAAGGACTTTTGTTGCCGCAGCAGAAGAATTTCAGGCGCCCTTGCCGGGGAGGAAGAACTCATACAAGTAGGTGTTGCAAACTCATCTCTTGCATTTACTTTGTTTGCCAGTTGCCTCTCATTTTCCTCTCCCCTACTTCACCAATTTGCCTTTTTCGTTTGCCTTTTTCGTTCGCCTTTTCGTTCGCCCTTTTCTCTCGCTTGCTTTGTGCTCGTCTGTGTGGGACAGTCTATCTTGATCGCTATATCCACCACTTCAAACGATACTCCCGAGAGCGAAGTCCTCAATTTCAAACAAATTGAGGAAGAAAACTTAAAGGACGCTTGGTATAGGATTTGCAACGCTCAGAGTAGATCTAGTCATAAGCAATCCACTACCGTCTTGCTTCGCAGTTTTTATGTGGGTGTTTCTCCTTGGAATAGGTATATTCTTGACACCATCGTAGGTGGAAATTTCTTGGGTAGCCATACCGTTGATTCTTACGGAGCTGTGATAAATTTGATAGGCTCACCCCCACTCTTGGTTAATGGAACTACCTTAACTCTGGAACATGTGATGCGTAGGCTGGACGTTATTGAAAATAAAGTTGCTACGATTGAACTCATTGAGAATTTGGATAAAAATATCCACAATCAAATCACTTAGTACGGATCCGAGGTGGGAATGGTTTTGAAAAATTTAAAGGAGAAGGAACCCACAGTTA
Organism: Hordeum vulgare subsp. vulgare; assembly: GCF_904849725.1. Classification (NCBI taxonomy): domain Eukaryota; kingdom Viridiplantae; phylum Streptophyta; class Magnoliopsida; order Poales; family Poaceae; genus Hordeum; species Hordeum vulgare. The sequence continues at coordinate 33,825,954 of NC_058520.1, read as the reverse complement.
ACGAAAAGCTGGGTCATGATTCCGCTAGGATTGGCAAACTAGAGGATGTTATAACCAACTTGGGTTCCACTTTTGCCGCTAGGGAGAATACTCCAAATTTTGCCCACAATAAAATCACCAAGTCTGTATTTGTTCCTAAAAGTAGTGGTGAATCATCCAGCAAGAAATATGAAAACCTTAAGATGATAAGTGATCATGCCACTTATGCTTTGAGCACCAAAGACGACGATACGTGATTCTATTGCTTCTATGCCTAGCTAAAGGCGTTAAATAATAGCGCTTGTTGGGAGGCAACCCAATGAATTTATATTTTTCTTTCTGTTTTGTTGCGTCCACACTTTCATAATTCTGTTGTGATTGTGTTTTTTGTGTTTCTTTTTGTGTTTGAGCCAAGCAAAACCTTTATGACTAGTCTTGGTAATGGTTGTTCGATCCTGCTGGAAAAAGACAGAAACTTTTCGCTCACGAGATGATTTTTTATTTTTATTCAGAAAGAGATTTTGAGTTGATTCTTCTTGCTGCTGATTGATATATGTTTTTCCCAGGCCTTCGTAATTTTTCAGATTTTTTGAGGTACCAGAAGTATACGAAGTATATAGATTGCTACAGACTGGTCTGTTTTTGACAGATTCTGTTTTTGTTGAGTTGGTTGCTTGTTTTCATGAAACTATGGTTAGTATCGGGGGTTACAAGCCATGAAAAAGTGAGAATACAGTATCCCAACACCAATATAGATGGAAATCAAGTTTTCTACAGTACAAAAAGAAGTGGTAGTTTGTTTTCTTGTACTAATGTTATCACAAGTTTCTGTTTAAGTTTTGTGTTGTTAAGTTTTCAAGTTTTTTTGGGTGATGTTCTCATGGACAAAGAGATAAGGAGTGGAAAGAGCTCAAGCTTGGGGATGCCCAAGGCATCCCAAGACAAATTCAAGGACACCAAAAATCCTAAGCTTGGGGATGCCCCGGGAAGGCATCCCCTCTTTCGTCTTCAATCCACCGGTAACATTACTTGGAGCTATATTCTTATGCACCACATGATATGTGTTTTTGCTTGGAGCGTCTTGTATCGTAGGAGTCTTTTCCTTTTGTTGTGTCACAATCATCCTTTCTGTACACCTTTTTGAGAGAGAGAGACATGCATTCATCGTGATTTTTGCTAGAATGCTCATAGTGCTTCACTTATATCTTTTGAGCTAGATACTTTTGCTCTATGTGCTTCACTTATATCTTTTAGAGCACGACGGAGCGTGATTTGGTAGTTGGCTTATGCTTTGAAAGTAGTCCCAAAAGTGATAGATACCCAAAGTGGATGCAAAAACCTCCATCTTCATGAGCATTGAGTAGAAAGAGAAGTTTTGATTCCTCTCAAATAGTTTTGAGACATGGATTTGGTAATATTAAGAGTTATGTTAGTAGGGTGTTGTGAATCTAGAAATACTTGTGTTGAAGTTAGTGATTCCCGTAGCATGCATGTATGGTGAACTGCTATGTTAGGAACTCGGAGCATAATTGATATATTGATTGTCATCCTTTGTGTTGAGGTCGGGATCGCGCGATGGTTTACACCTACCAACCCTTCCCCTCGGAGTATGCGTTTAGCACTTTGTTTCGATTTCTAATAAAAACTTTCACAAAAAGTATGTGAGTTCTTCATGACTAATGTGAGCCCATGGTATAGATGCACTTTCACCTTCCACCATTGCTAGCCTCTCTAGTGCCGCGCAATTCTCGCCGATGCAAAAACCCACCAAATTCCTTCGTCAAAACAGCCACCATATCTACCTACTATGGCATTTTCATAGCCATTCCGAGATATATTGCGATGCAACTCCCACCGTTTCGTCTCATGACTTGTACCATAACTATCATATTGCCATTGCATGATCGTAAGATAGCTAGCGAGATGTTTCAACGTCATACGCCATGCTAGATCGTTGCACATCCCGGTACACTGCCGGAGGCATTTCCTATGGAGTCATTATCATTGTGATCTTTGAGTTGTGAGTAAATAAAAGTGTGATGATCATAATTATTAGAGCATTGTCCCATGTGAGGAAAAAAAAGAGCCCAAAGGGCCCAAAAACAAAACAAAAAGAGAAAAGAAACGAAAAGAAAAAAAAGAGGCCTAAGAGCCCAAATGAGAAAAAAGAGAAAAAGAGAGAAGGGACAATGCTACTATATTTTTCCACACTTGTGCTTCATGATAGCACCATGTTCTTCATGATTGGGAGCTTCTTGCTTTGTCACTACCATATGCTAGTGGGAATCTTCATTATATAACTTGGCTTGTATATTCCAGTGATGGGCTTCCTCAAAATTTCCCTAGGTCTTCGTGAGCAAGCAAGTTGGATGCACACCCACTAGTTTTCCTTTTGAGCTTTCACATAGTTATAGCTCTAGTGCATCCTTTGTATGGCAATCCCTACTCATTCACATTGATATCTATTAATGGGAATCTCCATGGCCTATTGATACGCCGAGTCAGTGTGACCATCTCCTCCCTTTTTGTCTCACAACCACCACCACACTCTATTCCACCTATAGTGCTATATCCATGGCTCGCGCTCATGTATTGCGTGATAGTTATAAAAAGTTTGAGAAAGTAAGAGTGTGAAAACAATTACTTGGCCAATACCGGGGTTGTGCATGATTTACATTAGTTCTGTGAGGATGATGGAGCATAGCCAGACTATATGATTTTGTAGGGATAACTTTCTTTGGCCTTGTTATTTTGAAAGTTCATGATTACTTTGCTAGTTTGCTTGAAGTATTACTGTTTTCATGTCAATAACAAACTATTGTTTTGAATCTTAAAGATCTGAACATTCATGCCACGTGAAAGAAGTTGCAAAGGACAACTATGCTAGGTAGCATTCCACATCAAAAATTCATTCTTTATCACTTCCCTACTCGAGGATGAGCAGGAGTTAAGCTTGGGGATGCTTGATACGTCTCCAACGTATTTATAATTTTTGATGGTTTCATGCTATTATCTTGTCAAACTAAGGATGTTTTGAATGCCTTTAATATATTTTTTGGAACTAACTTATTAACTCAGTGCCAAGTGCTAGTCCCTATTTTTTTCCATGTTTTTGACCCCTTTCAGAGGAGATTTTGAAACGGAGTCCTAACGGAAGAAAATCCCACAGGGAGCCCACAAGCCCTATTGCCGCGGCCAGGGGGGAGGCCGCGCTAACCAAGCTTGTGGCCTCCATGGCGCTCCCCTGCCCTAGGTCTTTGGCCTATAAATTCCCTAAAAATCCATAAAAAATCAGGGCGTCCACGAAAACACTTTTCTGCCGCCGCAAGCTTCCGTTTTCGCGAGATCTAATCTGGAGACCCTTCCCGGTGCCCTGCCGGAGGGGACTTTGGAGTTCGAGGGCTTCTTAATCAACATAATCGCCCCTCCAATGACTCGTGAGTAGTTCACTTCACACCTATGGGTCCGTAGTTAGTAGCTAGATGGCTTCTTCTCTCTCTTGGATCTTCAATACAAAGTTCTCCATGATCTTCATGGAGATCTATTCGATGTAATATTCTTTGGCGGTGTGTTTGTCGAGATCCGATGAATTGTGGATTTGTGATCAGATTGTCTATGATATATATTTGAGTCTTTGCTGATTTCTTATATGCATGATTTTATATCCTTGTAAGTCTCTCCGAGTCTTGGGTTTTGTTTGGCCAACTAGATCTATGATTCTTGCAATGGGAGAAGTGCTTGGTTTTGGGTTCATACCGTGTGGTGACCTTTCCCAGTGATAGTAGGTGCAGCAAGGCACACATCATGTTGTTGCCATCAAGGGTAACAAGATGGGCTTTGTCGTAGATATGAGATTGTCCATCTACATCATGTCATCTTGCTTAAGGCGTTACTCTGTTCTCATGAATTTAATACACTAGATGCATGCTGGATAGCGGTCGACTTGTGGAGTAATAGTAGTAGATGCAGAAAGTATCGGTCTACTTGTTTTGGAGGTGATGCCTATAGATATAATCATTGCCATACATAACGTCACGACTTTGCGCGGTTCTATCAATTGCTCGACAGTAATTCGTTCACCCACCGTCTACTTGCTTTCCTGAGAGAAGCCACTAGTGAACACTACGGCCCCCGGGTCTATTCACACCTATTGTTTCCACTTTCACTTTTACTTTCCTTTGTTACTTTGTTGCTTTCAGTTCTTACTTGGCAAACAATCTATAAGGGATTGACAACCCCTTCATAGTGTTGGGAGCAAGCTATTTGTGTTTGTGCAGGTACTTGTGATACTCCTTCACTGGATCGATACCTTGGTTCTCAAAACTGAGGGAAATACTTACCGCCGATGTGCTACATCACCCTTTCCGCTTCGAGGGAACACCAACGCAAGGATCCAAGGCCACGGGGGAATCCTTTGCATATTTTCCTAGGAAGTCCCTAAAGGCATAGCCGTAGCAGAAGGATTCCTGGTGCCGTTGCTGAGGACAATCAAGACAAGAATAGTCTCCTGTCAGCACGCTTGTTTCTGGCGCCGTTGGAAGGTCTTTTGTTGCAGTAGCAAGAAGTATTTCTGGCGCCGTTGCCGGGGAAGGAGAGATCAAGTCAAGATCTATCCAAGTAGGTGTCACAATGTCATCTCTTGCATTTACCTTTTTTGCCAGTTGGCTCTCGTTTTCATCTCCCCCACTTCACCAATTTGCCTTTTTCGTTTGCCTTTTTCATTTTCCTTTTTCGTTCGCCCTTTTCCTTTGCTTGCTTTCTTTTCGCTTGTGTTGCCATGTGCCTTCAATATGCTTGCATCTTCGCTTGCTAAAAATCTATTGATATGGATCCTCATCCACTTGTGAATCTCTTTAAGAGATCCACTCATGTGGAACCAATTGCTAGTGAGTTGAGTGCACTTGACTTTCTCTATGGAGTGTTGCTTGAGATGCGTGAATATGAAAATCGTGATGAAGAAATTCATGAAGTGATTCACGAGGGCTCCTTGGATGAAAAGCATGATTGCAATGGTTTCACTATAAATTCTATTAGTGACAATCATGCTAAAATTAGGCAAAACCCTAAGCTTGGGGATGCTAGTCTTGCTATGACTACTACTTGTTGCAAAGATCATGATTGGGGTGATGATTTTTCATTTGATCTTGAAAATTTGTTCAAGCTTCAAGATGAATATGATATTTGCAATATTATTGAAATTGGGTTTGGAGAAGTCATGACTTTAGATGATAATCAAACTATTTTTGAAGAGCGTCAACTTTGCATGCATGTGGATCATGAAAAGAATATCCTATGGGATAGCTATATTGTTGAATTTGAATATGATCCCACATGTAATTCCTATGAGAGAGGAAAATATTTTGGTAGAAACTTTCATGTTACCAAATTACCTCTCGTTATGTTGAGATTGGTATTGTCTCTTTCTTCTTCCTTGCATTTGGTAACTATTGGTTGTCTTGCCAATATGTTTCCCTATAAAATGCCAATGCATAGGAAGTATGGTAGACTTAGATTCTATCGCTCTTATGCCTAGCTAGGGGAGTTAAAAAATAGCGCTTGTTGGGAGGCAACCCAACGAATCTATCCTTTTTCTTTGTGTTTTGTGTTTTCCACACTTTCATAATTCTGTTATGATTGTGTTTTTTGTGTTTCTTTCGCGTTCGTGCCAAGTAAAACCGTTATGATTAGTCTTGGGGATGATCGTTTGGTCATGCTGGAAAAGGCAGAAACTTTCTGCTCACGAAAAGAATTTTCATTTTTTTTTCTGTAAGAGCTTTGGAGTTGATTATTTTTTGCTTCTGATTGCTACGCAAATTCTTATGACTTCCGTAATTTTTCAGAATTTTTTAAGTAACATAAGTATACGAAGTATACAGATTTCTACAGACTGGTCTACTGTTAACAAATTCTGTTTTTGTTGAGTTGGTTGCTTATTTTGATGAAACTATGGATAGTATCGGGGGGTATTACCCATGGAAGATTGAAAATACAGTAACCCAATATCAACATAAGTAGAATTTAAGTTTGCTACAATACCTAAGGAAGTGGTGGTTTGCTTTCTTATACTAATGTTATCACGAGTTTCTGTTTAAGTTTCGTGTTGTGAAGTTTTCAAGTTTTGGGTGAAGTTCTTATGGACAAAGAGATAAAGAGTGGCAAGAGCTCAAGCTTGGGGATGCCCAAGGCACCCCAAGTTGGTTCAAGGATGACGTAAAAGCCTAAGCTTGGGGATGCCCTGGGAAGGCATCCCCTCTTCCGTCTTCAAATCCATCGGTAACGTTACTTAGGGCTATATTTTTATTCACCACATGTTATGTGTTTTTCTTGGAGCATCTTGTATCATAGGAGTCTTTTATTTTTGTTGTGTCACAATCATCCTTGCTGCACACCTAGAGAGAGAGACATGCACTCACCATGATTCTGTTGAGCTTCACTTATATCCTTTGGTAGACAATTCAGCTCACATGTGCTTCACTTATATCTTTGAGTTAGTTGATTTTGCTCTATGTGCTTCACTTATATCTTTTAGAGCACGGTGATGCATGGCTTGGTAGTTGATCTATGCTATGAGAGTAGTCTCAAAAGGGGTAGTTATCCAAAGGGATATGAAAACTTCCACCTTCATGTGCATTGAATAGTTAGAGAAGTTTGATTCATCTCAATTAGTTTTGAGTTGTGGTTGTGGTAATATTGGAGTTATGCTAGTAAGGTATTGTGGATCTAGAAATACTTGTGTTGAAGTTAGTGATTCCCGTAGCATGCACGTATGGTGAACCGCTATGTGATGAAATCTGAGCATGATTAGTCTATTGATTGTCATCCTTTGCGTGGCAGTCGGGATCGCGCGATGGTTTATACCTACCAACCCTTCCCCTAGGACTATGTGTTGAATGCTTTGTTTCGATTACCAATAAAATTTTTGCAAAAAGTATATGAGTTCTTCATGACTAATGTTGAGTCCATGGTTTAGATGCACTTTCACCTTCCACCATCACTATCTTCTTAGTGCCGTGCAACTTACGCCGGTGCACAAAACCCACCATTAGCCTCCCTCAAAACAGCCACCATACGTACCTACTATGGATTTTTCAAAGTCATTCCGATATATATTGCCATGCAACTACCACCATGACATGTGCCACCACTTCTACATTGCCATTGCATGATCGTAAGATAGCTAGCATGATGTTTCCATTAATGTCTATGCCATGCTAGATCATTGTCACGGTAAACTACCAAAGGCATTCCATATAGAGTCATCATTGCTCTAAGTTTTGAGTTGTAAGTGTGATAATCATCATTGATGGAGCATTGTCCCATGTGATAAAAAAATAGGCCAAAGAGCCCATTCAAAAAAATGAGAGAAAAGGAGAGAAGGGACAATGCTACCACTTTTCCACACTTGTGCATATTAAGCACCATGATATTCATGATTGAGAATCTCTTGTTTTGTCACCACCATATAGCTAGTGGGAATTTTTCATTATATAACTTAGCTTGTATATTCCAATGATAGGCTTCCTCAAAATTGCCTTAGGTCTTCGTGAGCAAGCAAGTTGGATGCACACCCACTAGTTTTCTTTAAGAGCTTTCACATACTCCTAGCTCTAGTGCGTCATTTGTATGGCAATCCCTACTCATTCACATTGATATCTATTGATGAGAATCTCCATAGCTCATTGATATTCCTAGTTAATGTGACCATCTTCTCCTTGTTTTTCTTGCAACCTCCACCACACTCCACACCACTTATATTGCTAAAACCATGGTTCACGCTCATGTATTGCGTGAGAGTTGAAAAAGTTTGAGAAAGTAAAGGTGTGAAAACAATTACTTGGCCAATACCGGGGTTGTGCATGATTTAAATTCATTGTGCAATGATGATAGAGCATAGCCAGTCTATATGATTTTGTAGGGATAACTTTCTTTTGGCCTTGTTATTTTGAAAGTTCATGATTACTTTGCTAGTTTGCTTGAAGTATTATTGTTTCCACGTCAATAGCAAACTATTGTTTTGAATCTAATGGATCTGAACATTCACGTCACATAAGAGGAGTTACAAACGACATCTATGCTAGGTAGCATGAAAGCATCAAAAATTCAATCTTTATCACTTCCCCACTCGAGGACGAGCAGGAGTTAAGCTTGGGGATGCTTGATATGTCTCAAACGTATCTATAATTTTTTATGGTTTCACGCTGTTATCTTGTCAACTTTGGATGTTTTGTTTACCTTTTCTATCTTTTTTGGGACTAACTTATTAACTCAGTGCCAGTTCCTGTTTTTTCTGTGTTTTTGACTCTTTTCAGATCTGATTTTGGAACGGAGTCCAAACGGAATAAAATCCCCAAAATGATTTTTTCCAGAACGGAAGAAGATTGGGAGGCTTGAGGGCCAAGAAAGTGGGCCCACAGGGAGCCCACAAGCCCGGTTGTCGCGGCCAGTGTGGAGGTCGCGACAACCAAGCTTGTGGCCTCCCTGGCGCTCCCCTTCCCTAGGTATTTGGCCTATAAATTCCCTAAAAATCCAGAAAAAATCAGGGCGTCCACGAAAACACTTTGCCGCCGCCGAAGCTTCCGTTTCCGCGAGATCTCATCTGGAGACCCTTCCCGGTGCCCTGCCGGAGGGGACTTTGGAGTTGGAGGACTTCTTCATCAACATCATCGCCCCTCCAATGACTCGTGAGTAGTTCACTTCAGACCTACGGATCTGTAGTTAGTAGCTAGATGGCTTGTTCTCTCTCTTGGATCTTCAATACAAAGTTCTCCATGATCTTCATGGAGATCTATCCGATGTAATCTTCTTTGGCGGTGTGTTTGTCGAGATCCGATGAATTGTGGATTTGTGATCAGATTATCTATGATATATATTTGAGTCTTTGCTGATTTCTTATATGCATGATTTGATATCCTTGTGAGTCTCTCCGAGTCTTGGGTTTTGTTCGGCCAACTAGATCTATGATTCTTGCAATGGGAGAAGTGCTTGGTTTTGGGTTCATACCGTGTGGTGACCTTTCCAAGTGAAAGTAGGGGCAGCAAGGCACACATCATGTTGTTACCATCAAGGGTAACAAGATCGGCTTTGTCGTAGATATGAGATTGTCCATCTACATCATGTCATCTTGCTTAAGGCGTTACTCTGTTCTCATGAACTTAATACACTAGATGCATGCTGGATAGCGGTCGACGTGTGGGTAATAGTAGTAGATGCAGAAAGTATCGGTCTAATTGTTTTGGACGTGATGCCTATAGATATAATCATTGCCATAGATAACGTCACGACTTTGCGCGGTTCTATCAATTGCTCGACAGTAATTCGTTCACCCACCGTCTACTTGCTTTCATGAGAGAAGCCACTAGTGAACACTACGTCCCCCGGGTCTATTCACACCTATCGTTTCCACTTTTGCTTTTAATTTGCTTTGTTACTTTGTTGCTTTCAGTTCTCACTTGGCAAACAATCTATAAGGGATTGACAACCCCTTCATAGCGTTGGGAGCAAGCTCTTTGTGTTTGTGCAGGTACTTGTGATACTCCTTCACTGGATCGATACCTTGGTTCTCAAAACTGAGGGAAATACTTACCTCCGCTGTGCTACATCACCCTTTCCGCTTCGAGGGAACACCAACGCAAGGCTCCAAGGCCACGGGGGAATCCTTTGCATATTTTCCTAGGAAGTCGCTGAAGGCGTAGCCGTAGCAGAAGGATTACTGGTGCCGCTGCTGAGGACAATCAAGACAAGAATAGTCTCCCGTCAGCACGCTTGTTTCTGGCGCTGTTGGAAGGTCTTTTGATGCAGTAGCAAGCCTCAGGGGCCCCACAAGCCCCCACCCCGCGGCCAGGGGGGAGGCCGCGCCATCCAGGCTTGTGGCCCCCCTGAGCGTCCCCTGACCTAGGGGTTGCGCCTATAAATTCCCTAAAAACCCCAAAAAAATCAGGAGATCATCAACAGTAGTTTTCCACCGCCACAAGCTTTTGTCTCCGCAAGATCCCATCTGTGGCACGTCCTGGTGCCCTGCCGGAGGGGGGATTCAGACACGGAGGGCTTCTTCATCAACACCATGACCTCTCCGATGATGCGTGAGTAGTTCACCATAGACCTACGGGTCCACAGCTAGTAAGTAGATGGCTTCTTCTCTCTCTTGGATCTTCAATACAAAGTTCTCCATGATCTTGATGTAGATCTATCCGATGTAATCTTCTTTTGCGGTGTGTTTGTCGAGATCCGATGAATTGTGGATTTATGATCAGATTATCTATGAATCTTATTTGAGTTTCTTCTGATCTCTCTTATGCATGATTTCATATCCTTGTAATTCTCTTCGAGTTGTGGGTTTTGTCTGGCCAACTAGACCTATGATTCTTGCAATGGGAGAAGTGCTTGGTTTTGGATTCATACCGTGCGGTGACCTCACCCAGTGACAGAAGTGGTAGTGAGGCATGCATCGTGTTGTTGCCATCAAGGGTAAAAAGATGGGGTTTTCATCATTGGTTTGAGATTATCCCTCTACATCATGTCATCTTGCTTAAGGCGTTACTCTGTTCGTCATGAACTCAATACACTAGATGCATGCTGGATAGCAGTCGATGTGTGGAGTAATAATAGTAGATGCAGAAAGTATCGGTCTACTTGTCTCGGACGTGATGCCTATATGTATAAATCATTGCCTTAGATATCGTCGTGACTTTGCGCGGTTCTATCACTTGCTCGATAGTAATTTGTTCACCCACCGTGATATTTGCTATTATGAGAGAAGCCTCTAGTGAACACTATGGCCCGCAGGGTCTACTTCACACCATATTTTCAGGCTTACACTTTTTACTTCGTTGCACTTTCCGTCGTCAGATCTCACTTTGCAAACAATATTGAAGGGATTGACAACCCCTTTGAAGCGTTGGGTGCAAGCTTGTTTGTGTTGGCGCAGGTACTTTGGACTTGACGAGGCCCTCCTTCTAGATCGATACCTTGGTTCCCAAACTGAGGGAAATACTTACTGCTCCTGTGCTGCATCACCCTTTCCTCTTCAAGGGAAAAACCGACGCAAACCAGAAAAGTAACAAGAAGAATTCCTAAGCAGTAGGGAAGGACTTTTGTTGCTGCAGCAGCGGCCCGGACCAACTTTACTTGTCCACGTACGAGAGACCGGTTCCATCGACTGACATCCAACTTGTTGCATAAAAATAGTTGGCGGCTGTCTGTCTCTCCTACTTCAGTTGAATCGCATTTGACAGAGGCGGTCCTTGTAGAAAGGTAAATAGCAACTTCCATATCACTGTTGTGGTTTTTGTGTAGGTAAGAAGCGTTCTTACTAGATACCCATAGCAGCCACGTAAAACATGCAACAACAAATAGGGGATGTCTAACTTGTTTTTGCAGGGTATGTTGTGATATGATATGGCCAAAGACATGATGATATATATTTGATGTATGAGATGATCATGTTGTCATAGTTAATATCGACTTGCATGTCGATGCTACGGCAACCGACAGGAGCCATACGGTTGTCTCTAATTATTGTATGACCTTCGTGTCACTCATTAAGGGCTATATAATGCTTTACTTTATAGCTAAATGGTAGCAATAGTAGTACTAGCATGGTTAGCACGACAACCTCGATGGCAACACAATGATGGAGATCATTGTGTGGCGTCGGTGACAATGGAGATCATGTCGGTGCTTTGAAGATGGAGATCAAAAGAACAAGTTCATGGACATATCATCAAACTTATGATTTGCATGTGATGTTAATCCTTTTATGCACCTTGTTTGGCTTAGGACGATGCACTACTAGGTGAAAGGCTACTAGTACGTTGGTTTTTCCCTTACCAGTGGCGTTGGGGGTAGCGCTACTGCTAACGTGCTACAACTAACCTGTTAGCAGTGGCGCTGGTTTAACGGGCTACTGGTATCTACGACAGCAGTAGCGCTGGAATAAATAAAGCGCTATTGCTCAGCCAGTGTTACTGCTAATATTCCTGCTTTCAATATTTAATTCCCATCGTATTTATGCCCCCTCTACGTATTTGTGCATGCTCTAAACAGTAGTTTCACCGTATCAGAATAAACATGCATTATTCTCATCATATCATACACATAAAGTAGTCTCGTCATTTATACCATCATCATCATTATCCAACACATATATGGTTATCCAACACAAATATCATCAAATCTCGAAAATAGCAATACACACAAGTCATGGCACACCCCACAAGTTTCATCATCACTATCTAAACCATCATGTAGAAGAGAAGAGCGATCAGCATGAGCAAGAGCGCGACTATGCAGTACTTCTTGAGGCACCGGTTTTGCTCCATCTCTTGTCGTAGCATCCACCTCAAGTAACTCATTTCCGCTTTGGTTCTGCTGTCTAACCCTCTGTGGCTAGCGCCCGGGTACGTGTCCACCTGGGCCTGAGTGTCTGCCCAGTGGTCGTACACTCCTGGAACCCTTACAATGAATATGGCATAGCAACCCTTCGCCATCTTCGATCTATGTACCTACATCGTAAGTTGATTAACAACGATATATAATATGCAACATAATGTACTTGAGAAACACAAAGATGCATGGTTAGTAGAATACAAGCTGTAAATATAAATAACGAAGTTCCTTATACATAAACTAATTAACTAGACCGATGTATATGCTAGTTCATAGAAAGCCGGCAGTACTAATTATAAACACACATTGTCATCGTGAATCACTCCTCCATGTCGGCGCCCCAATCTTCATAATCAGGGATGAATGACCCGAGCTGGTTGAAAGTCTTTAGGTCCAGACGCTGAGCACGTAGCAGTTCTCGAACATTCTCCCGCCTCATTGGCCCATGAAAGAATATCCCTCCTTGTTCGACAACCTGCTTCATGATCACTTGGGCAAGTTCACACTGTATGTGATAAAACTCAGCTCGAATTTGATGATCCGATGTCGTTCCTATACTTGTGGGCCAATTGACAATCTCGGCATCTCCGGAATTAGCTGACTTACGAAGGCGTTGATTATCCCTTCTGTATTCGATCATGTGATGCATGAGGTAGAATCCATTGGACTTACTAGTGTTTGGTTGCTGGATGCACCAGAAGTCAGTCTTATGGCCGAAAGCTGGCGCTTGATTCCTGTACTTGTTTACCTTGATATATCCACCAGTATGGTTGAAGGTTATCAAGGCACTATCGAGAACACTCTTTATGTGAATGTAATCCTTTTTCTCGATGTTCTTTGATGAGTCCAAGTACATAGCATGGGAGTATTGTGGGTACAGATACATGAGGATGGCTCCCCCCACTGCGCAAAATAGGTACACCTCAAATGAGCCTCAATGCTTGCAAAGGAATGATCAGAAGTTACGAAATGATATCCGTGGATGACTTACGTGGGATGATAAGGTAGGAGAATCATTTCCCTGTCCTTATTAGCGATCATGAAATCACTGATGTACTTGCTCGCACAGTCACGATGCTCTATGCAGACTGCCAAGAAGTTCTCGTGTAGAAAGTATGGGACCGTGATGCAGATATATTCTATGTTCTCACGCCTGATGATGTAGTTGAGATACAACGCATATAGGCAGATGAATTGAAAATCCAGCTTGGTCATGTGGAACATGTCGTAGATGTAGTCAAATCACAGGATGAACTTATCCACGGGCCATCTGTCGACGTATGGCATCGCACCCAGAACCTGAGCCGGGTAAAGCGGTAGTATCCTAGTTTCTCCGTGCCGAGAAGTCTTCTCTCTATGGCCAGCACATCATCATGAAGTCTCCTTACATCATTGTTTTGTATGTTCTGTACCGCTTTCTGAGGTAGGATCGGGTTGCCGACGACATGGAAACGATCCGCACCTATGCCAGGTATTCTGTCTACCTCCCGGGGCTTTAGAGGCGGCTGGCTACTTGAAGCAGCTCTGGCACCTTTAGATCCTTTCTTCTCCGATCTCCTCCTTTGCTTCTTAGCGGGTGGCGGTAGTGAGCCCGCCATACCTTCCCTAACCACCCCCAGTGTCATCGGGCTAATTATGAGCGGACGGCCACCGTGTTGTTCTTGTTGGGTAGAGGCGGCATCTGTAGGTGTCTCCTGTGAGGATCGCATGAAGAGAGACTTTATGCAATCACCCGTACGATGTTGCGGGCATCATCAAGTCATCTCCACGCTCATAGCCTCATACTCCCGAGCATCATCATAGTCCATAGTGATATACTGGTTAGGGTCATGAGCATCCTCCTCCATGACATCATCAAGATTTGCTTCTTCAACGTGGGTGGCGTCAGCTCGCACTATTGGAGCCTCTCCATCGCCGCGTCGACCACTATCACCCGCCGTGATAGGTGCAGGTAATTGGGTAGGTGGGGTGGTGTTTATACCTTGTTGAGGAGTTGTCGTTGGTGTTCTATCGGGCGCCTCGACATGAATGTGAGTCTTCGGTCAAGGCAAGATCTAGCTCTTGCATGCGCCAATCTGTTTATGGGTCTCGTCGTCATCGACTCGTGTCGGAAGAGGCAAATCCTTGAAGCCCGCTTTCACAGTGGCCACGCAAACTTTGAAGATGCCATGGGGAATCTGTCTGGTGTGGAGCATGCGGTCCTTCGGCTTCATGATCGTTGCCTTTCCCACATCCATCTTCTGGCCGTTGACATCGTATAGTAGGGTGAAAGACAACTGAAACAAAATACTATATAGACATGCTAGTGAAGAGTGTATGACGCGTAAATACCGTGATGGCTTCAAGATCAGCCAAAGATGAAGCCCCGCCGAGCACGCCATAGAAGGAGCACGGGCTACTATGAACCAGAGCGAGACCAGTACGGGAGCATCTGCGGTTCCGTGAGCAGCTGCTGGTGGTGCGATGTTTGCCGAATTTCTCCCGACAAAGGTGAGAAGGGGAAAGTCCTCTCGCCCTTTTTTGGATTCCTCCTCACAAACTCAAAAACTATCGGAACCAATTGGCCCAAGGAAGTTGCCACATCTGCATTGACCTTATCGTCGATTACCTTGTCCAACTCTTCTTTGGTCTCAACTTTGCTCTTGTCGACCGCTTGCGCGACCTTCTCGTTGATGGTCTGTTGAGAAAGCTATCGTCTCTGCTTTTTTTTTCCTCCGGCTTCTTGTGGTAGCACTTTATCTAGGAGGCGCCATCTCTGACGCCGTGTACACGTCAATAAGACGGAGTTTTGTCCACCAAGATATTTTTAAGTATGTTCAAGGCCCGGTTGAATAGGTTGTCCCACTTGGGCCTCGCCGACGACTGAGACGACTCGTCGCTTTCGGCTGCCTTTTGGTGCCGCTCTTTCTGCAAAAGGAACGTGTATGGTTTATAAATGTGACAAAACTTGTTGTCAAATTGATTGGAAGGTAATTAATATGAGGTGGTAATAGAACAATTACCAGTAGTCTCATGAACTCCCTCGTGTTCGGGTCCGTGGAAAAGACCTTATTGACAGGATCCCACTAGTGCTGGGCCCTGATCCAGTCACGCTCCTGCGGGTCGGTGAACTCCGCCAAGGGGTTTGGGATTCCGTGACTTTCACGTTCGGCGTACTCCTTGGCCCATACATGCCTCTTCCCCTCGTAATCACAGCTTCCAAGGCAGTGGGCAGGCGTGTTCCTGGCATACAGCTCCTTCATTTTCACCGACTTCTGGTGCGCTTCTTCTATAGCGCAAGTCTCCTTGAATTTTTCGATGTCCTCTTCCGTTAGTGATGGATTGTGAGAAAGAATCTTGGACCACAGTTCATGTTCAAAATCGACTTTTTCACCCGTACTTTCCAGGCAGACAAGGCGTTGGTGAACGCCACTATTGCCTTGCTGTTTATCTTTGTCATGGGTTCTTCATCCCATGGAAGTTTTTTTTGAGTCCGCCGAGGAACAAGAACCTATTGTGCAACTTTGTTAGGAGCGTGTGCTCCATATGTGGTATCTCCTTTAACTTTTCATCGTTGATGTTGGCGATTTCCTTGAGGATGCATCCTAGTTGATTGCCATAGCACTTACGCGCTGACTCCGGCGCCGTTGGCTCTAATTTCGTGGGGTGCATCGCCGTGACCACAATTTGTCTGATGTCGAGCGCGTTTGGTTTTCTTGACCTCTTCGGCTTCGATCCTTCACCGGGTACGTCAATATGATCGATGGTATTGGTACCAGTGCCACTATCGCTACAGGTGGCAGTGTCGGTGTCGGGGTTGGTCTCATTGCACCTGCATCCGCATGTCCCGTTGGTCCACGTAATCGAAAAAATGATTTGCTTCCTCAAAATGGTCTTCTTTGTAGCGACCAGAACCCCCGGCTTCGTCGTGGCTAAACATATTACTTTCCTACGAGTATTTAAGTATAATAGTTTAATTCTAAGCCGAATAATATGAATAATAGAATGGGGACTATATTTGGTCAGAATGTTGATTCATTCCCCTTTCTAGCAATTCCTGGGCACTCCATATGTCCTAGTTTCTAGCACAAGTCATGCCGAAATTCACGGAAATTTTCGGCATGACCTTTGCTAAAAAGTGGACATATGGAGTGCCTGATATTTGAAAGAACGGAAACGAATCAACATTCCGGAAAAACATAGGCCACTCGGACATTCCGGCAAAACTTATAAGCCACCGAGAGTGTTGGATCTAAAAGATTGCAAAACAATATTGTTGAACGGAGGATCTTAGTGACCTGAAATTGTACTATCGTAGCCTGCAGCTAAATATCGACCTTAGTAAGCTAACATTGCGAAACATGTCAATTAACAATTTAATATGTCAGAACCTAGCAAGATCAATACCAAACTTTAGTTAGTTCAGAAGGTGATTAGAACAGGAGGTCAAGAACTGAAGGTGATAGTGCAACATACTTTGAACACAAGGTTTAATCCAATGATCAGAACTAATATGCAGTCAAGAAGTGAAGCATAAAGAGAGTCTTCAGTCATTTTAGCAGATAAGTTCAGAAATATTTTTCTTAACTAGTCTGAAATGTTAAATGATCTATAGTGCTCAATCAGCGACGTTTGTATGATCCATAAAAATAGGGTAAATTTTGTTTTTCGGGCAAGGACAAAAGTGTTATTGTTTATATTGGTTTTGGGTCTCAAATACTAGAATTACTAGAACTGGGTTTGCTACTCACCTAGTCGCGTGTCACTGACAACAAATTAAACAAACTAGGCCTCATAATGAACACTGAAGCAAACCTAAGTGGCAAGATTTAAACTATGATGTGGTGCGGATGGATTTAGTAATCATATATGGGTCATTGGTTCAACTGACATAATGACATATGTGTGACTAGATTCTTAATATGCCCTAAGTCCATATGATGTACGAACGAATGAATGCAGATCGATCACAGGGTGGTGGAGAGCTTTGACGACGGTGAGAGGACGTGCATGACGACCATGGTGTACCCGGAGCTCGCCGATGACCCACAAGTATAGGGGATCAATCATAGTTCTTTCGATGAGTAAGAGTGTCGAACCCAACGAGGAGCGGAAGGCTATGATAAACGGTTTTCAGCAAGGTAATAACTACAAGCACTGAAAGTAGCGGTAACAAGTGATGGTGTAGCAAGGTGAAACATAGCGAGCGAAAAGTAACAAGTAGCAAGTAGTAGCAATGGTGCAGCAAGTGTCCCAATCCCTTTTGTAGGAAGGGACAAGCCTGAAAAAAGTCTTATAGGAGGAAAAACGCTCCTCAGGACACACGGGAATTTCTGTCATGCTAGTTTCATCATGTTCATATGATTCGCGTTCGTTACTTTGGTAGTTTGATATGTGGGTGGACCGGCGCTTGGGTACTGCCATTACTTGACAAGCATCCCACTTATGATTAACCCCTCTCGTAAGCATCCGCAACTACGAAAGAAGAATTAAGATAACGTCTAACCATAGCATTAAACTAGTGGATCCAAATCAGCCCCTTACGAAGCACCACATAGACTGGGGTTTAAGCTTCAGTCACTCCAGCAACCCATCATCTACTTACTAATCCCCAATGCATTCCTCTAGGCCGAAGTATGGTGAAGTGTTATGTAGTCGACGTTCACATAACACCACTAGAGGAAAATAAAACATACAACATATCAAAATACCGAACGAATACCAAATTCACATGATTATTATTAGCATGACTTACCCCATGTCCTCAGGAACGAAAGTAACTACTCACAAAGCATAATCATAATCATGATCAGAGGTGTAATGAATGGCATATAGGATCTGAACATAAACTCTTCCACCAAGTAATCCAACTAGCATCAACTACAAAGACTAATGAACACTACTAGCAACCTTACAAGTACCAATCGGAGTCGCGAGACGGAGATTGGTTACAAGAGATGAACTAGGGATTGGAGAGGAGATGGTGTTGATGAAGATGTTGATGAAGATGCCTCCCCTCCGACGAGAGGAGTGTTGGTGATGACGATGGCGATGATTTCCCCCTCCGGGAGGGAAGTTTCCCGAGCAGGATCGTCCTGTCCGAGCTCTAGATTGGATCTGCTCAAGTTCCGCCTCGTGGCGGCGGCGAAACCACGAAAAAACTCCCTCTTGATTTTTTCTGGAACGAAACCCTTCATATAGCAAAAGAGGGGGGCTAGTGGGCCGTCAGGGAGCCCACAAGCCCTATAGCCGCCACTAGGGGGTGGCGGCTACCAAGCTTGTGGCGCCCTGCTAGCTCCCCTCTGGTACTTCTTTCGCCCAGTATTTTTTATATATTCCCAAAAAATTCCACGTAAATTTTCAGGGCATTTGGAGTTGTGTAGAATAGAGGACTCATATTTGCTCCTTTTCCAGTACAGAATTCCAGCTGCCCGAATTCTCACTCTTCAAATAAACCTTGCAAAATAAGAGAGAAAAGGCATAAATATGGTACCACAAAGTAATATAACAGCCCATAAAGCGATAAATATCAACATGAAAGCATGGTGCAAAATGGATGTATCACTCGCCGCGATGGGCAGCACCCGGCAATACGCATTAAACTACGGCACCGGGGCCGTTAAGGTGTCCAAGCTAGAGTGGGGGAGGAAGGACGAGGGGGCAGGGGGCTTACCGGAGTGGGAGGGCAGGGGCGGCGGTGCTTGGAGGCGGGCGGCGGCGCCTGGAGGGGGTGGCGTGAGGTCGATGAGGGGACGGACGGCAAGTTCTCCGGCGGGCGGCGGCGACACAAAGTGCGCGACGGAGAGGGGGGAGAGAGGGGATCGAACAGAAAGGTGGGAGTGGGGGAGTTATGGAAATATTTGAGTCGGTTAACTCCAAATAGCAGTAACGCTGGTTTGGTTCCAGCGCTATGATGTCTACAATGCAACCTTCTTCTCGTAGACGTTGTTGGGCCTCCAAGTGCAGAGGTTTGTAGGACAGTAGCAATTTTCCCTCAAGTGGGTGACCTAAGGTTTATCAATCCGCGGGAGGCGTAGGATGAAGATGGTCTCTCTCAAGCAACCCTGCAACCAAAAAACAAAGAGTCTCTTGTGTCCCCAACACACCCAATACAATGGTAAGTTGTATAGGTGCACTAGTTCGGCGAAGAGATGCTGAAACCAGTGCAATATGGATGGTAGATATAGGTTTTTGTAATCTGAAATTAGAAAAACAGCAAGGTAACTAGTAACAAAAGTGAGCACGAACGGTATTGCAATGCATGGAAACAAGGCCTAGGGTTCATACTTTCACTAGTGAAGTTCTCTCAACAATGATAACATAATTGGATCATATAACTAGCCCTCAACATGCAACAAAGAGTCACTCCAAAGTCACTAGTAGCGGAGAACAAACGAAGAGATTATTGTCGGGTACGAAACCACCATAAAGTTATTCTTTCTGATCAATCCATTCAAGAGTTCGTACTAGAATAACACCTTAAGATACATATCAACCAAGACCCTAATGTCACCTAGATACTCCATTGTCACCTCAAGTATCCGTGGGCATGATTATACGATATGCATCACACAATCTCAGAATCATCTATTCAACCAACACATAGAACTTCAAAGAGTGCCCCAAAGTTTCTACCGGAGAGTCAAAACGTGTGCCAACCCCTATGCATAGGTTCCCATTGTTGTTGACTTTACCTTTGAGGTAAATGGTTGGGAGGAAAAACTATAAGCCCCTATCTTCCTCTGTGTCCAGCTGAAACTTTGACACCATGAGTACCACGTGAGTTGTAACAATTGTGGAAAACAAAAGAGATGATTTAGTATGTGGGTTTGCCTTACAAGCTCTTATTTGACTCTTTCTGATGTTGTGATAAATTGCAATTGCTTCAATGGCTATGGTTTATTGTTGGTTACTTCTGGTTAAGGTTTTTGCTTCATGCTTTGCTTTGTGAAGGAATTGTTACTTTCCCATAAGAATCTTTATGATGTATTGATGTCCTATGTGTCATCATGATACCCTCATGTCCGTATTATGTTTTATCGACACCTTCGTCCCCAAACATGTGGACATGTTTGCCGAACTTGGTTTTCGCTTGAGGACAAGCGAGGTCTAAGCTTGGGGGGAGTTGATACGTCCATTTTGCATCATGCTTTCATGTTGATATTTATTGCTTTTTGGGATGTTATATTACTTGTGGTACCATAATTATGCCTTTTCTCTCTTATTTTGCAAGGTTTATTTGAAGAGGGAGAATTCAGGTAGCTGGAATTCTGGACTGGAAAAGGAGCAAATCCTAGTCCACTATTCTGCACATCTCCAAATGCCCTGAAAAGTTACGTGGATTTTTTGGGATTATATAAAAAATACTGGGCGAAAGAACTACCAGAGGGGGGCTGCCAGGGCGCCACAAGCCCTGACACCGCCACCCCCTGGTGGCGGAGTGGGGGCTTGTGGGCTCCCTGATGACCGACTAGCCCCCTCTTTTGCTATATGAAGCGTATCGGTCCATAAAAAATCAGAAGGAAGCTTTTTCGTGGTTTCGCCGCCGCCACGAGGCGGAACTTGAGCAGATCCAATCTAGAGCTCCGGCAGGACGATCCTGCCGGGGAAACATCCCTCCCAGAGGGGGAAATCATCGCTATCGTCATCACCAACACTCCTCTCGTCGAAGGGGAGGCATCTTCATCAACATATTCATCAGCACCATCTATTCTCCAATCCCTAGTTCATCTCTTGTAATCAATCTCCGTCTCACGACTTCGATTGGTACCTATAAGGTTACTAGTAGTGTTGATTACTCTTTGTAGTTGATGCTAGTTGGATTACTTGGTGGAAGAGTTTATGTTCAAATCCTTGAGGCTATTCATTACACCTCTGATCATGATTATGATTATGTTTTGTGAGTAGTTACTTTTGTTCCTGAGGACATGGGATAAGTCATGTTAATAATAGTCATGTGAATTTGATATTCGTTCGGTATTTTGATATGTTGTATGTTGTTTTTCCTCTAGTGGTTTTAGGTGAACGTCGACTACATAAAACTTCACCATATTTGGGCCTAGAGGAAGGCATTGGGAAGTAGTAAGTAGATGATGGCTTGCTGGATTGACAAAAGCTTAAACCCCAGTCTATGCGTTGCTTCGTGAGGGGCTGATTTGGATCCACTAGTTTAATGCCATGGTTAGACTTTGTCTTAATTCTTCTTTTGTAGTTGCGTATGCTTGCAAGAGAGGTTAATCCTAAGTGGGATGCTTTTCCAAGTAAGAGCAGTACCCAAGCGCCGGTCCACTCACATATCAAACTATCAAAGTAACTAACGCGAATCATATGAACATGATGAAACTAGCATGACAGAAAGGGAGCGTTTTTCCTCCTATAAGACTTTGTTCAGGCTTGTCCATTGCTACAAAAGGGATTGGGCCACTTGCTGCACCGTTGCTACTACTTGTTACTTGTTACTTTTTGCTTGCTACGTTTCACCTCGCTACACAATCACTTGTTACCGTTACTTTCAATGCTTGCAGTTATTACCTTGCTGAAATCCGTTTATCAGAGCCTTCTGCTCCTCGTTGGGTTCGACACTCTTACTTATCTAAAGGACTGCGATTGATCCCCTATAATTGTGGGTCATCAATAGGCACGTGCAAGATATACATCAAGTGTTCTCGAAGACTCAATCCGATAAGATAACTTCAAAGGGGAAACTCAATTCATTACAAGAAGGGAGAGGGGGAAGAACATCATAAGATCCAACTATAGTAGTAAACCCCATGGTACATCGAGAACAAGACATCTCAAGAACACGAGAGAGAGAGATCAAACACATAGCTACTGGTACATACCCTCCGCCCCGAGGGAAAACTACTCCCTCCTCGTCATGGAGATCGCCGGGATGATGAAGATGGCCACCGGAGATGGATTCCCCCTTCGGCAGGGTGCCGGAACGGGCTCCAGATTGGTTTTTGGTGGCTACAAAGGCTTGCGTCAGTGGAACTCCCGATCTAGGTTTCTTTCTGGGGGTTTCTGCATTTATAGGAATTTATGGCGGTGGAATTGCGTCAGTTGGGCCCACGAGGGGGTCACAAGCCTACACGGTGCGACCTCGGGGGTAGGCCGCGACCCATGGGCTTGTGACTCCCTCGTGGCTTGATACGTCTCCAACGTATCTACTTTTCCAAACTCTTTTTCCCTTGTTTTGGACTACAATTTGCATGATTTGAATGGAACTAACCTGGACTGACGCTGTTTTCAGCAGAATTGCCTTGGTGTTATTTTTGTGCAGAAATCAAAGTTCTCCAAGCGTCCTGAAAAATTACGGGGAGCAGTTTTGGAAAATATCAAAAATATCTGCGCCAAGTTCCACCTCAGGGGGTGGGCCAGTGGGCCACAAGCCCTGCTCTGCCACCACCCCCCATGGTGGCGGTGGGCAGGATTGTGGGGCCCACACGCACCTGCCGCCCCCAACTCCAGCTCTATAAGTTGTCTTTCGTCCTAGAAAAAATAAAAAGAGAAGTTTTCATCGCGTTTTCGATACGGAGGCACCGCCACCTCCTCTTCTTCATCTGGAGGGCAGATCTGGAGTCTGTTTTGGGCTCTGGAGAGGGCAAATCGTCGCCATCGTCATCATCAACCTTCTTCCCTATCCAATTCCATGAAGCTCTTCGTTGTTCGTGAGTAATCTATTCGTAGGCTCGCTGGGCGGTGATGAGTAGGATGAGATCTATCATGTAATTGAGTTAGTTTTGATGGGGACTGATCCCTAGTATCCACTCAGTTCTGAGATTTGTTGTTGCTACTACTTTGCCATGCTTAATGCTTGTCACTAGGGCCCGAGTGCCATGATTTCAGATCTGAAATTATTATGTTGTCACCAATATATGTGTGTTTTAGATCCGATCTTGCAAGTTGTAGTTACCTACTATGTGTTATGATCCGGCAACCCCGGAGTGACAATAATCGGAACCACTCCCGGTGATGATCATAGTTTGAGGAGTTCATGTTTCCACCAAGTGCTAATGCGTTGGTCCATTTCTTTATTAAAAGGAGAACCTTAATATCCCGTAGTTTCCTTTTGGACCCCGCTGCCACAGGAGGGATGGACAATAGATGTCATGCAAGTTCTTTTCCCTAAGCACGTATGACGACACACGGAATGCATGCCTACATCACATTGAGAACAGGAGCTAGCCACATATCTCTTCGTGTTATAGCTGTTTCATGATGAATATCATCCAAACAAATCACCGAACCATTGCCTACGAGTTTGTCCTACTGTTGCTACTGCTGTTACTTGTCTTGCTCTGCTGCTGCCGCTACTGTTGCTACTGCTGTTACTTGTCTTGCTCTGCTGCTGCTACTACTGTCGCTTGCTACTGTTGCTACTTGCTACTGCTGTCACTACTGCTGTTCCTTGCCACTGCTATTGATTGTTACACTGTCGTTACTCGCTATTTTGTTGTTACTACTGTGCTTGCAGATACTAATCTTTCAGGTGTGGTTGAATCTGACAAATTCAGCTGCTAATACTTGAGAGTATACTCTCACCTCCTATCGTGCAAACCAACAAATTGGGTCGAATACTCTACCCTCGAAAACTGCTGCGAACCCACGCGCTGGTGGGCCATCAACAACATTCTTCCAGTTTCATTGCCGGGGAGTTCTATCAGCATTCTTCTGGTGCTGTTGCAGGAGAAGGTTCGTTGTCATAAGCATTCGTCTAGCTAACGCTAGAAATTGCAGGATCAGCCCTTTTCTGGAGCCATTGCCAGGGAAGCACAGCTGACGTCATGGCTCTTCTGGCCTTCTTCCAAAGCTTCGTGGGTCTCTTTTAGTCCAAAAAAATCATCGTAAAGTTTCATTCCATTTGAACTCCGTCTGAAAAAGGGTCAAAAACACGGAAAAAACATAAACTAGCACTTGGCACTAAGTTAATAGATTAGTCCCAAAAAAGATATAAAATAGCATATTTATGCACATAAAACATCCAAAGTTATCAAGATAATAGCATGGAACCATCAAAAATTATAGATACATTGGAGACGTATCACGCTACTGCTAAGCTAGCAGTAGCGTTGGTACTAATCGAGTGCTACTCCTAAATGCCCTAGGACAAATAGCAGTAGCGCTCGTTTGGTACCTGCGCTGCTGCTAAGTTAGCAGTAGCGCGTTTACCAATCCAACGCTATAGCTAACATTATTTTCTTTATTACTTTTCCTTTTTATTATTTTTATTTATTATTTATTATTTTTATTATTTTACTTTACTTTTTATTATTTTCATTTCCTTTTCTGTTTACTTTTCTTTTGTATTTCTTTCTCCCTTTTGTTTTTGGTTTTTCTTTTTAGTTTTTATCCAGACGACCTCTCGCACGGAGTCGACGACGAGAATGTACATCTCTCTCCCACACTGCGCGCATATTATCGGAACCATGTGTTGTTTTGTACACAAAATACATACATATATGCAAATGATTGTTTCTCCGCTGTGTCGAAGACGTTTCACATTGAGCTTCTTTCATTTCTTGTCCGTTGTGTTGATTCTTCTTTACCGGCACCATGGAGTAAGATCTTTCTTAGGTAATGTAGTCTTGATTCTTCTTTTGACGTATGCTTCATCGTCATCGTCATCTTCCCTCATCGGGTTGCCGTATTGGTCGTAGTCTTCCTCGTTGGCAACTCCATCCATTCCGACGATGTTCCTTTTGCCTCTCCTCTTGACAACATAGTTGGGATTGGTCGGATAGGTTATGACAAAGCATTGTGTCACGTGCTTAGCGTGTATCCATGGCTTAGTTTTGGCGATGACGTTAACGTTCAGTTGTGCCTTCCAGCATACTTGGGTATAGACATGGTAGTGAAATACTTGTTTTCTCTTACGATGGCCTTAGCCCACCTGACACGGAACATCGTTGCATCGTGCCTTCCAGCATAGTTAAGCTCCCAGATCTCTTCAACCCTTCCGTAGAATCTATCAGTTGTGTCGTTGGAGTCGGTCACACATTCAATCGTCACCCTTGAGTTCTAGTAATCATTGTCCATGTCTTTCGCCTGTGTGTAGAACGTGTACCCGTTGATATCATATGCCTCATAGGACATGAGTTTGGGCGCGGGGACATGTGCTAAGACGTGTATGAGAAACCCGTCTGCACTGCCCTCTTCTGGGGGATTAGCATGAACCTGCTCTTTGAACCAACACAAGAAAGTGGCGTTGTGTTGTACAGTAACTTCGTCGTTCATCTTGCGCATCCCCTGATCATGGTACTTCTTTGCAATGATTTATTTGTGCAGTGTCACATAATCATATACCACATCTAGATGTTGTAGCACTACTAAGTTAGCCCTGTCAAAGTCGTCCCATCAATCCGAGTAGTCCACGTGCAATTCCCTCCGGCCGTTGTTGTGACCTTCTCCTTTGAGCCTCCCATGGTGCTTGTTGACGGGCAAACCAACAACAGGGTCTTCTTTGCCTATATAATTCTTGCAAAAGGAGATGCACTCTTGGGTCAGATACCCCTTGACGATGCTCCCCTCGGGATGGGACTTGTTACGAACTAATCCTTTGATGACCCCATTCCTCCTCTTGAACGACATCATGTTGTATAGGAATGTCGTCCCGAGGGCGATGATGTTGTCCATGATGTGGACACACAGATGCTCCATGACGGTAAATAACGCGGGCAGGAAGTACATCTCAGGCTCACATAGTATGACAACGATCTCTTCATGTATCCTTTAGAGCTGCTTCACACTGATGGACTTTCGAGAGATAACGTCAAAGAAGTTGCAGAGACCAGTAAGCGTCTCACGGACATGCTTGTCCATTATCCCTCTAATGGCAACCGGGAGTATCTGCGTCATCATCACATGACAGTCGTGACACTTGATCCCACTGAACCTTTTCTTCTTGGTATCTAGAAATCTGCTTATGTTCCCACAGTAACCGAAACTGACTTTGATTCCCGTAAGGCACTTGATGAATTGATCGATCTCCTTCGAACTTAAGGTGAAGCAAGAATGGGGGAACAACTATCCTCCTTCTTGTTGACTTTTCTTCCCCTTGGCCCCGCCACCGTCTCCGTCTCTGTCCCATCCGTCGACTTTTTATAGGGCATGTGGAGATCCCCCCTGATCTCCAAATCTTCCAAGTATTTCCTTCACTTTGGCCCATCATTGGTCTTCTCCGACATATTCAACAGTGTGACAAGCAAGCTCTCGAGGACATTCTTCGTGATATGCATTTGATAAAGGCGATGAGGCGTGTCGTGATTGGGCCAGTACACCAAGTCCCAGAAAACAGACCTCGTTATCCATACCTTCAGCAGCGGCTCCGATGCCTTTTCCATCTTTCCCGACGTTGGGCACCATTGCTAGTTATTCAATAGCTCATTGATTTTGACACCGCTCCTCTTATGTGGAGATCCTCGATGCTTAGCGAAACCATTGAATAGATCTCCACATTTTCTCCACGGGTCATCCTTTTCGAGCCATGTACGATGCCCCATGTACACGATTTTCCTAGACCCGCCATCTTTCGTTGACGTGAGCTGCTGAGATGTTGTATCATCCATGCACCTCGTGCATCCGCTGTATCCGTGGCACACCTGGCCTAAGTTGTACCCGTAACCGAGATAGTCGTGGACTGTCGTCATCAACACAGCTCTCATATAGAAATATTCTCTTGTGCTCGCGTCCCATGTCTTGACCAGCGATTTCCATAAAGTGTCTAGCTCCTCTTTGAGAAACCCCATATACAGGTTAATATTATTTCCCAGTTGTTTCGGCCCTTGAATCAGAATGCTCATGTGTATGTACTTTGTCTTCATACACTTCCAGGGGGAGGTTGTACATCCATACAAAGACGGGCCATGTGCTGTAGTTGGTGCTATGGTTTCCAAACGGATTCATGCCATCAGTACACACACCAAGCACGATGTTCCTTGCATCTTCTCCAACAAATCGATATTCGGCATTGAATGATCTCCACTAGCTAGCATCTGCGAGGTGTCTCAGCTTCGGATCATCTCCATTATCAGGCTTCTTCCTCTCCGCGTGCCAACGCATGAACTTTGCTTCCTTAGGATCTGCGAAATACCTCTGCAGGCGGGGAGTGATCGGAAAGAACCATACAACTTTCCGAGGAGCATTCTTTCCGGCCTTCTTGTATCGAGAAGCATTGCACTCTAGACACCTGGTTTTTCCTGCGTGCCCCCCCCCCCGATAAATGATGCAATCGTTGATCCATGCATGGTATCTACTATGTGGCGCATCCAGAGGGCAAACGATTTTCTTGGCCTCATTGACACTAGTAGGACACAGGTTCCCCACGGGAAGAACTTTATTATGTAGATACTTCAAATGCTCATCGAGGCTTTTGTTTGTCCATTTTTTTTTGGCCTTCGTCTTTATAAGTTCTAGCGTGAAATCAAGTGCGTAACCTCGGGATCACAACCGTGATATAACGGAGTCTTTGAGACTACTTGAAGTTGCGCTATCTTGGCGTCCTCTCTAGAAGCAACTCTATCGCTAGTCGTACTCTTGCGAAGGAGGTCTCGAACATGAGGGTCCTACATGATTGAACTTAGTAGCATTGAAGCCTGTGGTGTGTCCGTCGCCTCTTCTCCGCCATGTCCGGACTCTGCTTCTTCGCCGTGTTCAAAATCTTCTCTGCTGCCGTGTCCGGACTCTTCCCCGCCGCCGTGTTCGGACTCTTCACCGCCGCCTGGTCCAGCGCCATCGTCTTCGTGTCGATCGGTCCTCTCTTTGTTTAGTCCTATTCGTTATTCCCTGACATGTGGACATGCTCATCATCATCTTCACTTATCCACCGAGTATAGCCATCCGTGAAACCATTGATCAGCAAGTGGGACTTCAAACGGCCACCATCAAAAGGGCTAAAAACTACTCCTTCTTTGCATTTTGTACACGGACATCTAATCCCAGTCCGTTTATTTGCATACATGTCCATCACTGCGGACTGCAAGTATCGCTCCACCTTCCTTCCACTCACCTTCATGACTGCACGGTATAACAAGCAAAAGGGTTATAAACAAAATGCATGCATGCATCAAAGTCATATAAAAATTTGGCATGACCTTGCCTAAAAATAGGACATATCGAGGTTGCTCGAAATTCACCAAAACAGAAATAAATCGAAATTTCGGCAAAACATAAGCAACTCACAGGGCATGTCACTCACACAAATCCCTTCATATCGCAAACACACATATTCCCATTATTTAAATGCACAACTTTTTACTCATCTATATATATATCCCGAGAGAGATTATGCACGGCTCAATAAATAGCTT
Organism: Hordeum vulgare subsp. vulgare; assembly: GCF_904849725.1. NCBI lineage: Eukaryota > Viridiplantae > Streptophyta > Magnoliopsida > Poales > Poaceae > Hordeum > Hordeum vulgare. The sequence goes on along the minus strand of NC_058520.1, from coordinate 33,797,305 downwards.
GATCTAGTTGTTGTGCGGAGAGATGACTCTAGCTAACTAGTGGAGAGGGAGAGAGATGACCTAGCTAGATAGATCTATATGTATGGAAGGAGGGAGAGCCAAATAAATGTGGAACATAGAGTTAGAAGAGGTCATTTATGGAGGAGAATTAGGGTGGAGGGGGCATTAATGGGGAGAGAAGAGAGGTAGAAGGAAGAAAGAAGAAGTGCAACAATGGTGGAGAAGTAAATAAGAGAGAGGAGATGAGAAAGGAGGGGAGAGGGAAAAGGGGGGTGGGGGAGAGAGGGGGTGTGTGGGTTAAAATCTGCCACCAGCCACGCATAGCAGTAGCGCTGCTTTCCGAAAAGCGCTACTGCTATTGGTCTTAGTAGTAGAACTTTTCTGGGGCAGCGCTACTGCTAAATGGGGCTACTGCTATTATGCTTAGCCGTAGCGCTGATTCCCGCCAAGCGCAACTACTATTCTACTTAGTAGTAGCGCTTTTTACAAGGCTGCACTGCTACTACTGCTACCATCGGTGGGCTCATTGGGTCCCGTTTAGCAGTAGTGCTTTTTGGAATTCCAGCGCTACTGTGATGACCCACAAGTATAGGGGATAAATCGTAGTCCTTTCGATAAGTAAGATTGTCGAACCCAATGAGGAGCGGAAGGATCTGACAAGTGGTTTTCAGCAAGGAAAAATCTACAAGCACTGAAATTGTCGGTAACAAGTGATTGTGTGGTGAGATGATTCGTAGCAAGCAACAAGTAACAAAAGTAGCAACGGTGCAGCAAACTGGCCCAATCCCTTTTGTAGCAAGGGACAAGCCCGGACAAAGTCTTATAGGAGGCAAAACGCTCCCGAGGACACACGGGAATTTCTGTCATGCTACTTTTCATCATGTTCATATGATTCGCGTTCGTTACTTTGATAGTTTGATATGTGGGTGGACCGGCGCTTGGGTACTGCCCTTACATGGACAAGCATACCACTTATGATTAACCCCTCTCGCAAGCATCCGCAACTACGAAAGAAGAATTATAACAAAGTCTAACCATAGCAGTAAACTAGTGGATCCAAATCAGCCCCTTACGAAGCAACGCATAAACTAGGGTTTAAGCTTCTGTCACTCTAGCAACCCATCATCTACTTACTACTTCCCAATGCCTTCCTCTAGGCCCAAATAATGGTGAAGTGTTATGTAGTCGACGTTCACATAACACCACTAGAGGAAAAACAACATGCAACACATCAAAATACCGAACGAATACCAAATTCACATGACTACTATTAGCATGACTTATCCCTTGTCCTCAGGAACAAAAGTAACTACTCACAACGCATGATCATATTCATGACCAGAGAGGTAATGAGTAGCATCAAGGATCTGAACATAAACTCTTCAACCAAATAATCCAACTAGCATCAACTACAAAGAGTAATCAACACTACTAGCAACCTTACAAGTACCAATCAGAGTCGTGAGACGGAGATTGGTTACAAGTGATGAACTAGGGTTTGGAGATGAGATGGTGCTGATGAAGATGTTGATGGTGACGAGTCCCCTCCGATGAGAGGAGCGTTGGTGATGACGATGGCAACGATTTCCCCCTCCGGGAGGGAAGTTTCCCCGGCAGGATTCTCCTGTCGGAGCTCTAGATTGGTTCTGCTCAAGTTCCGCCTCGTGGCGGCGACGAAAGCATGAAAAAGCTCCTCCTTGATTTTTTCCTGGATGAAACCCTCCATATAGAAAAAGAGGGGGGCAAGTGGGCCAGCAGGGTGCCCACAAGCTCCCATGACACGGCCTGGGGGGTGGCCGTGCCGTGCCGGCTTGTGGCCACCCCCTGGCGCCCCTCTGGCACTTCTTCGGCCCAGTATTTTTGATAAATCAGGAAAAAAATCCTCGTTGATTTTTACGGTGTTTGGAGTTGCGCAGAATAGGTATCTCAAACTTGCTCCACTTTCAGGCTAGAATTCCAGTTGCGGTATTCTCCCTCTTCATGTAAACCTTGCAAAATAAGCGAGAAAAGGCATAAGAATTGTACCGTGAAGTGAAATAACAGACCAACAAGCGATAAATATCAACATGAAAACATGATGCAAAATGGACGTATCAACTCCTCCAAGCTTAGACCTCGCTTGTCCTCAAGCGAGAGCCCAGCTCAACAAATATGTCCACATGTTTAGGGAGAGAGGTGTCGACAAAACAAGATACGAAAATGCATGCATCATGATCAAGATCAGAACAGCAATACCACCATATAATCTCTCATGCTAAAGTGATAATTCCTTCACAAAGTAAAGCATGGATCAAGAACCTTACCGAGAAGTAACAACCGATAGCCTTTAGTCATTGAAGCAATTGCAATTTATCACAACATCAGAAAGAGTCAAATAAGAGCTTGTAAAGCAAATCCACATACTCAATCATTCTTTCGTTCTCTACAGTTGCTACAACTCACGTGGTACTCATGAGATCAAAGTTTGAGCTGGCGACAGAGAAATATAGGAGCTTATAGTTTTGCCTCCCGACTGCTTACCTCAAGGGTAATGTCAACAATAATAATTCATGAGTACTTACTTCCAAGTTGACATATGAATATAGATCTTTGCCAAGCATATGACGTTAGCCAAGATAAAGGCGAGATAATTAATTGGTGAAGATCACCATGACTCTTTCAATGGAAAAAAGTAAAGGTACAAGATAGGCCCTTCGCAGAGGGAAGCAGAGGTTGTCATGCGCTTTTAAGGTTTGGATGCGTGTCCTCTTAGTGCGGAGGAACGTCACTTTATATTGCCCCCTGTGATAAAGAACTTTATTATGCAGTCTGTCGCTTTTATGTCTTCCTCATCACAGGTTCATACAAAGATTATTTTACACACACTAATAGATCATACATATTAGAGAGCAATTTTTATTGCTTGCACCGATGACAACTTACTTGAGGGATCTTATTCAGTCCATAGGTAGGTATGGTGGACACTCATGGCAAAACTGGTTTGAAGGTTTATGGATGCACAAGTAGTATCTCTACTTGGTGCGGGAGTTTTGGCTATTGTGAGGTGGAAGCAATCGTCACATGCTAAGGAATCTCTAATCATATAACATTGTTCGGAAGCAAGCAATCACAATTCATTATGTTGTCTTCCTTGTCCAACATCTACTTCTAGGCATGCAATAGTTTAGTGAGTGTTCACAATCATAGATAGTGTCAGAGATGATATATTTATATGTGAACCTCTCCTTCTTTATCACTTCCTATTAATTGCAACAATGACCAAGGTCTACGTTTGCCTACCCTCAACAAGTTTCAATCCTCATTCTTTTTATATGTGAAGCCATCACTTCCCATAAGATCATTACATGATCTTTCATGCTTTTGTTCCATTCTCACTCTATTAATCATGGTAAGAGGCAAAGCCCTTCAACTAAGACACTCTTTATTATATGTCTCACGAGCAAGAATACGTCGGGGGTGACACAAAGCAAAACTCAAGACTAAAACACTAAGACTTTTAAACTACTAGAGAAAAAGAAAACTTAAAAGGAAAACTAAAACAAAGGTAAAGGCAAAAGATGTGATGGTGATACGATACCGGTGCAACTCCCCCAAGCTTGGCAAAAGCCAAGGGGGTTGACCATACCAATGCTCCGTTGTCTTCCTTTGGTGGTGATGGTGGTGGAGTTGTTGAAGAGGTCTTGAGCTTGTTTAATTTCCACTTGAGCATAAAATTCTGCTCCCTCAGATCATCGTTTTCCTCTTCAAGCTTCAACACCCTTTTGCATAATTCCTGCTTACCATCCTGCAAGAAACGAGAAGGGATAAACAAAGCCCTAGGCTTCTTCCTTGAGTTAGGGAGGCTCGACTTCTTGAACTCCACATGCGTGTGTCCAGGTTGAGGTAGAGGAGCCTCCTCTTCATCGGAACTTGTTTGTTCCTTCCCCTTGGGATCATAGTCTTCTTCCTCATTAGTGGTCCAGCCATATGGTTCAAAGTCCCCATAGACCTTGGGGTTAGCAAGGTAATCAACCACATAGCTCTCCCCCTCTGAATCCTGAGAAGACATCTTGACCTAGATCTGCGGCAGAAAACGGGCTCAAAACGAAAAACAGAGGAAATCTACGCGATGCAGGGGTCAGACCAAAAGACCAAACGTGAGTATATATAATGATTTTTTCCAGACCAGAAGGAGTACCCTGCACAAAGACGGAGTCCGGGAGGCGCACGAGGTGGCCACAAGCCCTCACGGCGCGGCCAGGGGGTGGGCCCGCGTCGTGCAGGCTTGTCGCCTCCTCGCGCACTTTCCGGACTACTTCCAATATTTTATTTTTTCAAATATTCCAAAACGGAGAAAATTTCCTACTGGAAAAGTTTTGGACTCTGTTTTCTTAACGAATCACATACCTCTTCGTTTTCGGAGTCTGAAACAGGTTGATAAATATCCCTTAGGTATTCTTCCGGAGTTATGGTATTGATAATATTGCTTTCAACATTAATGGGAGTGCCTGAGATATAATGCTTGATTCTCTGCCCATTTACCACTCTCCGACAATTACCTTCCGTGTTGTTGATCTTGATAGCACCGGAACGATATACTTCCTCAACAACATAGGGACCTTCCCATTTAGGGAGAAGCTTTCCTGCAAAGAATCTTAAACGAGAGTTATATAGCAAGACATAATCACCTACATTGAACTCACGCTTTTGTATCCTCTTATCATGCCACCTCTTAACCTTCTCTTTGAACAGCTTGGCATTCTCATATGCCTGACTTCTCCACTCATCAAGCGAGCTAATATCAAATAACCTCTTCTCAGCGGCAAGTTTGAAATCAAAGTTGAGCTCTTTGATTGCCCAATAAGCTTTATGCTCTAGCTCAAGAGGTAAATGACATGCTTTACCGTACACCATTTTGTACGGAGACATGCCCATGGGATTCTTATAGGCAGTTCTATAAGCCCACAGTGCATCATCGAGCTTCTTAGACCAATTCTTTCTAGACCTGTTGACCGTCTTTTGCAAGTTCTTTTCCCCAAGCACGTATGACGACACACGGAATGCATGCCTACATCACATTGACGAACGGGAGCTAGCCACATATCTCTCCGTGTTATAGCTGTTGCATGATGAATATCATCCAAAAAAATCACCGACCCATTGCCTACGAGTTTGTCCTGCTGCCGTTACTTGTTTTGCTCTGCTGCTGCTGCTGCTACTACTGTTGCTACTGCTGTTACTTGTCTTGCTCTGCTGCTGCTGCTGCTACTAATACTGTTGCTACTGTTGTTACTTGTCTTGATCTGCTGCTACTGTTGCGATTACTGTCGCTTGCTACTGTTGCTACTTGCTACTACTGTCACTACTGCTTTTCCTTGCCATTACTATTGCTCATTACACTGCTGCTACCTGCTACAATACTCTTTCGCTGGACGTTGACGGGAACTGACAATTTCCGTCGACGGGCAACTTGGCGCCTTTGATACAATCGTTAGGAATACTCTGTTGTCAACAGATCGTTTTTGACACTGTTGTTATCATACTACTTTGTTGTTACTACTTTTCTTGCAGATACTAATCTTTCAGGTGTGGTTGAATCGGACAAATTCAGCTCCTAATACTCGAGAGTATTCTCTCACCTCCTGTCTGGCGTACCAACAAATTTGGGTTGAACACTCTACCCTCGAAAACTGCTGCGAACCCACGCGCTGGTGGGCCATTAACAACATTCTTCTAGTTTCGTTGCCGGGGAGTGCTAGCAGCATTCTTCTGGTGCCGTTGCAGGGGAAGGTTTGTTGTCGTCAGCATTCGTCTAGCCATCGCCAGAGATTGCAATCAACATTTGTCTGGCGCCGTTGCTGGGGAGGTATTGCTATATTCTCTGAGTTACTTGGGATTTATATCTACTGATCACTATGAAGAATCTGAAGGATCCAAAGACCAAAGTCTTGCCCTCAACTACGAGGGGAGGTAAGGAATTGCCATCTAGCTCTGCACTTGATTCACCTTCATTTATGAGTAAGTTTGCGACATCACCTCCTGCTAGAAATCTTGATATGTCGCCTGTGCTTGATGATGCTTATGATGCTACTGCTAGAGATGCTATGCTTGATACTATGCCTGATACTGCTTTGCCTGATACTGCTAGAGATGCTATGCTTGATACAATGCCTGATGATACTATGCTTGATACTGCTAGAGATACTATTTTGCCTGATGTTCCACTAGGAGTGTTCCTTGATGCTCATATTGCTAGAGTTACTGCCAATGCTCGTGATGCTTCTGAAACTGCCGATACTATTGAGATAGAACCTGCTTTTGCTCCTGCTAGATCTAGCTCTCCTAGATATGAATTGCCTGATATACCTGAGGGTTATGTTATGGAGGGAGAGATAGCTGAGGATTTTCTTGCGTGTAAGGATGCCTATGACACTGAGAAATTACTTCTCAAGTGGAAGGAAAAATATCGGGAAGCTAGGATGAAAAATGACCCGAAGTTAGCCACTTCGCCTATCTTTGTCACCGATAAGGATTATGAATTATCTGTCGACCCTGAGATAATCTCTCTAGTCGAATCTGATCCTTTTCACGGTTATGAGTCTGAGACGGTCATAGCCCATCTTGCCAAACTATCCAAAATAGGCAACCTTTTCACTAATGAGGAGAAGATACGCCACTACTATACCCTTAAGTTGTTTCCTTTCTCTCTAAAGGATGACGCTAAAGTCTGGTTCACCTCTCTTGCTCCTGGATGTGTGCGCAGTCCCCAGGAGATGGTCTATTACTTCTGTGAGAAATATTTCCCTGCCCATAAGAAGCAAGCTGCCTTGCAGGAAATATACAGCTTTGCTCAACTCCAATAAGAGAGTTTTCCACAAGCTTGGGGGAGGCTCATCCAGCTACAGAATGCTTTGCCTGATCACCCTCTTAAGAAGAACGAGATACTTGATATCCTGTGTAGCGGACTTACCGATGCCTCTAGATACCACCTAGATTGTTGTATCGGTTGTGTTTTTAGGGAACGAACTATAGAACAAGCTCAGACCCTACTGAATAACCTCTTGATCAACAATAATGCTTGGACTATTCCCGAACCACCTCCTCAGCCAACTCCTAAGAAAAGAGGTATTCTATTCCTCAGTCCCGAAGATACGCAAGAAGCCAAGAAATTTATGCAAGAGAAAGGCATTAGATCTGAAGATGTAGAAAATCTACCACCTATCGAAGAGATCCATGGTCTCGATAACCCGATACAGGTAGTAGAAGTGAATTCTCTGTGTAGGTTTGATGAGAGTGATATTCCTTTTGATAAACCTGTTAGCCTATGCTTTGATGAATTTGACAACTTTGTTGCCCAACAACAGAGTTTCAATGATTATGTTAGCAGACATTTGGAACAAAGTACTCGTATGCTTAGCTATTTAAGTGCTTGTGTAGACAGAAATGTCAATGATCTGAAGCTTCTGAGTAAACATGCCTTTATGATTACTACACAGGTAGAACAAGTACTTAAGGCTCAGAATGACCTGCTCAATGAATTAAATGACAACTCTGTCAGAGTCATTACTAGAGGAGGCAAAATGACTTAGGACCTTTGTGCCCTGAAGTTCATCCTAAGAGAATTGATCAAGATTCTCAAGGAATCAATGCTGATACACCTAGTCATCCTAAGTTGAAGAAGAAGGATGATAGAAACCTGCACGCCAATTCACCAAATACTCTCACACCTGAAGAACCTAATGATATTTCTGCGTCTGATGCAGAAACACAATCTGGTGATGAACATGAACCTGGTGACAATGTGGACAGTGATGTTCATAATAATGCTCAACCTAGCCATGATCAGGATGTGGAGATTGAACCTACGGTTAATCCTGATAATCCACAACCTAAGAAGTACGACAAGAATGACTTTACGTCTAGGAAGAATGGTAAAGAAAGAGAGCCATGGGTTCAGAGACCTATGCCCTTTCCTCCTAAGCCATCCAAGAAAAAGGATGATGAGGATTTTGAGCGCTTGGTTGAGATGATAAGACCCGTCTTTCTGCAGATGCGGTTAACTGATATGCTCAAGATGTCTCCGTATGCCAAGTACATGAAAGATATCGTGACTAATAAACGGAAGATACCAGATCTTGAGATCTCCACCATGCTTGCCAACTACACTTTCAAAGGTGGAAGTCCTAAGAAACTTGGTGATCCCGGAGTGCCCACTATACCTTGCTCTATTAAAGGAAACTACGTAAGAACCGCCTTATGTGACCCTGGAGCCGGTGTTAGTGTTATGCCACTCTCTCTTTATCAAAGACTTGAGTTGGATAAGTTGACACCCACTGAAATTTCTCTGCAAATGGCCGACAAATCAACTGCTTTCCCTATCGGCGTTTGCGAGGTTGTGCCTGTTGTGGTTGCTAATACAACTATCTTAACAGACTTTGTTATCTTGGATATTCCCGAGGATGATGCCATGGCTATCATCCTCGGAAGACCCTTTTTAAACACTGCAGGGGCTGTTATAGATTGCAACAAAGGCAATGTCACTTTCCATGTCAACGGTAATGAGCACACAGTGCATTTTCCGAAGAAACGATATCAAGTACATTGCATCAATGCTATCGAAAAGACTTCATTGATTCTCATTGGGAGCTTTGAATGCCCTATTCCTCGTGTCAAGATGAAGTATGATTTGGTTGTTGGGGAGATACGTATCCCCATTGAGGTGACTTAGTGGCTATTCGAAAATTCTTCGCTCTCTCTTTGCGATTCGAAAAGGTTTTGTCATAAGGACTTGATCAATCCCATTGAGGGATTTCTTTCGATGACCATGAAACGGATGAATCAAAGAGTCACATACCTCTGTTTTGAGTTTTCCTTTTCTCTTGCTTAGAAGAAAAATAATAGAATTAGTTTAGTTTTTCCTGTTTTCTGTTTTAGCGTCCCGGAGAAAAATACCTCGAAAATAAAAGTTCTCGATGGTCCTGAAAATTTAGTATGATTTTTTCTGGAATTTTTGAAAATTTCTGGGCCTGAGAGCTGGCCTGGGGCCAGACTAGTGGGCCACAAGCCCTGCCACCGCCACCTACCCCCCTGGTGGTGGGGTGCAAGCTTGTGGGGCCCACAGGCACCCCCTCCACTCATTCCAGCTCCCAGCCTCTTCTTCCACCTCCAGAAAAAATTGTTTCGCAGCTCAAACCCGTGTTCTTGCTTATTTGGCTATGATTTTCGATCTCCTTGCTCAAAGCACCGTTCTCCGAACTGTTTTGGGGAAATTACTCCTTGGTAAGTGACTCCTCCATTGGTCCAATTAGTTTTTTCTCTAGTGCTTTATCCTTCGCGTATTCTTGCTCCCTTGGTGACCCTGTTCTTGAGCTAGAAATGTTGATTTTAGCTGGTCCCAAGTAGTTTTAGCGTGTGATACGGTCTCTAGGCACTAGTAGGAGTAGTTGCTACAAGGTGTGGTTGGTCTTTATTCACTTTTCTCTTGAACTTCAAAAATTTCAGCATAAGGAAATTATGTTCAGGAGGAAGTTTCATGGTGGTTCCTCAAGTAAGAAGGGTCCTCGTCTCTCCTTTCGGGAGCCCGAACCTTTTCAACTAAGGGACGCACCGGTACAACCATGTGAATGGCCTTCCAATGAGTTCATGATCGAAGGAGGTTTCAAGGATGAGTTTGATGCACTTGTCCGCAATGCCGGGTTAGAAGAATTCCTATAAGATAAATGTGAATAGTATGCTATGCTCACTGCCTCTTTCATGCGTAGATTTAAATTTTTAGCTGGCCGTGACTCATCCATACTGTTTGATCTGTACGATCAATCTTATACCGTGGATCTGGAGGATTTCAATAGGATTTGCAAGATACCCGATTGGGGTAGTGTTAATGATCCTCCTAAGTCTTCGGTCAGAAACTTTGTCTCTAGTATAACTGTTGGAGAAACCAGAGATATCATGCAAGCCACCATAGGAAGCATCCATTTCCCTGCCTTGCACTACCTTGCCCTACTCATAGGTAGGTGCGTTAACGGCAAGGGTGCACATTGTCACCTATGCGCTTCCGACCTTAGTATCCTTAAGAGCGCGGTAACAGGTGACAGGAGCTTCAATATGGGAGCTATTATAGCAAGGAGGCTGAATAAAAATGCCAGTGAGGGGGATTTATTTGGTGGAGTTTATGCTACACGCTTAGCAAAGTTTCTTGGGGTATCCATCCGTCCAGAAGACCCTCCTCTCCGTACATCCTACCTTGATCGTGTCGCTCTAACACGCTACCAGTTCCTTGAGAGAGATCATGGATCCCTCCTACACCTCTTGATTTTTAACCGGCTGCGTGTTTTCCATATTACCCTTCCTTCTCCTGCTTTCTTTGACTTTCAGGTTAAACGAAGATACTACATAACTATAGGAGAGGCAGAGGAGGATGAGAGGGAGGCGACGGCTGGTCGACTTCGTGAGGCAGCTATTCAGGCAGTGGCTACAGCACTCCCGTATAACACCCATTATGACTTTCGGTTTCGCGAGGATCATCCATGGGAGTAGACCAAGCTAGGCCAAAATCCTAAGCTTTGGGGAGTACGTGTTCTCACCGACTTCACATTCATGCTTATGCTTTCACTTTGTTAGCCGGTGTTTACACTTTGCCACTGTATTATCCATGCTAGTTTATTTTCGTTTTCTTGTTTTCCTGTTTTGTGTCCTTTTGAGAAAACCCAAACAAATTTTTCTTTCTTCTTTTGCTTGTTGGGAGCTTTCCCGTGTAAATAGTTTTCTTTTTCTTTGTGTCAAGGTAGAAGATATTGGTTACAATGTTTAGTGGTTCTTACATGCTTACCTGTTTAGCTTTCAAAGAGCCATATTATTTTGTCTTCTCATTTGTGTTTGCCTGCAGATTCAGCTTAGTCCAATGCGCTTATTATTGTTTAGATCGTTTCATCGTGCAAATGAAAGGCAACAATGATGATATATGATGAAGTGATTGAGACTGAAAAGCTGGTATGAACTCTATCTATTTTGTTTTTGTAAATATGACTAGCTTGTCGACCCAGATTTAGCTTTGTTGTGAGAGAACCATGTTTGCAATGACAACTTAGAGATCATAGTTTCTGATGCCATGCTTATTTAGCTGAGAGCTTATAATTGTTGTCTTGGATGCCAACATAGATTTTGAGATGACTATGATGTAGTATGATAGGATGGTATTCTCCTTTGAATGTTTCAAGTGGCTTGACTTGGTGCATGTTCATGCATGTAGTTGAAACAAAATCAACATAGCCTCTATGATGTTCGTGTTCATGGTGATTTATATCATGTTCATGCTTGCATTCAATGTTAGTCAAACTCATTGCATCTTGATGACTGTTGTCGCTCTCTAGTTGGTCGCTTCCCAGTCTTTTGCTAGCCTTCACTTGTACTAAGCGGAATACTGCTTGTGCATCCACTTCCATAAACCCAAAAGTTTTTCCATGAGAGTCCACCATACCTACCAATTTTGCGGTATCTACCTACCGTTCCAAGTAAATTTGCATGTGCCATTCTCTAAACCTTCAAGAAATAATCTGTTTTGCATGCCCGAACCGCTCATGTGGTGACAGAGGGCTATTGGTATCTTCCATGCTAGGAGTGTTATCCTCGACATGTGTTTATTCACAGTCATTCACGAGAAAGGGGCCGGTAATTGGAATGTCCAGTTCCACGCTTAAATCGAAAACACAACTGTTAAACAAGACTCCCCCCGGATTGATGTTAGTATGGACGGTACCCGAGGATTTGGCTAGCCGTGGAGTGTGATTGATTGGTGGTGGGGGAGTTAAAACTTTACTTTTATGTTTGGGAACCGCTTATAGCATGAGTAGCATGGAAGATATTGAGAACTCTTGGTCATTGCGTTGACAATGAAAGCATGCCACCCAAAATTATTATCTTTGTTTTCAAAGCTTGAGCTCTGGCACCTCTGCAAATCAATGCTTCCCTCTGCAAAGGGCCTGTCTATTTATTTTCCTGTCGAGTCAGCCTCCTCTTATATAAGCACCAATTAGAGAGTACCTCTGTCATTTTTATGCTTTGCTTTTGACTGATATTGAGTATGACTATGACTGGATCTTCGTTGCTATGAATTACGATGTTTAGTCAGCCCTTGATCTTTGAAAGTGCTCTGCATTTATGTTTTGCGGTCTCAGAAAGAGCTAGCGAGATACCACCTATTCATATTGCTTCATGCTTGTTTTGATTGAAGTGTTGGTATTTGAAACTCATTATTATTTGCTCGTTAGCTGATTATGCCATTGATATTAGTTTACCGTGAGACCTTTGTGTCATTTGCTTATGTGGTTAACTTGTGATCTTGCTAAAATTCTGGTTATGAGTTAGACATAGTTGCAACAACAAGATCAAACAGAGTTTGTCAAAGTTTTTCTTTCTCTCTCAGTTTGTCAACTGAGTTGCTTGAGGACAAGCAAGGTTTTAAGCTTGGGGGAGTTGATACGTCTCCATCGTATCTACTTTTCCAAACTCTTTTGCCCTTGTTTTCGACTCTAATTTGCATGATTTGAATGGAACTAACCTGGACTGACGCTGTTTTCAACAGAATTGCCTTGGTGTTATTTTTCTGCAGAAATCAAAGTTCTCCAAACGTCCTGAAAATTTACGGGGAGCAGTTTTGGAAAATAAGAAAAATATTTGCGCCAAGTTCCACCTGAGGGGGTGGGCCAGTGGGCCACAAGCCCTGGCTCTGCCACCACCCCCCTGGTGGCGGTGGGCAGGCTTGTGGGGCCCACACAGCTCTGTCGCCCCCAATCTCACGTCTATAAGATCCCTTTCGTCCCAGAAAAAATAAAAAGAGAAGTTTTCGTCGCGTTTGCGATACGGAGGCGCCGCCACCACCTGTTCTTCATCTGGAGGGCAGATCTGGAGTCCGTCTTGGGCTCCGGAGAGGGGAAATCGTCGCCATCATCATCATCAACCTTCTTCCCTCTCCAATTCCATGAAGCTCTTCGTCGTTCGTGAGTAATCTATTCGTAGGCTCGCTGGGCGGTGATGAGTAGGATGAGATCTATCATGTAATCGAGTTAGTTTTGATGGGGATTGATCCCTAGTATCCACTATGTTCTAAGATTGATGTTGCTACTACTTTGCCATGCTTAATGCTTGTCACTAGGGCCCAAGTGCCATGATTTCAGATCTGAAGTTATTATGTTGTCACCAATATATGTGTGTTTTAGATCCGATCTTGCAAGTTGTAGTTACCTACTACGTGTTATGATCCAGCAACCCCGGAGTGACAATAATCGGAACCACTCCCGGTGATGACCATAGTTTGAGGAGTTCATGTGTTCACCAAGTGCTAATGCGTTGGTCCGGTTCTTTATTAAAAGGAGAACCTTAATATCCCGTAGTTTCCTTTTGGACCCCGCTGCCACGGGAGGGATGGACAATAGATGTCATGCAAGTTCTTTTCCCTAAGCACGTATGACGACACACGGAATGCATGCCTACATCACATTGACGAATGGGAGCTAGCCACATATCTCTCCGTGTTATAGTTGTTGCATGATGAATACCATCCAAACAAATCACCGACCCATTGCCTACGAGTTTATCATGCTGTCGTTACTTGTTTTGCTCTGCTGCTGCTGCTACTACTGTTGCTACTGCTGTTACTTGTCTTGCTCTGCTGCTGCTGCTACTACTGTTGCTACTGCTGTTACTTGTCTTGCTCTGGTGCTACTGTTGCTATTACTGTCGCTTGCTACTGTTGCTACTTGCTACTGCTGTCACTACTGCTTTTCCTTGCCATTGCTTTTGCTCGTTACACTGCTACTACCTGCTACAATACTCTTTCGCTGGACGTTGACGGGAACTGACAATTTCCGTCGACGGGCAACTTGGCGCCTTTGATACAATCGTTAGGAATAGTTTGCCGTCAACAAATCGTTTCTAACACTGTTGTTATCATACTACTTTGCTTGCCGATACTAATCTTTCAGGTGTGGTTGAATCTGACAAATTCAGCTCCTAATACTCGAGAGTATTCTCTCACGTCCTGTCTGGCGTACCAACAAATTTGGGTTGAATACTCTACCGTCGAAAACTGCTGCGAACCCACGCGCTGGTGGGCCATTAACAACATTCTTCTAGTTTCGTTGCCGGGGAGTGCTAGCAGCATTCTTCTGGTGCCGTTGCAGGGGCAGGTTTGTTGTCATCAGAATTCGTCTAGCCATCGCCAGAGATTGCAATCACATACCACGGTGCACTACGTGAAGCATTGATGGTATTCAATTGCTCATCGGGAAAGCTATCATCAATAGGTTGTGGATCATCAAGAACGTTCTCCAACCTAGACAAGTTATTTGCTACTGGGTTATCAGGACCCTTTTTGTCGACAACGTGCAAATAAAATTCTTGTAGCAAGATAACCCATCTGATAAGTCTAGGTTTAGCGTCCTTCTTCTCCATGAGGTACTTAATAGCAGCATGATCAGTGTGAATAGTGAATTTGGAATCAACTATGTAAGACCTGAACTTTTCACATGCAAACATGACTGCTAAAAATTCCTTCTCCGTAGTAGCATAGTTTCTCTTGGCACTATCTAGAGTTTTACTAGCGTAGTGAATAACATTCAACTTCTTATCAACTCTTTGCCCTAGAACAGCACCAACAGCATAATCACTAGCGTCACACATGATCTCAAAAGGTAAGTTCCAATCAGGTGGTTGAACAATAGGTGCAGTTATCAAAGCCCTCTTAAGTATTTCGAAGGCTTCCTCACAATCATCGTCAAAGACAAAAGGAATATCCTTTTGCAAGATATTGGTAAGAGGCCTAGAAATCTTAGAGAAGTCTTTGATGAACCTTCTATAGAAACCAGCATGACCAAGGAAACTTCTTATACCTTTGATATCAATAGGGCATGGCATTTTCTCGATTGCATCAACCTTCGCCTTATCAACTTCAATACCTCTTTCAGAAATTTATGTCCTAAGACGATGCCTTCATTAACCATAAAGTGGCACTTCTCCCAATTCAAGACAAGATTGGTGTCTTTACATCTCTGTAAGACTCGATCAAGGTTGCTGAGGATATCATCAAAAGAAGACCCATAAACGGAAAAGTCATCCATGAAGACCTCGACAATATTTTCATAAAAGTCAGAGAATATAGCCATCATACATCTTTGAAAAGTGGTAGGTGCATTACATAAGCCAAAAGGCATACGTCTATAAGGAAAGGTACCGAAAGGGCAGGTGAAAGTGGTTTTCTCCTAATCAGATTGTGCAACTGGTATTTGGGAGAAACCAGAATAACCGTCTAGAAAGCAAAAGTGTGTGTGTTTGGACAGCCTTTCTAGCATTTGGTCGATAAAAGGCAAAGGGTAATGATCTTTCCTAGTGATTTATTCAATTTCCTAAAATCGATCACCATCCTATAGCCAGTAATAATCCTTTGTGGGATCAATTCATCCTTATCATTAGGGACAACGATAATGCCTCCATCCTTATCCTTAAGCACTGGACTCACCCAATCGCTATGAGCAACATGATAGATGATACCTGCTTCCAGGAGCTTGAATACTTCTTTTCGTAGTACTTCTTTCATCTTAGGATTCAATCTCCTTTGATGATCAGCAACTGGTTTGAAATCAAGACTAGTTTTTATCTTGTGTTGGCATAGAGTAGGACTAATGCCCTTAAGATCATCAAGAGTATATCCAATAGCAGCACGGTGCTTCCTCAGAGTTTTTAGTAACTTCTTTTCTTCTTGCTCCGAGAGGCTAGCACTAATAATAACATGATATATCTCTTTTTCATCAAGATAGGCATACTTAAGAGTATCAGCCAACTGTTTAAGCTCGAACACAGGATCACCCTTTGGTGGGGGTGGATCCCCAAGCAGTTCAACATGCAAGTTATTCTTAAGGATAGGATATTGTTCTAAGACAACTCTATCAATTTCATCCCTTTCATCCATGTGCATATCGTTTTCATGCTCAAGCAAGTATTGCTCTAAGGGATCAGTAGGAGGCACGGCAATAGAAGATAAGGCAATAGTTTCATCCTTACTAGGCAACTCCTTTTCATGAGGTTGTC
This sequence comes from Hordeum vulgare subsp. vulgare, assembly GCF_904849725.1. Taxonomy (NCBI): domain Eukaryota; kingdom Viridiplantae; phylum Streptophyta; class Magnoliopsida; order Poales; family Poaceae; genus Hordeum; species Hordeum vulgare. The sequence goes on along the minus strand of NC_058520.1, from coordinate 33,781,246 downwards.
TACCAAACTTGGAGAAATTGAACTCATGTGACACACCTTCAAAGACAACAGTGACAGTTTGCTTCTCACAATCAATATGAGCATTGACGGTATTGAGAAAAGGTCTACCAAATATGATGGGACAGAAGCTATCTTGTGGGTTAGCAAGAACGAGGAAATCAGCAGGATACTTCGTTTTACCACACAAGACTTCAACATCCCTAACAATTTCCACAGGGCAGATAGTATCTCTATTGTCAAGCTGAATAGTGACATCAATAGGCTCTATCTCAACAGGTGCAATCTCATCTTTGATTTCATCGTATAAGGATTGAGGTATTGCACTAACACTAGCACCCACGTCACATAAACCATGGTAACAATGATCCCCTATCTTAACAGAAACCACAGGCATGCCAACAACAGGCCTATGTTTGTCTCTAACGTGAGGTTTAGCAATTCTAGCAGCATCTTCACAGAAGTGAATATTATGTCCCTGAACATCGTTGGACAGAAGATCTTTGATAATAGCAATGCTAGGTTCAACTCTAATTTGCTCAGGGGGTGTAGGTGTTCTAATATAGCCTCTACGTATCACAGTTGAAGCTTTAGAATGATCCTTTATCCTGACAGGGAAAGGTGGTTTTTAAGCACTGGGAACCACATGATCATTATAGGCAATGACTTTCTCTTCAACTGGAGTGGGTCTAACTACGTCGACTTCTAAAGGAGGATGATATTTAAAACACTTCTCTTTGGGGAGATCAATATGAGCAGCAAAAGATTCACACAATGAAGCTACTATTTCAGAGTCAAGTCCATACTTAGCGCTAAAGTCACAAAAAGTATTCGTCTCAACAAAGGATTTAACGCAATCAAACGTGAAATTCATACCTGACTCCTTACCTTCTTCAAGCTCCCAATCTTCAAAATTTCGTTTAATTCTCTCCAATATATTCCATTTGAAGTCAATATCTCTCTTCATAAAAGAACCGGTACAAGAAGTGTCAAGCATGGTGTGATCATCATGAGAAAGCCGAGCATAGAAGTTCTGAATGATAATTTCTCTCGAGAGCTCATGATTGGGGCATGAATATAGCATTGATTTAAGCCTCCCCCAAGCTTGAGCGATGCTTTCTCTGTCACAAGGCCAAAAATTATAAATATAATTCCAATCACGATGTACTAAATGCATAGGGTAAAACTTTTGATGAAATTCCAATTTCAACCGATTGTAGTCCCATGATCCAGTATCATCTTATAGCCTATACCATGTCAACGCATTATCCTTCAAAGATAAAGGGAATACCTTCTTCTTGACCTCATCCTCGGGCACACCTGCAAACTTAAATAAACCACAAACTTCATCTGCATAGATTAGATGCAAGTCTGGATGTGATGTTCCATCTCCTGTAAAAGGATTAGCCAGCAGTTTCTCAAGCATACCCGAAGGAAAATCAAAGCAAATCTTTTGAGTAGGTGGAGCAGGTTGAGGAGCAACTCTTTGTGATTACGTTTGAGGTGAAGATACCCCGAACAAGCCCCTCAAAGGATTAGTATCCATAGTGACAAGTGACAACAAATTTCAGCACACTATGTGAATGTTTCCTTACCAAGTTCCACTTACCAAAGGCGCTTCACTCCCCGGCAACGGCGCCAGTAAAGAGTCTTGATGACCCACAAGTATAGGGGATCAATCATAGTCCTTTCTATAAGTAAGAGTGTAGAACTCAACGAGGAGCAGAAGGATCTGACAAGTGGTTTTCAGCAAGGAAAAATATGCAAGCACTGAAATTGTCGGTAACAAGTGATTGTGTGGTGAGATGATTCGTAGCAAGCAACAAGTAACAAAAGTAGCAACGGTGCAGCAAAGTGGCCCAATCCCTTTTGTAGCAAGGGACAAGCCTGGACAAAGTTTTATAGGAGAAAAAACGCTCCCGAGGACACACGGGAATTTCTGTCGTGCTAGTTTTCATCATGTTCATATAGTTCATGTTCGTTACTTTGATAGTTTGATATGTGGGTGGGCCGGCGCTTGGGTATTTCCCTTACTTGGACAAGCATCCCACTTATTATTAACCCCTCTCGCAAGCATCCTCAACTACGAAAGAAGAATTAAGACAAAGTCTAACCATAGCATTAAACTAGTGGATCCAAATCAGCCCTTTACGAAGAAACGCATAAACTAGGGTTTAAGCTTCTGTCACTCTAGCAACCCATCATCTACTTACTACTTCCCAATGCCTTCCTCTAGGCCCAAATAATGGTGAAAAGTTATGTAGTCGACGTTCACATAACACCACTAGAGGAAAAACAACATGCAACACATCAAAATACCGAACGAATACCAAATTCACATGACTACTGTTAGCATGACTTATCCCATGTCCTCAGGAACAAAAGTAACTACTCACAAAGCATCAAGGATATGAACATAAACTCTTCCCACCAAATAATCCAACTAGCGTCAACTACAAAGAGTAATCAACACTACTAGCAACCTTACAAGTACCAATAGGAGTCGTGAGACGGAGATTGGTTACAAGTGATGAACTAGGCCTTGGAGATGAGATGGTGCTGATGAAGATGTCGATGGTGACGAGTCCCCTCCGATGAGAGGAGTGTTGGTGATGACGATGGAGACGATTTCCCCCTCCGGGAGGGAAGTTTCCCCGGCAGGACAGTCCTGCCGGAGCTATAGATTGGTTCTTCTCAAGTTCCGCCTCGTGGCGGCGGAAAAACCACGAAAAAGCTCCTCCTTGATTTTTTCCTGGACGAAACCCTCCATATAGCAAAAGAGGGGGGCAAGTGGGCCAGCAGGGTGCCCACAAGCCCCCATAGCGCGGCCTGGGGGGGTGGCCGCGCTGTGCAGGCTTGTGGCCACCCCCTGGCGCACCTCTGGCACTTCTTTGGCCCAGTATTTTTGATAAGTCGGGCAAAAAATCATCATTGATTTTTACGGCATTTGGAGTTGCGCAGAATAGGTATCTCAAACTTGCTCCACTTTCAGGCCAGAATTCTAGTTGCCGGTATTCTCCCTCTTCATGTAAACCTTGCAAAATAAGAGAGAAAAGGCATAAGAATTGTACCGTGAAGTGAAATAACAGCCCAAGAAGCGATAAATATCAACATGAAAACATGATGCAAAATGAACGTATCATACTACTAAGTCTTTAGCAGTAGTGCTCGGCTGAGAAAGCGCTACTGCTAAGTAGCAGCAGCGTGTGTTATAATCCAACACTACTACTAGGGTCCTACCTATATGGTTTTTCCTACTAGTGATGGTAGCACTATAAGGTGATCCCTCACTAAAATTTCAAGATAAAATTGTGTTCTCCCCGAGTGTGCACCATTGCGACAGTTCATCGTTTCGAGACACCACGTGATGATAAGGTGTGATAGACTCTACGTTCACATACAATGGGTGCAAGACAGTTTTGCACACGCGAAACACTCGGGGTTAAACTTGACGAGCCTAGCATGTACACACATGGCCTCGGAACACAAGAGATCGAAAGGTCGAACATGAGCCATATAGTTGATATGATCAACATGAAGATGTTCACCATTGAAACAAGCTCATCTCACGTGATGATCGGACTTGGGTTGGTGAATTTTGATCATGTACTATTCGAATGACCAAAGGGATGTTAATTTGAGTGGGAGTTCTTTAGTAATATTATTAATTGGACTCATTATCATGAACATAGTCAAAATGTCTTTACTAATTATGTTGTGGATGATTAGCTTGTGTTGTAGCTTCCCTGTTTGTTTTGATATGTTCCTAGAGAAAATTAAGTTGAAAGATGATAGTACCAATTATGCGGACTGGGTCCGTTTACTGAGGATTGTCCTCATTGCTGCGTAGAAGGCTTATGTCGTGAATGCACCACTCAGTGAACTACCCCAAGTGTCGTTTGTAGATGTTGTAAACATCTGACATACACGTTTTCATGACTAAATGATAGTTTAGTGTGTCTTGCTTTACGGCTTAGAACCGAGGCTCCAAAACTTTTTGAACGTCACGGAACATATGAGATGTTCCAAGAGATGTAATTAGGATTTCAAGCTCGTGCCCATGTTGAGAGGTGTAAGACCTCCGACAAGATTCTTTGTCCACAAAGTAAAGGAGAAAAACTCAATCGTTGAGTATGTGCTCAGATTGTCTGGGTGCTACAATTACTTGAATCAAGTGGGAGTTGATCTTCCAGATAAGATAGTGATTGACATAGTTCTCCAAAGTCACTACCACTAAGCTATTGAGCTTCGTGATGAACTATAGCATACCAGGGATGGAAAAGATGATCCTTGAGCTATTCGCAATGTTTGACACCGCGAAGGTAGAAATCAAGAAGGAGCATCAAGTGTTGATGGTTAGTAAAACCACTAGTTTCAAGAAGGGCAAGGGAAACAAGGGAAACTTCGAGAATGACAAGTCAGTTTTCACTCCAAAGAAGAAACCCAAGGTTGAACCCAAACCCAAGACTATGTGCATCTATGATGAGGGGAATGATCACTGAGGCGGAACTGCCCTAGACACTTGGTAGATAAGAAGGCTGGAAACGTCAACAGAAGTATATTAGATATATGTGTTATTGATGTGTACTTTACTAGTACTCCCAGTAGCACCTAGGCATTAGATACCGGTTTAGTTGCTAAATGTTAGTAACTCGAAATAAAAGCTACGGAATAGACAAAGACTAGCTAAATGCGAGTTGATGATGTGTGTTGGAAGTGTTTCCAAGGTTGATAAGATCACCATCGCACGCTCCCTCTAACTTTAGGATTAGTGTTAAACCTAAATGTTGTTTGGTGTTTGCGATGGGCATGAACATGATTGGATCGTGTTTATTCCATTCATTTAAAGAGAATAATGGTTACTTTGTTTACTTGAATAATACCTTCAATGGTCATGCACCAAAATATGAATGGTTTATTGAATCTCGATCGTAGTGATACACATGTTCACAATATTGATGCCAAAACATACAAAGTAGTAATGATAGTACCGCTTACTTGTGGCACTGCCGCTTAAGTCCTATTGGTATAAAACACATGAAGAAGCTCCATGCTAATGGATCTTTGGACTCGCTCGTTTTTTAATCCTTGAGACATGCGAACCATGCCCATTGGTGTAAACGCATGAAGAAGCTCCATGTAGATGTATCTTTTTGGACTCATTTGATTTTGAATCACTTGAGACATGCAAATCATGCCACATGGGCAATATGACAGAAGGACTTGTTTTCAGCAAGATGGAACGAGCAAGTGACTTATTGGAAATAATACATTTTGATGTATACAATCCAATGGGTGCTGAGGCACGCAGTGGATATCGTTATGTTCTTACTTCATAGATGATTTAAGTAGATACATGTGTATTTACTTGATGAATCACGAGTCTGAATTATTGAAAAGGTCAAGCAATTTTAGAGTGAAGTTGAAGACCGTCGTGACAAGAGGATGAAATATCTACAACGTGATCGTAGAGATGAATATCTGAGTTGCGAGATTGGTATACATTTAATACAATGTGGAAATTGTTTCACAACTCATGCCACCTGGAACACAATATTGTGATGGTGTGTTCGAACATCGTAGCAGCGCCCTATTAGTTATGGTGCATACAATGATGTCTCTTATCGAATTACCACTCTTGTTTTGGGGTTGTGCATCAGAGACAACCACATTCACCTTATATAGGGTACCATTTAATTTTGTTGAGATGACACTGTATGAACTATGGTTTAGAGAAACCTAAGTTGTCGTTTCTTAAAGTTTGGGTCTGCGATGCTTATGTCATAGGATACCCAAAAGAATCAGTTGGGTATACCTCCTATCTCAGATCCAAAAGCAAAGTGTTTGTTGATGAAAAATGGGTCCTCTCTCGAGAAAGCGTTTCTCTCGAAAGAATTGAGTGGGAGGATGGTGAAACTCGATGAGGTTTTTGAACCATCACTTCAACCATAGAGTAGAAAGGTTCATGAAATTGTTCCTGTGATGCCTACGCGAGTTGAAGTGGAAGCTGATGATGGTGATCATCAAAGCTTCAGATCAAGTCACTACCAAACCTCGTAGGTTGACAAGGACACGTACTACTCCAGAGTGGTATGGTAATCATGTCTTAGAGGTCATGTTACTGGACAACAATGAACCTATGAGCTATGGAGAAGCGATGGTCGGCCCGGTTTCCGACAAATGGCTGGAGGCCATGGAATCCGAGATAGGATCCATGTATGAAAACAAAGTGTGGACTTTGGAAGAACTACTTGGTGCTCGTAAGGCTATTAAGTATAGATGGATCTTTAAAAGGAAGACAAACGATCATGGTAAATGTCACCATTTAGAAAAGCTCGGCTTGTCGCAAAGAGGATTCTCGCAAGTTCAAGGAGTTAACTAAGATGAGACTTTCTGACCTATAGCGATGCTAAAGTCTGTTGGAATTAGATTAGCAATTGCTGCATTTTTGAATTATGAAATCTTGCAGATGGATGTAAAAACATTGTTTCCTCGATGGTTTCCTTGAGGAAAGGTTTTATGGGATACAACCAATAAGTTTTGTCGATCCTAAGGATGGTAACAAGTATGCAAGCTCCAGCGATCCTTCTATGGACTTGAGCAAGCATCTCGGAGTTGGAATATACGCTTTGTTGAGATGATCATAGATTTTGGTTTATACAAAATTTATGAGAAACTTGTATTTCCAAGAAAGTGAGTGGGAGCACTATAGAATTTCTGATATGTATATGTGGTTCACATATTGTTGATCAGAAATACTGTAGATTTCCATTAAACATATATGTGTTTGAAAGGAGTTTTTGAAAGGAAAACCTGGATTAAGCTGCTTGAACACTAAGCGTCAAGATCTGTAGAGATAGATCAAAACGTTTGATAAGAACTTCCAATGAATACATACCGTGACAAGATTTTGAAGGAGTTCAAAATAGAGTGGTCAAAGAAGGAGTTCTTGACTGTATTGTAAGGTGTGAATTTGAGTAAATACTCAAAGATTGACCATGGCAGAAGAAAGAGAAAGGACGATGGTTGTCCCCTATGCCTTAGTCGTATGCTCTATAGCATGCCACGTTGTGTACCTCACCTGATGTGTGCCTTGACATGAATCTTTCAAGGAATACAAGAGTAACCCAGGAATGGATTACTGGACAGCGGTCAAAATTATCCTTAGTAACTTGAGGACTAAGGAAATATTTCTCGATTATGGAGGTGATAAAAGAGTTCCTCGTAAAGGGTTACGTCGATGCAAGCTTTGACACAAATCCGGATGACTGTGAGTAGCAAACTCGATTCGTATAGTGGGGCCGTCATTTGGAATAGTTCCAAGTGGAGCATGGTAGCAGCATCTATAGTATGACATAGAGATTTGTAAATCACACACGGATCTAAAAGGTTCAGACCCATTGACTAAAACCTCTCTCACAAGCAAAACATGATAAACCCAAGAACTTATTGCGTGTGAATCACATAGTGATGTGATCTAGATTATTGACTCTAGTGCAAGTGGGAGACTGTTGCAAATATGCCCTATAGGGAATAATAAATTAGTTCTTATTATATTTCCTAGTTCATGACAATCCTTTATTCTCCATGTTATAATTGCATTGATTGAAATCTGAAATACATGTGTGGGTACATAGACAACACACTGTCCCTAGTGAGCCTCTAGAGGACTAGCTCGATTATCAAAGATGGTCAAGGTTTCCTAACCATAGACATTAGTTATCATTTGATAACGGTGTCATATCATTAGGAGAATGATGTGATGGACAAGACCCGAACTATGAACGTAGGATGTGCCCTTGGTGCCCCTGTCGCTCCGTAGATCATTTTATCCCCCGTTCACGGTTTCGGTAGCACTAGGCGTAGCCCTGCCGGGACAGCGACACCACCACTACCATCACGCCATCGCGCTACCGGAGAATCATCAACCTCTCTATCCTCGCTTTCTGGATCAAGGAGGCGGAGAACGTCATCGAGCTATACGTATGCTGAATGCGGAGGTGTCGTCCGTTCGACACTAGATCGGGACAGATCTTGATGGGATCGCGGGACGGATTGCGATTTGGATCACGTAGACGTTCGACTACATCAACCGCGTTATATACGCTTCCTCTTAGAGACCTACAAGGGTATGTAGATGCACTGCCCCTCTCATAGATGTTAGTCTCCATAGACTGATCTTGGTGTGCGTAGGAATTTTTTTTGTTTCCCATGCGATGTTCCCCAATTGCATCGACCTTGCCAGGCCTACCGTCGACTACGCCATGGCGCCAGACAACGCCTCCTCCCACACACTTCCATGATCACACATCAATTGCCGAGACTTTACTGTGCCACGCCACTGAGACTCCACGACGTAGATGTGTCACAACAAACGCTGCTCCACCGCAGATGTCGTCCACTAGTCCCTCAAGCCCATGCAAACCTCCAAGAATGACGAGCTCAAGAGGAGTATGACACAAGAGTACCACCACCATCCGATCGACTAATCTAGGTTTTATCCTAGCGGACAGGGGTCTAGAGCTTCTCCACGTCAATGCCTTCAAGAAGGGATGACAAAGAAAAACTCTGTCGTCGGCGGCCTTGGCAACATGCCAAGAGTAGGGTTTTGACCCGGATCCGCTTGGGGAACCTCCATCCAGACTCGTGTGCACGAGGCTGCCATGGATCACCCACGCCGCTCATGGAGCAGGCCTCATCGACTGGATCGGATCTGGCCGGAGACCCGACCCTCCATGCTTCCGTCACGAACTGAGGTCAGATCTGATCTGACACATCGCTGCCTCGGGCACACAACCAACACACAATGAACCGCCCCACCGCGTCATCACTCAGCCGCCGCTGTCGTGAGCCCCCACCGCTGCACCGCCGAGCCCCACGTCCTCCTTGTGTTTCAATCACCGCCATGCAGCCGCCGCCCAATCCCGCCACCGGTGCGACCGAAATAGCCCCGTCACAATGCCTTGCGCGAGAACGAGGCATCCCCGCCGAGATGTCGCGCCCGCTCCGCACAGATCACACGAGGAGGAAAGATATCCCTGCTGCCACTGACGCAGGGCATGCTTTGCCTTGGCAGCGGCGAGGGGAAGGTGGAGAAGAGAGGGGACAGGGTGGCGGCTTGTATAGTTTCTGTTGGGGAACGTTGCATGGGAAACAAAAAAAATTCCTACACACACGAAGACCTATCATGGTGATATTAATCTACGAGAGGGAGATAAGATCCACATACGCTTGTAGATCGCTAAGCGGGAAGCATTAAGAAACACGGTTGATGTAGTGGAACAACTTCGTGATTCAAATCACCGTTGTCCCATGATCCGTCCCGATCTAGCATCAAATGGACAGCACCTCCGCGTTCAGCACACGTATATCCCGATGACGATCTCCGCCTTCTTGATCCAGCAAGAGAGATGGGGAAGTAGATGAGTTTTCTGGCAGCTTGACGGCGCGCCGGTGATGGTAATGATCTATTCCTGCAGGGCTCCGCCCGAGCTCCGTAGAAATCCGATCTAGAGGAAGAATTATGAAGTAGAGGTTTAGAGTTGCACGTGGCAAAGTTGTGTCTCAAAAACCCTAAAATCTCTAGTATATATAGGAGGAGGGGAGGGGATAGCCTTGAGGCTCAAGGGATCCCCGAGGGCGTCGGCTGAAGGGAGGAGGAGGGACTCCTACTCCAGTTCAGTTCGGAAGGAGGAGTCCCTTCCTTCCTTCCCACCTCCTCTTTTTTTCTTTCTCCTTTGATTTTTTCCCTTGGCCGAAATAGTCCTATTGGGATGGCCTCATCAGCCCACCAAGGGCTGGTGGGCCACCCATGGGCCTATTAGGTTCTCTCCCGGGTGGCTGGCCCCTCCCGATAAAAACCCGGAACCCATTCGTCACTCCCGGTACACTACCGGTAATGCCCGAAATCTTTTCGGAAGCCAAATGAAACAATCCTATATATCAATCTTCATTTCCAGACCATTCCGGATACCCTCGTGACATCCGTGATCTCATCCGGGACTCCGAACAAAACTTCGGTCACCAACACCTATAACTCAATATACTTAAACGTCACCGAACCTTAAGTGTGCACACCCTGCGGGTTCGAGAACTATGCAGACATGACCTCAGACACTCCCTGGTCAATATCCAATAGCGGAACCTGGATGTCCATATTGGATCCTACATATTCTACGAAGATCTTATTGGTTGAACCTCTGTGCCAAGGATTCATATAACCCCGTATACCATTCCCTTTGTCCTTCGGTATCTTACTTGCCCGAGATTTGATCGTCGGTATCCCTATACCTATTTCAATATCGTTACTGGCAAGTCTCTTTACTCGTTCCGTAATACAATATCCCGTGACTAACACTTTAGTCACATTGCTTGCAAGGCTTATATGTGATGTTGTATTACCGAGTGGGCCCCGAGATACCTCTCTGTCACACGGAGTGACAAATCCCAGTCTTGATCCATGCTAACTCAAGGGACACCTTCGGAGATACCTGTAGAGCACCTTTATAGTCACCCAGTAACGTTGCGACGTTTGATACACACAAGGTATTCCTCCGGTGTCAGTGAGTTACATGATCTCATGGTCATAGGAATGAATACTTGACACGCAGAAAACAATAGCAACAAAATGACACGATCACATGCTACGTTTATAGTTTGGGTCTTGTCCATCACATCATTCTCCCAATGATGTGATCCAGTCATCAAGTGACAACACTTATATATGGTCAGAAAACCTTAACCATCCTTGATCAATTGGCTAGTCAACTAGAGGCTTACTAGGGACACAGTTTTTTTTATATATCCACACATGAATTTATGTTTTCATTCAATACAATTATAGCATGGATAATAAATGATTATCTTGAAACAAGAAATATAATAATCACTATTTTATCATTGCCTCTAGGGCATATTTCCAACAGTTTCGCCCTATCTCTTGCGAGAGAAACAGGAAGAAACATGCTCTTCCGAGAAACATTGGACCATATGATCGACTAAGTAGCTTATTCAATTAATACCGCCATAGGTGTAAGTAATATCAGGATGATCACCAATGTGGTTTAAAAAAGGATTATCACCAATGCCGCAATCTGAATTGACAAGAATAAACTAGATTTGCTAAGACTTTAAGTAGGGAACATTGCAATCTTTATCATTTTTCCCTTTTACAATCTTGCTGCAGTTTTATGTCTATTTTCATAGGTCTACAACTATTTAAATTTCATGCATGGTGATTGCTTACATTTCATTTGTTGCTTCTTTGTATGGTTATGTAGAGATCCAGATCCGGAGGAGTTCTGAGCAGGCTCAAGCAACGGAGTATGATCTCGAGCAGCTTCAGATCTCTCAAGAAACTATCATCAGGAATCTCAAAGAGGAGAGAGATCAAACTAGAAGGTGGAAGGAGGAGTGGGTGAACGAGGAGAGGGACTAGATGAAAAGTGTCATGGGTGATGTGCCCGAAGCTAGGCCCACGCAGTGAGTATATTTGTTACACGTAGTTTGGTGGGCCCAATCCACTAGTAACAATTATTAGTAGCGGCATGGGTTGCCACTCATTAACGTTATTTTGCCACATCACCAACAACGTTTTCTGCACTAGTAAGAAGCTACAACAATAATCTTAGGACTTATTCAACATTGATTCTCAAATCTTCCGCAATTGTTGGAGCGCATGGTCCGAACGAGTTTTGACATCCAACGTGATCTTTTATCCGTCCACTGTACGGTCCGGGCATCCCTTTTCTCATAAATCAGAGGAAAACTTGGGGTGGCGTGGGGTAGTGGGTGGGGGGGGGGCTTCGCACGAGTCCGGACCATCGTCATCGCCGTGCAGGACTCCATTACCCCCGACCAAATGAAAACTGCCTCGCCCCATTCTCGTCCACTCCACAAGTGCACCCCCTTAGTTTGTATCCACACCCTCCTCATCCGCCCCCGCCGATGTACCTCTCCGACCACCACCAATGCATTGTCGAACATCCGCAATCCCCACCCACACGCCCGCTCACCTTGTATGATGGCGTCGTCCACCTAGGATCTGTCTGTAAACAGGTACCCTACGTCTCTCTGTCGATGCCATCCATGGCGGACACCAAGCCTGACAAGTGTTCAGTCAAATGCCATTGATCTTATTTCCAAACTTCATGTTGTTCTTTAGAGTAATAAATACGGTTGGGTAATGAAGGAGGATGAGTTGTTGTGCGATGCGTGGTTGGTTGTATCTGCGGACTTCGTAGGCAGAAGCGCATGTGACGGGGTCTTTTGGCAGTGCGTGCATGGTTTGCTTCTTGCACGAAAGCATGTTGCGCCCTATGAGATGCACATTATTCATTAATGCAATGTGAAGTCGGCAACGCAATGATGGTACACCATCAAGAACTTTGTCACGAACTTTTGTGGCACGGCTGAAAAGATGGAGGCCCAACCATGGAGATCATTAGTTTTACTTCTTCTTACTCTACATGTTGAATAGTTCACGAATTCACTCAATATTACTCCATATGTTGTTTAGTCTACATGTGTTGCCATGATGTACTATATCTCAAAGTTCAAACCACTCACACACATTCGTTGTTGGCTGAATCTCAAGGGACAGTATGTACTCGTATCATTAAAAATTTGATCTATACATGAAAAACTTGTCGAACATCTGGTTATCTTGTTGAATTTGAACTATTTTTGTACTAGAGATGGTTGCATGCTATTTATGGATGATTTTCCCTATTTAATATCGGAACGTTGATGATCTCCATCATATTTGATGAAATTCTTATGGTTTAAAATATACGTGGCTACGATTGGATGTCGGTTCCTATATACGTGTTTGTGGACCAATCGCGCCCGGTCCGCAAACACATGCGGTGTCCGGTTTAAAGGTCATGTTAGAGCTAGCCTTAGGACATCTCCAATACTAACCCTCCAATCGACCGCGTACGTTCGGACCATGTGGTCTGGACCTCGAAAAACATCCAACATGATCCTTTACAGGTATGTACGCGTCTTTTATTGCAAACGAGAGAATAAGTGGGTGGGAGGGGGAGGGTCTTGGCGGATGTCCGGACTGCTGCAACGCCTTCTCCTAACTACCTTGGCCCATCGAAAACCCTTCACCAACACCTATGTGCACTAGTAAAAAAGAGGGCTTTGGTCCACTTCATAAATCTCATTAGTCCCGGTTCACTCATGAACCGGGACCCATGGGGGCATCGGTCCCGGTTAGTGAGGCAAGGGCGCCGGCCGGGCCTCGTGGGCCATTGGTCCCGGTTCGTGTCACCCCTTTGGTTCCGGTTCCATACACGAACCGGGACCAATAGGCCGGCAACCGTTCGTATCCCCCTTTAGTCTTGGTTGGTGGACCAATAGGCCTGCACGTGCCTCCTTCATGCCGCTACATAGCGTCCTCTCCACACTAACATCTCATTGGCACCAGCAATGAAGTGGCACACCTGCCAAGTCATCTGCCCACGCCGTGTCTCCGGCGTCCGCATCTGTTCAATGCCGGAGCGACGTTTGTTGTACATAATGGAATAAATATCTACCATGCCATTTCAATGCCCGTTCGTCCGTATGTCGCCATTAAGCAGGCTCGCCGGTTGAGGATCCAACTCTAACGCCGCGCATTGATGCACTCGGACGCTTGGCCTAACTGGAATCCGTTATTTAAATATGGCTACACCCGAATAACTCCGCACGACAACATTTTCTCTCCACATCCTCCTCGTTTACTCCACACCCGCCATGATAGCGAGCGGGAATGCTATGTGGGATAGTCTCTCGTTAGAAATGAAGTATGAGGTGGCCACCCTTTCAGCCACATGGCGGTCCCATCACGCAGGGAGGATCAAGCTGGGAATGTCGACAAGATCGTCTGAGGTCTCCAACAATGATCTCACGATGGTGACAGCTTCGAACGACGATACCTTGCGAAACCCCATGCCCATGCATGTCGGCCTGACCATAGAGCAGGCGCAGGCGCACTATGACGCCGCCATGGTGAAGGAGGAGGATCCCGTACCGGCTCCTATGTCGGCAGTCCTGTAGGCGGCGGAGGAGGAGAGGTACAACCTCTTCCTCCTCAACCAGCACCGCTTGGTGGAGGGGCAGATCTATGGCGAGCTAGCAAGCGAGGAAGCCGTGGCCGCCATGGTTGCTCCGAACACGACCTTTGTTGCGAAGCAGCGAGTGCTCTACAAGGCCGTGCTTGCTCACGTGCTCGTGACAAAGCGGTGGTGCAGCCGAACGCGGACATGGTAGCACACACGTGTGCGGCGTAGGTGGCTGAGGACGAGAACACCACCAGCTGCACTTCCTATGCGCCCTCCTCAACTTTCACGGGCGCATGTGGCAAGTGGACAATGGTGGACCGTCCACATCCATCATCGATCTCATGTCCACGGGCACTTGCGACAAAGAGGTCGCAGAATTCTTCAAGAACGAATAGGACATGGGAGGCAGCAGGGTCTGGTGTCATGTGGGCTGGTCCGTTTCTCATGTCCTACTCTTTCCCGTCGAAGACTGCACCTTCCCTTCACGGATCTTAAACCCGCCGATGCTTATGGAAACGGCAGATGAAAAACGTGATCATCGATGCAGAATACAAAGAAAATGGATGACTGGTGTTGTCATAGGATATGAGGCCCAACCGTTTTTAACAAAAAATATTAGAACAGTAATCAATGTATCCCGGTTTGTATGAATATCAGCCAGTTTACATGAATTTCATCCATTTTATTTAAAACGGTCGTTGAAATACATGCGAACAATGTTGCATGGCTGATTCCCGCATTCGTATCCATGGACTAATCCCTCTAACCGTCAATGGATGGGAGAGCAAATTTGCAGGCCAACGTGTTGGAGATGCCCTTTAGACCTCAAAATTGTCGCCAAAGAATATCGAACTGAGCATCGTAGAGGTGTTGCCCTGTAGCTCTCGTCCATGATGGACAACATCCAAAAGTTCAGCCGTTGAATGACAGGCAAAGACATGTATGGAGGATGAAACCTCATTAAATTATCACACCAGTAGACCATAAGTACGATGAGGCCTTGTTTGGTACTAGAGTTTTTGAAGAGATTGGTGGGGATAATCCCCCAAGGGATTGGGTGAAACCCCAACCTTCACCCAATCCCTTCAAATCCCCATTTATCCCCAATACACTAGGTAGGGGTAGTGTATTGGGTATTGAGAAAAATGCACTATAATTTGGGGATTTGAGGAAAAATGTGGGGATGAAACATGTCAAATACACTAAAACCAAATGGTGTTATGGAAAATGTGGGGATTGAGAGATTTGACCGGGATAATCCCCATAAATTTCCTATAATACACTAGTACCAAACAAGGCCTGAAGGTAGGCAATCACACCAATTGTATCAGCAATATAGGAAGGAGCTGCGCATTGTGCCACACTAGACGAGGCCAATGTCATGTTCACAAATGCCCACAAAAAAGGGCCTTTGAGAAAGACAACGTAGAAGTACATGTTTTAGTCAATGCAATCAAAACATCAATCTGATGAGAGCGACTAAAGATAATATATTTATATATCAACATTTTTTCTTACGCGCGGCTCTTCCAGACCTAAACATAGACTAAAAGTAGGTTAGTTGTGTCAGATAGGTCATGAACTCAAGACCTCTTGTCTGTGACACCATATAAAAATACATGCACTAATGAGTGCAAGAAAAAAACCATTTGATAAAAAAACTAAACAATACATTTATACGTTAGTCGCTGACAATGCTCTCAGAGCCATGCCGAGGGAAATCAACAAGAGCAACCTTCATTGTCCATTTCATATAGGGGAAAAACTCACAAGCTCCTTGTATTTGTCAAACCAAGTGTCACCATAACAGAAATGAAGCCAAATGTCTTTTTTCTAACCTAGCCAAATACCTTTTGTTGACAATAATACCACCACCAGCGTCTGCGCGGCATTGTCACAATACACAAACTAAAGCGAAGAAGTCGTAACTATTTATTTCTTATCGTAATTTTGTTTGAGCACATGACATCTCGTAATTATTCATTGGTATTTTTTAGAGAAATTCATTGGTTTTATTTTGAGCATAAAATTCATTGTTTTTTAAGTAAAGAGAAATATTCATTGTTTGTTTAAGCAAATGTATCTTTTATTAATGATAAATGTTTAAAAGGATACAGATGAATAGATGATATTGGACAAAACAGCTAGCCACACATGACGCCCGAAAGGGAAAAAGGAAGCCGCTTTGGCCAAAGAGTGAGCGAGGCGGGGGCGGTGGGTTTTTGGGCCGGGGCGAAGGACATCGGTGGGCTCGAGGTGGTACAGCGATCCATGCCATACGACGCGACGTGACGGCTCTCCGTCCTACAGTGCGCGCCACCCTCACCAGTCTCTCTCCCGCGCGTCTTTTGCCACACACGCACTGTGGCCACCCATCGACGGTCGCCTTTACAACAAACTCACGTCACACGCCTCGCTAGCCAGCTAGCTGTGCCGTGCCGTGCCGTGCCAACTATGGACGTGCGCACAGTGCCGTTCTACCTTTTCTGCCTGCCTGCACGTACGTTATTATATCGAACTTAACGGAATCATCGGTCCATGCAACCGACGCGTACGGTTTCCGTACGACACGATACGTCCATGTTGATACGCGTTATGCGATTCCAACAAGCATACGCTCCGATATACTGTGCGTGCGTTCGTGGCTCGTGCACTGCGTATGTACTAATGTACATGTCTTCTGAATGCAAAGTAGAGTCGTATGTATTTATCCACCGACCGACGGTGGCAAGAAAGAATACATGCATGGATGCACGCACGAACAGATCCGCCTATATATGTACCGGCCGGCGGTCGGTCGATATTGTTCATCTACAATTTCTACATGAGCGGTGTGCAAAAACAGTTGGCCATACATACTATTCAGCCTTTTTTTTAGACACCATACTATTCAGCTTTTT
This sequence comes from Hordeum vulgare subsp. vulgare, assembly GCF_904849725.1. NCBI lineage: Eukaryota > Viridiplantae > Streptophyta > Magnoliopsida > Poales > Poaceae > Hordeum > Hordeum vulgare. The sequence goes on along the minus strand of NC_058520.1, from coordinate 33,764,298 downwards.
TTTAGGGTACACCATACTATTCACTTTTTTTTTTGCTATCCCATACTATTCAGCTGACCGGTAGAGACCCGACATTGCACGTACAAGCAATCTAGGCCCATCATATGTGTACACAAGCATCGGATCCATCCCAACGTATATATTGTCACTTTTTCTAGAAAACTAGCAGGAAAATAAATTGCCAATTAGTAAATCAAACCTACCCAAGGACATCAGAGCATTTCCAATCGCACTGTACAACTATAACCTCGTAAATGCCCACGTACACGTCCGACTACTCCCTATATGACCGCCCGCGCAACTACACCTTTCATATGCAAACCATAAATCTATGTAAACGCATACACATCAAACACCAAATGATAGGAATAGCGTAGGAATCTCCTTGTTGGACAATCAATGTTTAAATTGTTCGACAGAAAACCAAGATGGTGTTATGAAGAACCGTGAGCAACTAGCACTCTAGCGACCGCGCTGGCGACCACCGCTGCATCTACCCACCGCTCAATCGCTTCCATCGTAGCTATTGCCACCGCTCCACCCCACCCACACACCTCTTACGCATCCATCGCCATCGAGCCCCTCCTCCCACATGCCTCGCCCCACCAGATCCAGCTGCTCCCCACCTCCGCCAGGCTCGACGGTACAGCATATGCTTCTTCCTTTCATGTACCAGTCATTCGCGGAGATGCTACAGCCGATGGATTCGATCGCGCCGAAGAGGTGGAGGGGCACGAGGGCTGATGACCCACAAGTATAGGGGATCGATCGTAGTCATATCGATAAGTAAGAGTGTCGAACCCAACGAGGAGCTGAAGGAAATGACAAACGGTTTCTAGCAAGGTAATTTCTGCATGCACTGAAATAGCGGTAACAAGTTGTTTGATAGCAAGATAATTATAATAAGTAACGAGTAGCAACAATAACAATAGGTGCAGCAAGGTAGCCCGATCCTTTTGTGGCAAAGGAAGACCGGAACGGTTTCTTATAATAGGCAAAGCGTTCTTGAGTGCACACGGGGATTTCATCTAGTCACTTTCGTCATGTCGGGTTGATTCGCGTTCGATACTTTGATAATTTGATATGTGGGTGGATCGGTGCTTGGGTGCTATACTTACTTGAACAAGCCTCCCACTTGTGATTAAACATCCCGCAAGCAACCACAACTACGAGAAAAGTATTAAGAATAAATTGTAACCATAACATTAAACATAGGGATCCAAATCAGCCCCTTACGGAACAACGCATAAACTGAGGTTTAAGTTTCTGCCACTCTCGCAACCCATCATCTAATAACTACTCCACAATGCATTTCCTTAGGCCCAAAGATGGTGAAGTGTCATGTAGTCGATGTTCACATAACACCACTAAGGGAATCACAACATTCATATCATCAAAATATCGAACGAATATCAACTTCACATGACTTCTCCCGTGGCCTCAAGAACAAAAGTAACTACTCACAAGTGATAAACATGCTCATGATCAGAGATATATTAAATAGCATATTGGATCTAAATATATGATCTTCCACCAAATAAACTGTAAAGCATCAACTACAAGATGTAATCAACACTACTAGTCACCCCCGAGGTGCCAATCGAGATGGTTCTCTTGAAGATGTTGATGACGATTGGACTCCCCAGGATGAGAGAGTTGTTTGTGATGATGATGGCCTCGATTTCCCCGTCCGAGAGGGAAGTTCCTCCGACAGAATCGCTCCACCGGAGTGTAAAAGTGCCCCTGCCAAGTTCCACCTCGAGAAGGATGCGCTCCGTCCCGAAAGTCCTCTCCCTATTTTTTCCAGGTCAAACGAGAATATATACCAGAAGATGGTCGCTAGAAGTGGGCTGAGTGGCCCACTACCCACCAGGCCGCGCTAGGGGGGGCCAGCACGCCCTGGTGCTTAGTGGCCACCTGGCAACCCACCTCTGGTTACTTCTTTCCTCTAATATTTCATATTTATTCCATAAAAAATCCTTGTGAAGTGTCATCCCATTTGGAGATGTGCAGAATAGGTATCTGTGACGTAGCTTTTTCAGGTCCAGAATTCCATCGTCCCGCATTCCCCCTCTTGGTGTGAACCTTGCATATTATGAGAGAAAAGGCATTAGAATTACTCCATTAAGTGGTATAATGCATAAAAACACTATAAATAATAGTAGCAAAACATGATGCAAAATGGACATATCAACTCCCCCAAGATGAGACCTCGCTTGTCCTCAAGCGAAAGCCGATAACAAAAATCATGACCACATGCTTTGACAGAGAGGTGTCGGCAAAACAAAATACGGACATAGCAGCATCATGCTCATTATTGTAACAACAGATGAAACTTTATAAAATACTTCATCACACCATTTTTGTCATATAACTTTCATCATAAAAATTTCTTATAAACAAGTAACAATTTATTACAACATAGAAGTATGAAGCATAAACTCTATTGAAAACTAACAAACTATGTTTTCACTCAACCTTGCAACACAATTCATTACATTTTTAGGAAGGGTCACATATCGGAGCTTTTAAGCAAGTCTACATACTCAACCATCATTTATTCTTCTATGATTTCTAACACTCACCGCATGCATATGAGAAAAAGGTTTCAACTGGACACATAGAAAGACAGGGGCTTAAAGTGTCGCCTCCCAACGTATTCACCTCAAGGGTGATGTCAAAAATAATAACTCATGACCACCCACACATTCAACTGGATATATATGTCTAGATCTTTCCCCACCACATGATGCTTGCAAAAGATAAAATAAAAAGGAATAGATAGGAATACATTGACTCTTTCATAAAAGTAAAGACATAAAAGTAAAAGATAAGCCCTTCACAAGGGGAAATTAGAGGTTGCCATGCACTTTTTGGTTGTATGCCAAATCCCTTAGTGCAAATGAACGTTACGTTATATTGCCCCTTATGATGTCAGCCTTTATTATGCGGTTTATCGCTTTTATTATTGCCATCACAAGTTCATACAAATGCTTAATTTCCCTTACATTAAACAACCAAACACATTTGTAAGAAATTTTTATTGCCTTTTGCACCGATGACAACTTACTTGAAGGATCTTACTCAATCCATAGGTAGGTATGGTGGACTCTTAAAACATGGATTTGGGTTGAAGGTTTTGGATGCACAGGTAGTATCTCTACTTAGTGGAGAGTTTTGTCTAGCAAAGATATTGGGCAAGCACCACATGTTAGAGGATCTATAACAATATAAATTCTATGTGAATGTGAACAAACATAAATCATTACGTTGTCGTCCTTGTCAAACGTCAACAGTTTTGGCATATTATAATTAATGGCGGCTCACAATCCTAAAAGATGTCAAGGATAGTGTATTTGCATGTAAATCTTCTCTTCCCTTATTAATTAATTCTTTCATGCGTTGCATCATCGACCGATGCTATGTTTGTCAACCTTCAACAAATTTTACCAGTTATACTTTTCCTAATGTGATGTCACTACTTACTATAAGATTAGCATATGATCTTTTTCATTATTTTCCTTTATTTTGATTGCAACAAGAAAGTAAAGAAGCAAAATCTCAAACTAAGCTTTATTATATGACTCTCACTCAATTACATAGATAGATAGATCACGAAACTAGCACTCAAAACGATGGATCGAACTAAACTTTTATTTGACTAAATCACAAAATAACTAAAAGGTCGAACTAAGATGGATAAAGATAATAAGAGTGATGGTGATACGATACTGGGGCACTGATACTTCTCAAACAACAACGCGAGAATTTGACACGTTGACGGAGACTTGCTTGCGTTGGTTTTTTCCTTGAAGAGGAAAGGGTGATGCAGCACAGGAGCAGAAAGTATTTCCCTCAGTTGAGAACCAAGGTATCAATCTCGTAGGAGAATCTCGTCAAATTAATCCAGAGTACCTGCACAAACACAAAAGAGCTTGCACCCAACGCTATAAAGGGTTTGTCAATCCCTTCAAGATTGATTGCAACGTGAGATCTGAAGGCGGAAAGTGCAACGAAGAAAAAGAGTAAGGCTGAAAATATAGTGTGGAATAGACACGGGGGTCATAATGTTCACTAGAGGCTTCTCTCAAAATAGAAAATATTACGGTGGGTGAACAAATTACTGTCGAGCAATTGATAGAACCGCGCAAAGTCATGACGATATCTAAGGAAATGATCATACATATAGGCATCACGTCCAAGACAAGTAGACCGATACTTTCTGCATATACTACTATTACTGTAGAGGGATAATCTCAAACCAGTGATGAAAACCCCATCTTTTTACCCTTGATGGCAACAACACGATACATGCCTTGCTACCCCTTCTGTCACTGGGTGAGGTCACTGCACGGTATGAACCCAAAACCAAGCACTTCTCCCATTGCAAGAATCATAGATCAAGCTGGCCAAACAAAACCCACAACTCGAAGAGAATTACAAGGATATGAAATCATGCATAAGAGAGATCAGAAGAAACTCAAATAAGATTCATAGATAATCTGATCATAAATCCACAATTCATCGGATCTCGACAAACACACCGCAAAAGAAGATTACATCGGCTAGATATCCATGAAGATCATGGAGAACTTTGTATTGAAGATCCAAGAAAGAGGAGAAGCCATCTAGCTACTAGCTATGGACCCGTAGGTCTATGGTGAACTACTCACGCTTCATCGGAGAGGTCATGGTGTTGATGAAGAAGCCCTCCGTATACGGATTCCCCCTCCGACAGGGCACCAAAACGCGCCCTAGATGGGATCTTGTGGAGACAGAAGCTTGCGGCGGTGGAAAAGTATTTTCGATGATCTCCTGATTTTTTCTAGGATTTTAGGGAATATATAGGCGAAAGACCTAGGGCAGGGGAGCCACGGGGAGCTCACAAGCTGCTAGGCCCGACCCCCCTCCTAGGCCAGGCCTGGTGGGCTTGTGACCTCCTGCGAGGTCCCCTGCCTTGGTTCTCAAGTCTCCCGCGTGTCTTCTGTTATGGAAAAAATCATTCCACAGATTTTATTCCGTTTGGACTCCGTTTAAAATCCTCCTCTGAAAATGGACAAAAACACAGAAAAAACAGGAACTGACACTTGGCACCGAGTTAATAAGTTAGTCCCAAAAAAGATATAAAAGGCATACAAAACGTCCAAATTTTGACAAGATAATAGCATGAAACCATCAAAAATTATAGATACGTTGGAGACGCATCAAGCACCTCTCCCAAGCTTGGCCCAAGCCAAGGGGAGTGCCCATACCCGTGTACTCAAGTCTCCTTCTTTTTTGGTGATGAAGATGGAGGTGGTGGAGGTGCAGATAATGAAGTGGAAGCAAACTTATTGTCCGGTTTCCATGGCAGTGGCTTACCATCATAAGAGGAGGCAGGAATCTCCAGAGTCCCGCAACTGGCAGCTAAAGTCATACTTTTAAACCTTGCTTGACACTACTAGGAAAGGGCCTGCTAGTGGCGCACCTGTTTTGGCTACTAATGGCGCACTACAGGTGCGCCACTAGCATCACGCCATTATTATCTGGTATACTAATGGTGCACCAGGAAGTGCGCCATTATAATAGCTCATGGTGCGCCATTAGTATGCCTCCCAGGGGGCACATTTACCCATGTGCTCTGGCTTACTAATGGCGCAGTAGTTGACGATGCGCCACTAGTGTGCTTTTTGCAGAGCGCCACTAAAGTGTTGAGTGGTGCGCCACTAGTATGAATATTAGGTATTTTTTTCTTTTCTGATATTTGCACAGGTTATACTACCAGCTCTAAAAATATTCAATTGTTATCCTCACACCCACAAGAAGGTTCAAGATAAACACATATTACACCACAATGAAAATATGTTTATAAACATGCACATACATTGAACGCAAGTTGACAAACAAATTAACCTAGAGGAAGCATAGTTTTGATCATCTTAACAATCATCTAGAACACACAAGTCACAAAAAGATAAGGACTATTGGTTACTATGAGAGACTTCAGATGGTCCAGAACACACAAGTTTGTATCTACATGCACAAAGTGCAAGCTCCAAAACACTCGAAACACCAAATGGTCTACAAGACAGTAAGGTCCATGATTACAGGTTGGTTAGTCCATAAATTCTAGAGAGTCATCATGTCCATGTGCATCAATAGGTTGAGTACCTGAAAATATTTTGCACAAATTTGTCAAGAAAGTGGAACCAGATCAAGTTGTTAAAATCTCATATGCCTATTAAAAATATTCGATCAAAAAATTATCATGATATCATAGTTAACAATATAGTTTCTATAAAAGTTATAATCATCTCACATGCTATTATATAGAACTATGTTCCAGTGCTTGTAGTTTTATCAACAATGAATGCATTGAGCATCTTAAACAAAGATTGTCATGATATCATAGTTAACAATATCGTTTCTATGTGGTTATTTTCACACGTTGACACACATTTGTCTTCTACTAATAAGAAACTAACATTTATTATCATGAAGTTAAGGAGTGTGTGCTCATCGTAGTAATCATATAAGTATGATGGCACCAAATAATCCAAATTTATGTATATCTATTTTTCCCAAAGCATCACCCATGGGCCATGGTTCCCTTGTACCATCAAAAGGCTTCAGTCTGTATGTATGCAATATTTTAGAGAAGTAAACTACAAAATGGTCTAATAGTTATATTTCTTCACCATCAGGTTCGTATAAGCAGACGGAGAACATCATACTCGCAAGCCAATGCTTATGAAACTTAAATATTTATACAATACCTAATTGGCAACATTAAGCTTCTATGATCTCCGCACAACCCAAGTCTCTCGCACGTGAGTTGCATCTTAACTAAACATATTCGGAACAGATACAAGACATATATCTATGTACAAACTGGCACCAAGGTTTCACAAACTCCCTGGTCTCATAGAAATGGACCTAAGCCACCGATGTCGTCCCTTCTCAAGCTGCGGCAGGAGGGAGAGAGAGAGAAATATAGACAAACATGGGCATGCGTTCGACGGCACAGGAAGACTGGGGCGGCGCGCCTTTGGATCTTGGTGTTCTTGTCATCGTTGCGGACTGCTTGCCTGTCGATCCAGTACCTACGACCATGTAGGCTACCTTCATGGATCTGGAGTTGCCCATCACAAAACCAAATATCTCCCTCCAATCCAATCCAATCTGCTATAGCAGCAAGGAACATATATTAAGTAAAAATGTTGGGAAGAAGGGAACTAATTAAGCATGGAATGATGTCTAACAACTAGTGGGTACTACCATCTTGGATTTACCGCTCCCCTTGCAGCGCCATCTGATCCACACCATCCAAGTGCGTCTACTCCTCCTCTTTGGCCCTTGCATGCGGCGAACCGGCAAGGTCGTTGCCCCTCCTCACATGGATTGTGGCGGTGCCTAAAATAGAATTAGAGCAAGATGTTTAAGCAGAGTCAGAGCCCAACACAAAAAAATTGATGTGAAGTGCACAATTATTAATAAATGAGAATATACTTCTAGGAAACCAAAATCATTTCAAATGTCCATCAACATTCCGAACAAGCAGCACACACACATGTGTATTATGAACAAATTGATATTGTCACTACAGTAATATCGTTACACATGTAATGTAAAGTAATATTGTTACACATGTAAAGTATCACTTGATCCAAGTTGAGGATTCACATCAGTTCCATGGAAATCTAAAAATATATGCTGAGGCACCCTAAATGCTAAGTTAAGTTTTCATCATTTAGGGTTTATCGATGCCGAGGCACCCTAGGTTGACTGATATATATGGGTATCTTCTAATAATATACCCTATCAAGAAAAGGGAAGGAGAATTCTAAGTTGGGCCTAATCACTTGGCTCTATTGCCACCTATGGTTTAATGCAGCAAGAATAAAGGGGCAGTTGATCCTACTTAATTAAGTACTAAGATACCCCGGCCCATGCATTATGCGCAAGTACCCCATATGTCCTATTTTTAGCAAAGTCATGCTAAAATTCACGGAGTCTGATCTTCCTGTAGGCCTAGTCCTCATTGTTCTAAAGATCAGCTAGAGATACTTCAAACACCTGGTGCTTCAGGCCCTCTGAGGCAATCTACAAACAAAAATGAAATGTGCAGTAAGCTAATACTGTCATAATCTCTACAAAAGCAAGCATCAAACAAGTTGATAAATGAATGTAAATGTAAAGCCTTAGAAGTAAAGTTTCAGGATGTCCACAATGACATGTATGTATCCCAAAGTATTATGCTATGATAAAAGAGCTACAAGAGACACACAATTAGCAATAATCAGTTAGACCAAACACAAACGAGTAACAACACGTATGCTAAGCTACTGATTCTAATCAACAGACATGTACTAGCTTTAAAACAAGTATGCTATAACTATAACTACACATAAACAAGAAGCATGATTTCGTTTCGTACATACGTGGACAGCTTGACAAATTACAACACTGAGATCATTTGTGAGACAAACTAGTAAATCTGAAGTAACATCAATTATCAGTGTAATAGTAATTGCATTAGTGCTTGTTTATAACGTCCTTCAGCGCTTAACACAAGGTAACCCTCAGAAATGGGTGAATCCGCTTCATTGCAATAGTACTCGATAGATCACAGTCGCGTATATGAGGGCAGGGAAACTACTAAACAGCTAATCCTCGGGACAGAAGGGATCAATGGAAGCACAAACACCGCACACAACGATGCAAGGGCGAGGAGAGCATACCTTGGTACCCTCTGTCGTGGACACGAGGGTCTTACCATCGTTGCGGCTGGTGAAGAGCAGCGGCGCCTTGATGTCATACCAATGCTTCTTGGTGAACGGATCCACGCTGCAAAATCACAAGAAACCAATCCTGAAGCACCCTAAATGCTATTTTTAACTTATGTAGTAACATTTTTAATGAGCAATACACATAGTGTGTAGCAAGTTGAAGAACAAAAGCAAAAGAGAGGTTAGAAGTTGGAATCAGCAGATACATACGCTCAACATTTTGCTTCACACGTTCACGCCTCGCCTCCAGTTCAGCTAATTCCTGTGCGAGTGTAGCAATACATGAAATCAGTATCAGATGCAACGAACACGCTGCTTCATCAATGCAAAATTTTGAGAAAAACATGTGGAATGGCATGGCGTAACTCCTTACCTCTGGTGTTGGAGCTTTCTTCCTTTGTCCATTCAACCAGCAAATCCACTCAACTACAAGCACGACGCAACTATCAGATGATGTGTACTCACTGACAAATCCGAATATACTGGCTCAGAATGAAGGCCATAAACCATACATGCCTGCAAAAACATTTTTTGGTACCAGCCAAATCGGAGAACTAGAGATTATCACAGGCCTAACAACCGATAGGAGGCGTAACCTAGAAGAGTGGTCGGGTCCCGGTCGCCCTTGAACTCCACCTACCGCTTCTCCTTCACTGCGTAATGCATCACGAAGCAGAAACACGGTTACATCAGGATCGTTCTCATAGAGGAGGGCACAGGTTCTTGTTGCAGGGGGGAGAAGGGGAACGCATGGACCACACAGGTGCCCGGGGAGGGACGGACGCGGGGGCACGTACTGGCGCTGTCGACCTCCTCGACGCGGGAGAAGTATAGGTTGCCGGCCCTGTCGATGCCCACCAGCATCCGGGACCGGAACATCCCCAGCATCCGCTCCATCAGCCGCTTCAACATCGCTCCGCCGCCGCACCCTCTTCCGGCCGCCTTCGTCCGTTTGCCGCTCGCCAGACCAGTTACCGTGCCGCCGCCTTATGGACCCCTCCTCCTCTGCGGTCCGCCGGCTGCTCAGACGCGACGCCTCCTGCTGCAAAAAAGAGGATTGGATGATTTGGGGCTCGGGAGAAGAGGCGCGCGTAAGGACACGTGGGCAGCATAGCAGGCGCACAACAGCGCGATGTCCAGATAATGTATGGATTGGTCCGTGGACATCGAGATGCGACTTACCCCCGCTTCGACCTGCAGCGCCGCCGCCGGAGTTGGGGTCGCCGAGAGGAGTCGCTGTTGCTCGGCGGCTGGGAGAAGACGGGTGAGCACGACAGGCTCGGGTTTGGGTCTAATTTTTATACTCTGGTTACTAATGGCGCATCAGCTGGTGGTGCGCCATTAGTAGTTTTGTAAAAAAAAAATATAGTACTGATGCACTGGCTGAGTGGTGCGCCATTACTAGTTGTGCACTTTGTCTCGGTGGGCCATCAGTACTTTTGGAAAAAAAGTTTGTTAGTAGTGGCGCACCGTGTGTGTGGTGCACCATTAGTGTCCATCACACTAATGGCGCATCTGCACATGGTGCGCCACTGCTATATAGTAGTGGCGCATCACTTGTTTGGTGCGCCACTGCTATATAGTAGTGGCGCACCACTTGTTTGGTGCGCCATTAATGTCTATATTATCTATAGCCTTTTTCCTAGAAGTGCGATACTCAAAGATTTGGTTTTGAAGATAGAAGATTTGGCCTTGCAGAAAATTGATTTGCTCGTTGAGGGTGAAGATGATATCCTTTAAGGACCTGCCAACCACCTTTTGATCATGGGTGAATTCCGTGATCATGAGGTGATTGGCACTAAGTCTACGCTCCACCATGCCTTGACATGTGAAGGTCTCCCGGTACACCGCCTTGAGCCTGGCCTCCACGGTTCCCGTCTTCTTGGGTGTTGAACATCCCGAATGTGGAGCACCCCTCACGCATCTCAATGGTTTGAGGGTGCTTCATGACCTCCGACAAGTAGTGGTTGATGTCCCTCTTGAAGAACTTGTCCTTGGAGGAGCTCGATGAGGCCATGGTGATCTAGATCTGTCAGAAAAATAGCACGAAACAAGAACAAAGTATTTCTCCGCTGTACTAGGGTCAAATCATCGAAAGCTATATATAAAGAATTTTTATACAGGGAAATACTTGTCCTATAAGAAAACGGAGCCAGGAAGGTGCCCAAGGGGACCACTACCCACCAGGCGATGCCAAGGGGTCTGGCACGCCCTCGTGCCTAGTGGTCACCTGGTTTGCCTTCCCGTGTGTTTATTAATTTCCTATTTTTTTCTCATATTCCAAAGCAAATAGAAAATATTTTTGCGGGTTTTTTGGAGTCCGTTTACATACCGTATCACATACCTCTTACTTTCAAGGGTTCTGGAGTGTTTTGTAAGGTCTCCTTTATGTGTTCCTCCGGTGTCATGGTTTGAATAAAATTTGTTTCAACATTAATAGGATTAACTGAAATATAGTTCTTTATTCTTTGTCCATTTACCACCTTTGAGTTAGTGCCAATTTGATTATTGATCTTAATAGCTCCAGACTGTGACAACCCGAGACCGACGCTCCGGAATATTCCCCTTTTATTCTGTTGTCGTCGTGCAATTAGTTTGTCTGTCGCATTCATCATCGCATCATGCGCATTATTTGCGTTGCATCGGCACTCCGTTGCCGCCAGTTTTCAAAACTTACATCCGTTATTAGTTGTTGGTTATCTCCGTTTTGTCGTTGACCATTTTGAGACCAACCACAAACGCATGCGCGTGGAACATCGTTTAATCTTGTTTTTAAAAGTGTGTATGAAACTTTCTCAGATTGGGTATGAAACTTGGCCTGCGGTCTTATTTTTATGTAGGTAGGCCGTCTGCTAATTTTTGTCCCAATAGGAGCTCGTTTGATACCCGTACCATTTATTATATAGCGGCACTATAGCCGGTTTAATTATCGGACGTTCAGTGTTTTCAAAATTATGTCACGGGCCGCACCATTTCCCTCTCATCCCTACATAGCCCATCTACACAGCCCATTGGACCCATCTAGCCACTTCCTCCGTTCGTGGTCATCGGATCGCGATCGGACGAATGAGGTCCACCCCAACATAGCCCAACCCCATATAAGAACCACCCCATGGTGGAGCTCTCTCACTCCACTAGGGTTTCCCTCTATCCATTTTTGCAGCCACACCCCTCGAAAACCCCACCCGCAAGCCCAAACCCTCCAAATCCCACAGCCCTAGCCTCCCTAGTCATTTTCAGCCCTCAGATCTTAGATCTGGGGCTCACATCACCCACAAACCCCACCAGCTGGACACGTCCGCGGTCAAACCAGACATGCCCGGGCAACCGCGGAGCCCCGCAGCCTCCCGAGCTCCACCCCACGCACAAGGGCCTCCTTGGCGTCGATGCCTCGGCCGATCTTGCCGCTGCCCGCACTGCGTCGCGCCGCCCTAGCCACCACCGGAGGCCCTCTGCGCCACCCCATCGCCGCCGCACCACCTCGACAAACATAAAATGTGATTAGGAAAAATCTAGACAGAATTAGAATGTAACACATGGGGTCATTTTGGTGATGCTATATGTCGTTTCCGGCCTCATTTAAAATGCCTAGATAGGTAGATTAATTTGTGCTTCACCCCTTGCCATGTTAACAACATTTTAATATTGTCGTGTTAATAAACTGGAGTGAACTAAATAATTAAATGTGGAGTTCCATCAATATGCAACTCGTTGCATATTGATCTTCACTTAATGTGTAGCGTTTGACTGTGCGAATTTCCATGCCATGTCTTGCATATTTGAAACCGATCATGCATCATATGTGTTGTGCATCATTTAGTGCATGTGCCGTGGTGAATATCATGTGATGATTCTTGTTTCCGGGTTGCTTCGTCTCGATAGAGTTCCGCAAGTGTGTAGGAATGTGAGGACCCGTTCGACTACGTCGGTTCGTCTACTTCACGGAGTCGTTCTTCTTCCAAGCGGGATCTCAGGCAAGATGATCATTTCCCTAGATACCATTACTATATATGCCTTACTAGTTGTCTCGTTTCTTTTGATATGTCGCGCTGCCTAGAACCTATTAAATGTCAGCCTCTCAACATTGCAATGAAAACCTTCAACCCGACCACAACCTAGCAAACCGCTGATTGGCTATGTTACCGCTGGCTTAACCATTGGATAGCGTTGCTAGTTGCAGGTGCAATTTCTTTCATTTTTAAACATAGGTTCCTTGTTATATCACCATATTATTGCTAATTATTTTAATGCACCTATACACTTGGTAAAAGGTGGAAGGCTTGGCTTTCTAGCCTTGTGTTTTGTTCCACCTTTGTCGTCTTAGTTTCAGCTACCGGTGTTATGTTCCATAAATGAGCGCTCCTAACATGTTTGGGGTTGTTGCGGGGACCCCCTTTGACTTTTGTTTTGGGATAAATCTCGTCTGGCAAGGCCCAACATTGGTACTATTTGCTTAATGACAAACTAAAATATGCATAGAGTTTTATCACCCCGTGGATAATTTAAAAAAAAAACCTGGGCGAGTGCTCCGCATGAGTGTTGGTCCAACCTGTCAACCGTCGGTGGCTACCAGAGCAACTCTCTGATTGGCCTATGGGAAGTTTGGACAATCCGTCGTGTCGTGAGAATGAGATAAGCAGCTCCTATCGGGATTGTCAACCCCCCGGGCGACCTTTTTGGACATGTTTTACTCTTCTTGAAAGTATTGTGCGAGGGATACCGAGGATACTTTGGGCTATCCTGAGGTTGAGGTTTTCCAATAGGAACCCGAGGAGATCACGGGTTTCCCTAATCGAGGTTATTTCGTCGCAGTGTGTGGTAGTTTGTGATGGACTAGTTGGAGCACCCCTGCAGGCTTAGATCTTTCGGAAAGTCGTGCCCGCGGTTATGTGGCAACGTGGAAACATTGTTTAACATCCTGTTCTAGATAACTTGAAGTAAGCTTAATTAAAATATGCCAACTGAGTGCGTAACCGTGACTGTCTCTTTTGTGATCTCCTTCTCCGATCGAGGTCACGGTGGGGTTATGTGTGACGTAAGTAGGTGTTCAGGATCATTCATTTGATCATTATTAGTTCACGTCCGTTTATGCGTAGATCATCCCCCCCTCGTTTGTTCTTGTACTCATAAGTTAGCCACCTCAAATAAATGCTTAGTCGCTTATTGCAGCCTCACCACTTAACCATGTCTCACCCATTAAGCTTTGCTAGTCTTGATACCTTTGGAAAATGAGATTGCTGAGTCCTTGTGGCTCACAGATTACTACAAAACCAGTTGCAGGTACGGGTAAAGGGTTACTTGACGCGAGTGCGTTGATTGTTCATTTGGAGTTTCTTCTTCTTCATCATCAATCTAGGATGGGTTCCAGGCCGGCAGCCTGAGATAGCAAGGATGGACGTCATTATTTTATCGTTTGTTTTCGTCCGTAGTCGGACCCTACTCTTCTTCATGACGATTGTATGTATTGTACTGATGTGACTCTGATGTAGCTTGTGGCGAGTGTAAGCCAACTCTTTATACTCATCTTTTCAGTACATGTACTTGTAACGATATCCATTCTATGGAAACGACGAGATGCGTTTCTATCCCTATTGAGGCCCTCGCGCCGAAATAAGGATAGGACTGCATCTTGGGCGTTACAAGTTGGTATCAGAGCAGTACCGACCTAGGAGACCCCTTGATTGATTGAACTTGATCGAGACGAGAATAGTGACAAATTACTTTGAGTCTAGTTATATATCGAAGAGTAGGATTATTTTTTTCCTCTTCAATGCTCTAGTGAGGAATCTTGACGTAATAATTTTAATTCTACTCCTCTTCTCACTCAAATTTTTTTAGGATCACACGGATATTTTTTGAATCTATATGATGTCGATGTGACAAAGTTCTGACTTGGTGCCTCCTGCTGTGTTGCTTTTATTCCGGGGAGTTGAGCTCCAAGGGATTCTTGAGCACATTGTTATCATTCAGATTTCTTAGTATCTCAGGACGAAGGATGTTCGAAATTGCTTCAATACTGGTAGTGGCGAGATAACCCCGACATCCCCAGTACTGGTGTAGAGAGTTTGGGGGTATACTGCCATACTGAGCATCGTTGTGATTACGAGGATCTGAGATAGAAGAGTTTCCGAGATCTCTGGTCATGTGTTGCGGATGTGATACACTGGACGGGTAGTGTTATTGCTAGGAGTTGAGTGAAATTTTACTCCTTGTATCCGTGGACCCGATTGCATGACCAGAAAATTTCGAGAGTTCTTAGGTGGGAATTCAAGTAGTTACTTATAGGACAATCTTCCAACAGAGGCATGATGTGAGGTTGGGGTTCGACATCTAGTGGATTCGTTTGTTCGGTCGTATTATAGCGGTTCTCGGGAGCGGGCTGCGAAGGAGAACATGACTCGGTTGTTGGAGGAGAGGGACCGAGCCGTGAAGGAGAACACGACTCGGTTGTTGGAGGGGAGGGACCGAGCCTTAAAGGAGAACATGACTCGGTTGTTGGAGGAGGAGAGGGCACGGAATGAGGCGGCTAACCGGGCCATGTACGATCTCCTTGTGGTAAGTTTCTTTTTCACATTAGCCAAATCATGCATGTAGTGTTCGTTTCATTACTAACTGATATGTTTGACCCTTCAAATCCAAATGTGCAGTCTATGTGCCTCCAGAACGGTCAGACCCCTCCGCCGATGCCGCACATTTCTGGGGTTGGAACGGTGAGTTTCATTTCAATGGTCATTAGTTACTAGTATGAACATTTGAGTGCCATCATGCTACCGATACATTGCAAAATATCTTTGGTTGAGAATAACTCCCGAGTCGCATCGCACACCCCTTCTCCAAGGCAACCTTCTCCAAGTGAACCTGACCCTAACAACCCCCATGATTCACATCCTTGATGACGGCTACGGTAAGTTTTGCCTAGTGTTCTGCGGCATACTTATCTCATAACTTAGCTAATTATCCTTCTTCTTCTAGTTTAATTCTCCAAAATGACATACTTAGCCAATTATTCTTCAAAATGACATAATTAGCTTATTTAGTTCATTTCTGACATAATTAGCTTAGTTAGGTCAAAAATAGCACAAGAACCTTGGTTAGCTCATAACTTAGCGTATCTTCTTCCAAATGACCTAATAAGCTCAAAACAAGATAAGTAATCATCTTCAACTTCTTCTTCTCCTTCTTCTTCTTCTCCTCCTCCTTCTTCTAGTCTTCTCCTCCTCCTCCTCCTTCTTCTTCTAGTTTTATTCTCCAAAATGACATACTTAGCTAATTATCCTCCAAAATGACATAATTAGCTTATTTAGTTCATTTATGACATAATTAGCTTAGTTAGTTCAAAAATAGCACAAGAACCTTAGTTAGCTCATAACTTAGCGTATCTTCCTCCAAAATGACATAATAAGGTCAAAACAAGATAAGTAATCATGTTCACCTTCTTCTTCCCCTTCTTCTTTTCTTTCTCCTCCTTCTTCTAGTATTCTCCTCCTCCTCCTTCTTCTAGTTTTATTCTCCAAAATGACATACTTAGCTAATTATCCTCAAAAATGACATAACTAGCTTATTTAGTTCATTTATCGAATAATTAGCTTTGTTAGGTCA
This sequence comes from Hordeum vulgare subsp. vulgare, assembly GCF_904849725.1. Lineage (NCBI taxonomy): Eukaryota > Viridiplantae > Streptophyta > Magnoliopsida > Poales > Poaceae > Hordeum > Hordeum vulgare. The sequence goes on along the minus strand of NC_058520.1, from coordinate 33,747,931 downwards.
AAAATAGCACGCGAACCTTGGTTAGCTCATAACTTAGCGTATCTTCCTCCAAAATTACATAATAAGCTCAAAACAAGATAAGTAATCATCTTCACCTTCTTCTTCTTCTTCTCCTCCTTCTTCTAGTCTTCTCCTCCTCCGCCTCCTCCTTCCTCTTCTAATTTTATTCTCCAAAATGACATACTTAGCTAATTATCCTCCAAAATGACATAATTAGCTTATTTAGTTCATTTATGACATAATTAGCTTACTTAGCTCAAACATAGCACAAGATACTTGGTTAGCTCATAACTTAGCGTATCTTCCTCCAAAATGACATAATAAGCTCAAAATAAGATAAGTAATCATCTTCACCTTCTTCTACTCCTTCTTCTTCTCCTCCTCCTTCTGGTCTTCTTCTCCTCCTCTTCCTCTTCTTGTAGTTTTATTCTCCGAAATGACATACTTATCTAATTATCCTCCAAAATGACATGATTACCTTATTTAGTTCATTTATGACATAATTAGCTTAGTTAGGTAAAAAATAGCACAAGAACCTTGGTTAGCTCATAAGTTAGCGTATCTTCCTCCAAAATGACATAATAAGCCCAAAATAAGATAAGTAGTCATCTTCACCTCTTCTTCTCCTTCTTCTTCTTTTTCTCCTCCTTCTTCTAGTCTCCTCCTTCTCCTTCTTTTTCCTCTAGTTTTATTCTCCAAATTGACATACTTAGGTAATTATCCTCCAAAATGACATAATTAGCTTATTTAGTTCATTTATGACATAATTAGCTTAGTCAGGTCAAAAATAGCACAAGAAACTTGGTTAGCACAAGTAATCATCTTCACCTTCTTCTTGTGCTTCTCCTTCTTGTTCTAGTCATCTCCTCCTTCTCCTCCTTCTCCTTCTTCTCCTTCACCTTTTTCTTCTTCTTCTTCTAGTTTTCTTCTTCTTCTTCTTCTTCTTCTTCTTCTCCTCCTTCTAGTTTTCTTCTTCTTCTAATTTTATTATTCTTCTTCTTCTAACTTTCTTATTTTCATTTTGCAGATTTGATTCACTTCATGGAAGGTGACATTCATGGAAGCCAACACCGATGGACTGCTACTGTTTACTTTCTATTTCGATTTTATTTATAAACTGTGTGAAACTATGTGTATGTACGGAGGTAAGATAAGTATGTGTATGTATGATGATTGAAACTATGTGTATGTATTGGAAGCTAGCCTATTCGTTGTGTTGCTCTTATATGATGTTTGATACATCGCCTAGATGCTGCTTATATGATATGTGTATTTTGAAACTTTAAGTGGGTGTTAGAAATTATATGTATCATATGTGGCAATGCTATTGTTTTGCCGTCTGCCAGTGAATGGCAAAGGGCTTTCCCGTCCGCGAGCGGATGACAAAGGTGCCACGTGTCACCCACATGTGCAACCTGGGGAAACCGGCTGGACCATATGGACACTTTGTTGTCCGTGGCACATGGCAAAGGGGGCCACTAGGCAGACAACAAAGGGTGGAGACAAGGAAGATGGCAAAGGAGGGGCGCCTCGGGCGATGCCTAGTAGACGGCAAAGGGTGGCAAGCTAGTAGACGACAAAGGAGGGGCGCCTTGGCAGCGCCTGGCAGACGGCAAAGCATGGCCACAAGGCAGACGACAAAGGAGTGGCCGGCTAACGGCAAAGGTGTGGCCCCGACAAATGGTAAAGGTAGCGCGCAAGGCAGACGGCAAATACTCCGTTAGTCACCAAACGGAGTAGGTGCATGTGGGCTGCCGTCTAATATATTTTCTTTCTACTTGCCATCCACAACGGAATAACACCAACAACTTTCTGCTTGTCGTCTAACGAGTGTAGTATGGATAGTAGAAATAGATTTTTATAATAGGAATAAATAAAAGCAGCAAGGTAACAAGTAGTAAACAACGAGCAAAATGTTATATAAATGCTTGGAAATAAGGCCTAGGGTTCATAGTTTCACTAGTGCAATCTCTCCAAAATGCTAACATAAGAGAATCATATGACCATTCCTCAACGTGCAACAAATAATCACTCCAAAGTTCATATCTGTCGGAGAACATAAGATGAAATGGTTGTAGGTAGTAGAACCACCTCAAAGTTATCCTTTCCGATCAATCTTGAGCTATTCCTATAGGTGTCACAAACAACTCTAAAGTTCATACTAAAATAACACTTATGATACATATCAATCAACCCTGATGTCACCTAGATACTCATACGTCTCCGTTGCATCTATAATTTTTTATTGGTTCATGCCAATATTCTACAACTTTCATATAATTTTGGCAACTTTTTATACTATTTTTGGGACTAACATATTGATCCAGTGATTAGTGCCAGTTCCTATTTGTTGCATGTTTTTTGTTTCGTAGAAAATCCATATCAAACGAAGTACAAACGGGATAAAAACTTACACAGGTTTTTTTGAAATATATGTGAATTTTGGGAAGTCGAATCAACATAAGGCAGTGCCCGAGGGGCCCACAAGCTAGAGGGGTGCCAGGCTGTTTTGTGGCCATCCCGTAAGGCGGTTGGTGCCCTTATTTCACCGCAAGAGAGATAATATCCGTACGAAAATCGTGGTAAAATTTTATCCCAATCGGAGTTACGGATCTCCGGTAATTTAAGAAGCGGTGAAAGGCCAGAATCTAGGAATGCAGAATCACGCAGAAACAGAAAGAAACATAGAGAGAGATCCAATCTCGGAGGGCTCTCGCCCCTCCGCCGCCATGGAGGCCATGGACCAGAGGGGAAACCTTCCTTCCATCTAGGGGGAAGGACAAGGAAGAAGAAGAAGGAGGGGGGCTCTCCCCCTCTCTCCTGGTGGCACCGGAATGCCGCGGGGGCTATCATCGTGACGATGATCTACACCAACAACTTTGCCACCGTCATCACCAACTCTCTCCCCCTCTATGCAGCAGTGTAATAACCCTTCTCCCCGTTGTAATCTCTACTTAAACATGGTGCTCAACTCTATATATTATTTCCCAATGATGTATGGCTATCCTACGATGTTTGAGTAGTTCCGTTTTGTCCTATGGGTTAATTGATGATCATGATTGGTTTGAGGTGCATGTTTTATTATTGGTGTTGTTCTATGGTGCTCTCCATGTCGCGCAAGCATGAGGGATCCCCGTTGTAGGGTGTCGCAATGTGTTCATGATTTGCCTATGGTGGGTTGCTTGAGTGACAGAAGCATAAACCCGAGTAGGTAGGTTGTTGCATATGGGAGTAAAGAGGACTGGATACCTTATAATGCTATGGTTGGGTTTTACCTTAATGATCTTTAGTAGTTGCGGATGATTGATAGAGTTACAATCATTAGTGCATATGATCCAAGTAGAGAAAGTATGTTAGCTGCAGCTCCCTCATATAAAATTGCAATAATGATTACCGATCTAGTTATCGATTGCCTTGGGACAAATAACCTTCATGTGACAAAAAAATCTCTTCCAAGACCAACTTAGTTGTTTATTTATCTTAGCAGCCCCTAGTTTTTATTTATGTGTTCTTTATTTTCTTGCAAACCTATCCTTTCACACCTACAAAGTACTTCTAGTTTCATACTTGTTCTAGGTCAAGGGAACGTGAAGTGTGCATAGAGTTGTATCGGTGGTCGATAGAACTTGAGGGAATATTTGTTCTACCTTTAGCTCCTTGTTGGGTTCGACACTCTTACTTATCGAGAAAGGCTACAATTGACCCCCTATACTTGTGGGTTATCAAGACCTTTTTCTGGCGCCGTTGCGGGGGAGCAATAGCGTGGGGTGAATATTCTCGTGTGTTCACTAAGTAGATTTTATTTGCTTTTTAAGTTGTTCTCTATCTTTAGTTATGGATATCGAACACCAAATACCAAAACAATTAGGTGTACTTGCTACTCATGGAGATGAGGAACCTCCTAAAACCCTCGATGCTCATGATGTGGAAGATATTATGCACTACTTTAATAATCCTGAGAAAACCCCATTCCATTATATAATGGGAGACACGTTGGATCAACGAGCGTACTTTAGGGATTATCTCTTGAGTCAAAAAGGGAAACAGTTATGGGCTCAAATTCATATGTTCAAATGGTATTCTTGGAATCTATGCTTGAGATATGATATTACTTGTTGCTCTAGGATGAAGGCTAAACACCTTCCCCTTTCTTGTCTATTTAATGATAATGAAACCTTGGCTTCTTATGCTAATGGTATATATGATTACTATGATGTGGAACAAATAGAAGAGTTTGTTGCTCTTAAGGGTGCTTATGAAATTGAAGCTTTGTTTGAAAAGTATGAAGATTATGATGATGTTGTTTACCGATCTCAAAATTTGGCTATGCTTCGTTGTTGTTATGCCAATTATGAATATAATGCCCATATTGAACGATTTATTGAGAAAGTCTCCTCTATCCAAGAAGAGACTAATATTTTACAGGAATCTATGGAAGAAGAAATTGATGACACTATGAGCTCATTGGATGAAAAAGATGAGGAGAGCGAAGAGCAAAAGGAGGAAGAGCACATTAGCTACCCGTGCCCACCTTCTAATGAGAGTAACTCTTCAACTCATACATTGTTTAATTTCCCTTCATGCTTACCGAAGGATGAATGCTATGATAATTGCTATTATACCTTGGATTCGTTTGAAATATCCCTTTTTGATGAACTTGATGCTTGCTATGCTTGTGGCCATGATGCCAATATGAATGATGATTATGGAGATGAACTTGCTATAGTTCCTTATGTTAAGAATGAAATTGTTGCTATTGCACCCACACATGATAGTCCTATTATATTTTTGAATTCTCCCAACTACACTATATTGGAGAAGTTCGCACTTATTAAGGATTATATAGATGGGTTGCCGTTTGCTATTACACATGACGATTTTGATAGATATAATATGCATGTGCTTGCTGCTCCTACTTGCAATTATTATGAGAGAGGAACTACATCTTCGCCTCTCTATGTTTCCAATACGATAAAATTGCAAGAAATTGTTTGTACTATGCATTGGCCTTTACTTTGTGTGCATGAATTGTTCTTTTATGACATGTCGGTGCATAGGAAGAGAGTTAGACTTCTTGTTGTGTGATATATATTAGTTTGTGCTCACTACTAAATTAAACATCATTGTTAATTAAAATTGGCTTTGATATACATTGGGATCCGGGTGGATCAATTACTTGAGCACTTTATGCCTAGCTTAATGGCTTTAAAGAAAGCGCTGCCAGGGAGACAACCCAGAAGTTTTACAGAGTCGTTTTATTTTGTGCTTTTATGTAGTTTAAAAAACAAAATAAAAATAAAGAGGGGAACCTAAAACTTTTTCAAAAAGAGAAGTGGAAGTGAGAGAGACGAGCATTGTTAAAATGGGAGCATGCCTTGAACTTTGTTCATGCCCATGGAAACCTTGTGAATCTTAATTACCAAAAAATTTCAACAAAAATAATTATCCTCTTGTATAAATCCATTGTATTATAAAAATAATGTGCCAAGATTTGCCTTTAGGATGATTAGATTGCTTGTTTGGTGCATGCAGTGCAAAAAACAGAAACTTTGGCTGTAGTAGGTAAATTTAATTTGTTTACTGTAATGTCAAAAGTTTCTGAAATTTTTACACAGTACTTATATGAAAAAAAAATTGTCCTAATGTTTCAGAATTTTTAGAGTTACATAAGTATGGTGAATGTACAGATTACTACGGACTGTCCTGTTTTTGATAGATTCTGTTTTGGATGCATTGTTTTGCTCATTTTGATGAAACTATCGATTGTATCGGTGGTATAAGCCATGGAAAAGTTATATTACAGTAGATACAATGCAAAAACAAAATATGAATTGGTTGGCAATAGTACTTAAAGTTGTAATTTGCTTTATTATTACTAACGGATCTCATGAGGGTTTTGTTAAATTTTGTGCGATTGAAGTTTTCAAATTTTGGGCGACATCACGATGGATGAAGTAATAAGGAGTGGAAAGAGACTAAGCTTGGGGATGCCCGAGGCACCCCAAGGTAATATTCAAGGACTCCCAAGCAACTAAGCTTGGGGATGCCCCGAAAGGCATCCCCTCTTTCTTCAAACAACCATAGATAATTTTACTTGGAGCTATATTTTTATTCATCACATGATATGCATAAATCTTGGAGCGTCGTATGATTTTTATTTTTATTTTAATAATGCACCATGCTGGTACGAGAAAGTCCTTGGTTGATTTATAGAAGGCTCTTTGCACCTCACTTATATCTTTTGAGTATGGCTTTATAGAATGCTTCATGTGCTTCACTTATATCATTTGATGTTTGGATGACCTGTTTCTCTACACATAGAAAACCGGGACCAAAGAGATGCCTATATATACCCTCGCCCCTGCCCACCCTCTCCTATGTTTTTTGGCCATGTGGGAGGTGTGCATGACCTGCTCTTGCCACCGTTCTATGCATGCACATGAGGTGTTCGATGAAATGCCCGAGCCACACTTAAGCTTTTTCGTCTCCAAGCTCGACCTCTCCAAGCTCCATTTTACTCAATATTTGTCTAGATTTGGCGGTGCACCAACTACACAAGTGTTCTAAAAGGTTAGCTACTTTATCCTTTCATCTCTCACTTCTAGTTTAGCTCATTTCAAATGCTCTAGAAGTAGAGTGGTTTGTGGGTTTTAGTGTAGGAGTGTATGTGGGAGTTCTTTTAATATAGATGCACAATTTGAGGTCAAATTAACTTCTTAGATTATGCACATGTGTAGGGTGCCGTCCCGTCCCTGTCCTCACCGTCGTCGATTGCCCATGCCGATCTCGTCGCCGGCACCACCGTGGTGAGCCTCTTGTGCTTATCTTCTTTTTAAAAGGAAAAAAGTTCTTACTTGCATGACTTAGATAGATACATGTATAAATTTTTAATTTTATTATTGTTTGTTATTATATAGTGCGATGGTTTTGGTACCCGCCCACGTCGGCCCTCATCCGGCCTATGATTTGGATGTGGTATAATATCTTTTATAACTATTTGTTTCACTTAGTGTTTATGACAATTATGCCGACCAACGTCACATGGATGTTTTTATCTAGTAGGTATGTGAACCGGAAATTCCAACCGACCCTATTGTTGAGAGGTTAAATTTAATTAGTTGAAAAAGAAAACAATTACTTGAAGAAAAAATTGAAATTAATCGAGGAGAAGAATATGGAATTGGGGTTGCATGTTGTCGATATCGTCGATGACTAGAAGATCAAGATGGGTGCAATGGGGTTGGAGATTGATGCAATGCGCTTGAAGATTAGGAATATAAGAAAATATGCCATTTATAAAGAAGCTTGGTATAATTATGTTGTTGGGTCAATTGTTACCTTACTTGCAATTTTGATCACATTTATTGTTGCATTTACATGTTTTACATAGTTGTATGTTGTTTTATGAGAACTATATATGAACTTTATGTAAAAGAAAATTGAAGTAATAACATTTGATCACTATTGTACTTCGGTTTTAATGTGATGATGAACTTGTATTAATTTGATCATTTCTATATTCATGATGTTCTGCAGTGGTTTTTGATATACTTAATTTCATAATACACATGAACCGCCAATGGATGTACGGTGACCGATGCACTTCGGAGTACATTACGGCCCTACGTAGTTTTCTCGGTGTGGCCGTGTCAACCAAGCAGAATGGTTTTATGTATTGTCCACGTGTTAACCGTGAGAGTATGAAGGATTACTCTTCCCCGAAAACCCTTCACCTCCACCTGCTTGAGAAGGGTTTCATGCCCCACTATTATGTTTGGACCAAGCACGGAGAAAGAGGGGTTATGATGGAAGACAATGAAGAACAAGAGGACGATGAAAACTATCCGGATCCTATGTTCTGTGAATACGGTGATACAACAACACGGGAAACTGAAGATCAAGAGGCACCAGACGATGTGCCCGATGATGATCTTCGCCGGGTCATTGTCAGTGCACAGAGAGTATGCGGAAGTGAAAGGGAGAAGTTGACGTTCGAGCGCATGTTAGAGGATCACGAAAAAGGGTTGTACCCAAATTGCAAAGATGACAACACAAAGCTCGGTACCACACTAGAATTGCTATAATGGAAGGAAGAGAATCGTTTATCTGACAAGGGATTTGGGAAGCTACTGAAAATAATGAAGAAGAAGCTTCCAAAGGATAACGAATTGCCTGACAGTATGTATGAAGCGAAGAAGGTTCTCTGTCCTCGAGGATTGGAGGTGCAGAAGATACATGCATGCCCTAATGACTGCATCCTCTACCGTGGTGAGTATGAGGATTTGAACGCATGCCCGGTATGCGGTGTGTTGCGGTATAAGATCAGACGAGATGACACTGATGATGTTGAGGGAGAGCACCCCACGGAGAGGGTTCCTGCAAAGGTGATGTGGTATGCTCTTATAATACCACGGTTGAAACGTTTGCTCAGAAGCAAAGAGCATGCCAAGTTGATGCGATGGCAAAAGGAAGAACGTAAGAAAGACAGGAAGTTGAGAGCACCCGTTGATAGGTCGCAGTGGAGAAAACTCGAGAGAAGATGGAGCGACTTTGCACGTGACGCAAGGAATGTATGGTTCAGTTTAAGTGCAGCTAGCATTAATCCTTTTGGGGAGCGGAGCAGCAATCATAGCACCTGACCCGTGACTCCATGTATCTATAACCTTCCTCCTTGGTTGTGCATGAAACGAAAGTTCATTATGATGCCAGTGCTCATCCAAGGCCCTAAGCAACTCAGCAATGACATTGATGTGTACCTAAGGCCATTAGTTGAAGAACTTTTACATCTGTGGAATGGAAAAGGTGTTCGTGTGTGGGATGAGCAGAAACAGCAGAAATTTGACCTACATGCGTTGATGTTTGTAACCATAAATGTTTGGCCTGCTCTCAGTAACCTTTCAGGACACACAAACAAGGGATACCACGCATGCACGCACTGTTTAGATGAAACCTAAAGTATATCTTTGGACAAATGGAGGAAGAATGTGTACCTAGGAAATCGTCGATTTCTTCCGACCAACCATCAATATCGAAAGAAAGGCAAGCATTTCAAATGTGAGGCAAAACATCGGAAGAAGCCCTCCCTCCATACTGGTGATCACATACTTGATATGGTCAATGATTTACATGTAATTTTTGTCAAGGGTCGTGGCAGGCAATCTGTTCCGAATGACGCTGAGGGACGCGTACCCATGTGGAAGAAGAATTTTATGTTTTGGGACCTACCCTATTAGAAAGACCTACATGTCCGCTCTGCAATCGACGTGATGCACGTGACAAAGAATGTTTGCGGGAACCTGCTAGGCTTCTTGGGCATGTATGGGAAGACAAAAGACACACCGGAGGCGTGGGAGGACCAACGCAGTGTGCACAAAAAAGACGGCATGCATTCAAAGAAGTATGAAGGTTTTGCCAGCTACGCTCTTACCAAAGAAGAGAAGGAAATCTTCTTCGAATACCTGCTCAGTATGAAGGTTCCGTATGGCTTCTCGTCCAATATAAAGGGAATAATAAATATGGCAGAGAAAAAGTTCGAGAACCTGAAGTCTCATGACTGCCACGTGATTATGACGCAACTGCTTTCGGTTGCATTGAGGGGGCTTCTATCGGAAAATGTTCGATTAGCCATTGTGAAGCTATGTGGATTCCTTAATGCAATCTCTCAGAAGGTAATCGATCCAAAAATCATACCAAGGTTAAAGAGTGATTTGGTGCAATGTCTTGTCAGTTTCAAGTTTGTGTTCCCACCATCCTTCTTCAATATCATGACACACGTCCTAGTTCATCTAGTCGACAAGATTGGCATTCTGGGCCCTGTATTTCTACACAATATGTTCCCCTTTGAGAGGTTCATGGGAGCCTTAAAGAAATATGTTCGTAACCATGTTAGGCCAGAATAAAGCATCTCCATGGGCCATCAAACAGAGGAGTTCATTGGGTTTTGTGTTGACTTCATTCCTGACCTTAAGAATATTGGTCTCCCTCAGTCGCGGTATGAGGGGAGACTGACTCGAAAAGGCACACTAGGAACAGACTCAGTAATATGTAGGGATGGGCATTATTGGGCTCAATCACACTACATAGTTCTACAGAATTATACCTTGGTGACGACGTATGTCAATGAACACAAGAATGTTCTGCGCTCCAAACACCCGAAGCAGTGTGATGACTGGATTACATGCGAACACACTAGGACTTTCGGTAGTTGGTTGCAAACACATGTCATGGGTGACAACAGTGTTGAAGGTGAACTGTACTCGTTAGCCAGGGGAGCACCTTCGACTGTATTAAATTACAAAGGGTACGAGATAAATGGGAATAGATTTTGCACGACCGCCCAACATCAAAAGAGCACCAACCAAAACAGTGGTGTCTGCTTTGATGCAACAACCAAGAGGGGAAAGGACACATATTATGGTTACATAGTGGACATATCGGAACTTGACTACAGACATGATTTTAAGGTCCCTTTGTTTCGGTGCAAATGGGTCAATCTGTCAGGAGGCGGGGTATAGGTAGACCCACAATACGGAATTACAACAGTGGATCTGAACAATCTTGGGTACACACACGAACCATTCGTCCTATCCAATGATGTGGCGCGGGTTTTCTATGTGAAGGACATATCTACCAAACTGAGAAAAATAAAAGATAAGGAAGCGAATACATGATACGATGAGCCAAAGCGCCACATAGTTCTTTCAGGGAAAAGAGACACCATGGGAGTGGAGGGCAAGACAGACATGTCTCAAGATTATGAAACGTTTCATGAAATTCCTCTCTTCAAAGTGAAGGCTGACCCAAGCACCCTCTTAAGCGATGAAGATTATCCATGGTTACGGTGCAATAAGCAAAGGACACATGCGAAGAAAAGGTGAAGACTTTCTCTCCACAACTATTCTGATGATGGCTTTGATGATGGATTTGATTACGTGAAGAAATGAAATCCCTTTGTAGTAGATGAGTTTACGTCCGAAATCGTGATACTTCGAAAGAGATTGCCCATTTTGTACACGAAGTGCATCCAGTTCTTGTCGTAACCCTCTCAAGCTTTTAGCACATACTATGTGGGTGAAATGATGATACCATGCCAACTTTCAACCTTTTTAGAGTTCATTTGTAGTGCTTTTCAATTTCAACGTCATTTAGCTAAAACAACCAGTAAATGCATGAAAAATGCCAAATGAAGTCAGAAAGGGTTAAAAATTGATGATTTGGCTTTGAATGGTGCATGTTGAACGCACAAAAAGTCTTGAGTGGAAATAAGTTGAAAAATGAAATCCTTTTGTAGTAGATGAGTTTTCATCCGAAACCGTCATACTTCGAAAGAGATTGTCCATTTTGTACACGAAGTGCATACAGTTTTTGTCGTAACCATCTCAACTTTTTAGCACATGCTATGTAAGTGAAATGATGATACCATGCCAACTTTCAACCATTTCAGAGTTCATTTGTAGTGCTTTTCAATTTCAGGGTCATTTAGCTAAAAACAGTAAATGCATGAAAAATACCAAAAGAAGTCAAAAAGGCTGAAAAATTGATGATGTGGCTTTGAATGGTGCATGCTGAATGCACAAAAAGTCTTGAGTTGAAATAAGTTCAAAAAATGAAATCCCTTTTGTAGTAGATGACTTTTCGTCCAAAACCATGATACTTCGAAACAGTATCTCCATTTTGTACACGAAGTGCATCCAGTTTTTTTCGTAACCCTCTCAACTTTTTAGCACATACTATGTGGGTGAAATAATGATACCATGTCAACTTTCAACCTTTTCATAGTTCATTTGTAGAGCTTTTCAACTTCAGGGTCATTTAGCTAAAAAAATCAGTAAATGCATGAAAAATACCAAATGAAGTCACGAAGGGTTAAAACATGATGATGTGGCTTTCAAAGGTGCATGTTGAATGCACAAAAAGTCTGGAGTTGAAATAAGTTCAAAAAATGAAATCCCTTTGTAACAAATGAGTTTTCGTCGGGAACCGTGATACTTGCAAAGAGATTGTCCATTTTGTATGTGAGGTGCATCTAGTTTTTTCCGTAACCCTCTCAACATTTTTGCACATGCTATGTGGGTGAAATGATGATACCATGCCAACTTTCAACCTTTTTAGTGTTCATTTGTAGTGCTTTTCATTTTCAGGGTCATTTAGCTCAAAAAATCAATAATGCATGAAAATTATCAAATGAAGTCACAAAGGGTTGAAAATTGATGACGTGGCTTTGAATGGTGCATGTTGAACGCACAAAAAGTCTGGAGTTGGAATAAGTTCAAAAAATCAACTAAAATATTAACGAAAATTATCATAGTATTTATTTTTTTAAACAACGAACTAAAAACAATCAACTAAGAAGAATGAACTAAAAAGAATCAAGTAAAATATTAAGTAAGAAGAATCAAAAAAATATCAACTATTTTTTTCATAAAGTTCTTTTTTTCAAATCTTTAATAGCAAACTAAAATAACATAAAAGAATAAAAAAAATGCCGCCTACTAGGCCACCACGGCCTACATACGACTAGAAACCCTACACGCTATTTGGGCCAGGATGCAAGCCCGCACTAGGCCTAGTAGGCCCATAGGCATAGAAAGTGTGTTTACGCCCTTAGACCTGTTGGGGAACGTCGCATGGGAAACAAAAAATTTCCTACGCGCACGAAGACCTATCATGGTGATGTCCATCTACGAGAGGGGACTTCTGATCTACGTACCCTTGTAGATCGCAGAGTAGAAGCGTTAATAAACGCGGTTGATGTAGTGGAACGTCCTCACGTCCCTCGATCTGCCCCGCGAACCGTCCCACGAACTGTCCCGCGATCCGTCCCATGATCCGCTCCGATCTAGTGCCGAACGGACGGCACCTCCGCGTTCAGCACACATGCAGCTCGACGATGATCTTGGCCTTCTTGATCCAGCAAGAGAGATGGAGAGGTAGATGAGTTCTCCAGCAGTGTGACGGCGCTCGGGAGGTTGGTGGTGATCTAATCTCATCAGGGATCCGCCCGAGCTCCGCAGAAACGCGATCTAGAGGAAAAACTGTGGAGGTATGGGGTCAGGCTGCCGTGGAAAAGTTGTCTCAAATCGGCCCTAATACCTCAGTATATATAGGAGGGAGGAGAGAGGCCTTGCCTTGAGGCTCAAGGAGCCCTAAGGGGTTCAGCCGAAGGGGGGGAGGAGGAGTCCTCCTCCAATCCTAGTCCAACTAGGATTGGAAGGTGGAGTCCTTCTCTCTTTTCCCACTTCCCCTTTTTTTTCTCTTTGATTTTCTCTTATCTTGCGCACGGGCCTTCTTGGGCTTGCCCACCAGCCCACTAAGGGCTGGTGTGGCACCTCTAAGGCCTATGGGCTTCCCTGGGGTGGGGAGCCCCCCCCCCCCCGGTGAACATCCGGAACCCATTCGTCACTCCCGTTACATTCCCGGTAATGCCGAAAACTTTCCGGTAATCAAATGAGGTCATCCTATATATCAATCTTCGTCTCCGGACCATTCCGGAAACCCTCGTGACGTCCGTGATTCGGTAACCAACCATATAACTCAAATACGCATAAAACAACGTCGAACCTTAAGTGTGCAGAACCTGCGGGTTCGAGAACTATGTAGACATGACCCGAGGGACTCCTCGGTCAATATCCAATAGCGGGACCTGGATGCCCATATTGGATCCTACATATTCTACAAAGATCTTATCGTTTGACCCTCAGTGCCAAGGATTCATATAATCCCGTATGTCATTCCCTTTGTCCTTTGGTATGTTACTTGCCCGAGATTCGATCGTCAGTATCCGCATACCTATTTCAATCTCGTTAACCGAGAAATCTCTTTACTCGTTCCGTAATACAAGATCCCGTGACTTACACTAAGTCACGTTGCTTGCAAGGCTTGTGCGTGATGTTGTATTACCGAGTGGGCCCCGAGATACCTCTCCGTCACACGGAGTGACAAATCCCAGTCTTGATCCATACTAACTCAACGGACACCTTCGGAGATACCTGTAGAGCATCTTTATAGTCACCCAGTTACGTTGCGACGTTTGATACACACAAAGCATTCCTTCGGTGTCAGTGAGTTATATGTTCTCATGGTCATAGGAATAAATACTTGACACGCAGAAAACAGTAGCAACAAAATGACACGATCAACATGCTACGTCTATTAGTTTGGGTCTAGTCCATCACATGATTCACCCAATGATTTGATCCAGTTATCAAGCAACAACACCTTGTACATAGTCAGAAGACCCTGACTATCCTTGATCAACTAGCTAGCCATCTAGAGGCTTGCTAGGGACATTGTTTTGTCTATGTATCCACACATGTATCTAAGTCTTCATGGATAATAAACGATTATCTTGATACAGGAATTATAATAATAACTTATTTATCATTGCCTCTAGGGCATAATTCCAACAGTCTCCCACTTGCACTAGAGTCAATAATCTAGTCCTCACATCGCCATGCGAATTACATTGTAATAAATCTAACACCCATACAGTTTTGGTGTTGATCATGCTTTGCCCGTGGAAGAGGTTTAGTCAGCGGGTCTGCCACATTCAGATCCGTGTGCACTTTGCATATATTCACGTCCTCCTCCTCAACGTAGTCCCGGATGAGGTTGAAGCGTCGTTTGATGTGTCTGGTCTTCTTGTGAAAACGTGGTTCCTTTGCTAAGGCAATGGCGCCCGTGTTGTCACAAAACAGGGTTATTGGATTCAGTGCGCTCGGCACCACTCCAAGATCCGTCATGAACTGCTTCATCCAGACACCCTCCTTAGCCGCCTCCGAGGCAGCCATGTACTCCGCTTCACATGTAGAATCAGCTACGACGCTTTGCTTGGAACTGCACCAGCTTACCGCACCCCCATTAAGAATAAATACGTATCCGGTCTGCGACTTAGAGTCGTCCGGATCTGTGTCAAAGCTTGCATCAACGTAACCCTTTACGGCGAGCTCTTCGTCACCTCCATACACGAGAAACATCTCCTTAGTCCTTTTCAGGTACTTCAGGATATTCTTGACTACCGTCCAGTGATCCACTCCTGGATCACTCTCGAACCTGCCTGCCATACTTATGGCCAGGCTAACGTCCGGTCTAGTGCACATCATCGCATACATGATAGAACCTATGGCTGAAGCATAGGGGACGGTGCTCATATGCTCTCTATCTTTATCAGTTGTTGGGGACTGAGTCTTACTCAGTCTTGTACCTTGTAAAACTGGCAAGAACCCCTTCTTGGACTGTTTCATTCTGAGCTCTTCAAAACTTTATCAAGGTATGTGCTTTGTGAAATTCGTATCACGCGTTTTGATCTATCCCTATAGATCTTTATGCCTAGAATGTAAGCAGCTTCTCCTAGGTCCTTCATAGAGAAACTTTTATTCAAGTAATCCTTTATGCTCTCTAAAACTCAACGTTGTTTCCAATCAGCAATATGTCATCCACATATAATATTAGAAACGCCACAGAGCTCCCACTCACTTTCTTGTAAATACAAGATTCTTCAACCACTTGTATAAACCCAAATGCTTTTATCACCTCATCAAAGCGTTTATTCCAACTCCGAGATGCTTGCACCAGTCCATAAATGGATCGCTGGAGCTTGCACACTTTGTTAGCATTTTTAGGATCGACAAAACCTTCGTGTTGCATCATATACAACTCTTCCTTAAGGAAACCGTTAAGGAACGCCGTTTTGACATCCATTTGCCAGATTTCATAATCGAAAAATGCAGCTATTGCCAACAAGATTCGGACGGACTTAAGTATCGCTACGGGTGAGAATTTCTCATCGTAGTCAATCCCTTGAACTTGTGAAAAAACCTTTGCCACAAGTCGTGCTTTTATAAACGGTCACATTACCGTCAGCGTCCGTCTTCTTCTTAAAGATCCATTTGTTCTGAATAGCCTTGCGGCCTTCAGGTAGTACTTCCAAAGTCCACACTTTGTTTTGATACATAGATCCTTTCTTGGACTTCATGGCCTCCAGCCATTTGTTGGAATCTGGGCCCACCATTGCTTCTTCATAATTCGAGGCTCATCGTTGTCCAACAACATAATTGATAAGACGGGTTTACCGTACCAATCTGGAGTAGTACGCGGTCTCGTCGACCTGCGAGGTTCAACAGGAACTTGATCCGGAGTTTCATGATCATCATCATTAACTTCCTCCTCAACTGGCGTCGCAACGACAGGGGCTTCTCCTTGCCCTGCGGCACCATCCAGAGGGATGAGAGGTTCGACAACCTCATTGTCGTGGGTATAAGTCTGGCAGTAGATGTGTAGGGTACGAAAGATGGGCAGAGCCTTAGCTACGATGAGGTTGTATGAGTTCAGGCCCCTCTACAGTGGAGGTAAAAGCCCTACGTCTCAGTGCTCTTGGGAGCTTGTTGTCGAGTGGAATATGGAATACAGTGAATTGTTAACCCATGCACCAGTGGGGAAGGGCGGCTTATATAGAGTGCGCTACCCGTCATAACGGTTCCATGCACAGGGGTGGAGTAGTGGCGAATAAATGCCTACGTTACAGGTAACGTATGTCTTAAATGCTAATAAAGGTACATGGAAACGTATGACCGTTGCCCTCTAGGGGGGTTACGATGTACAGAGT
Source organism: Hordeum vulgare subsp. vulgare (assembly GCF_904849725.1). NCBI lineage: Eukaryota > Viridiplantae > Streptophyta > Magnoliopsida > Poales > Poaceae > Hordeum > Hordeum vulgare. The sequence continues at coordinate 33,731,328 of NC_058520.1, read as the reverse complement.
GGAATCCAGTCGGTAAGTTTGATACGCTCCGAATGCTCATCTCCGACTGGATGATGGAGGAATAGTCACCGACTGGATGATGGGAAGTCCTTAATTTAGTCGGAACTCACTAAGGGCCTTACCCTTTACGAAGGGTAGTCCTTAGGTAGGACCCATAGGGCAGGCCTATGACCCTACCCTAGGACTATAACCCCATCATTAGTCCCCGAATGGATTGGGGTTGGAACAATGAAGCGATTCTTGGAGTACGGATCCGACTGGTATGGATGCGACTTTGGCGTTGTCTGCCTCGATCCATTTTATCTTCTTGACAAGTGATCCGAGTGGATGTATTTGTGAAATGAACCGTCAGGGACCGAGTGCTTCCGTGGTATCTTTTGACGCGACCAGTCAACTCACAGCGGCGGATTTTCCGGGATCCTCAAATTTCGGTTGCCGTGCGCTCGGCGGGGATGACGACATCGTAATCAAGTAATATCTGCCGCCTCGATTTCCGCGCCTTTATCTCCTCCACTAATATCGCAGCAACCGGTCGGGGGATAAGATTTCAGGGCCACCTGCTAGTGACCCACTCGGAACCTTATTTAAACCCCTACAGGAAGGGTTTTTCGTTGCACTCGCCTGATAGCTCGCACTTTCCCCGCTTCTCTCGTCACCTCCTGCGCATCTCAAGCTCCTTCCTTCTCCTTCTCCCCCGCGGGTGTGCAGCATCCACCATTACAAAGGGGCAGACGAGCAAGCTCGAGGCGCGGAAGAAGAAGGGGAAGGCGGCGGCTCCTGCTCAGCGGCGGCAGCGAGCACTGCCGGCGGGTTGGATCCAGGGGGATTACCTCCCCTCCACGGTGACGGAGGAGGACATGCTGGAGCTGGTGTAGCACGGCATGATCGAGCACAAGACGTGGAGGTTGCCGGCGGAGGGCGAGACCGAGCCGGCGCCCCAGGAGGGGGAGCGCGTCTTGCTGCTCAGTCACGTGCACCGAGGCTTCTCTCTGCATCCTCATCCCTTCTTCAGAGGTATAATGAACCACTTCGGGGCGCAGCTCCACCATTTTCCTCCCAACGCAATAGCTCATCTCTCCGCCTTCCTCGTGCTGTGCGAGTGTTTCATCGGCTGTCCTCCCCATTGGGGGCTTTTTAAGCACATCTTCTCTGCTAGATCTCAAACCATCAAAAGGCTGAGCCAGTGGATGCCAAAACTCACCTCCTCCAGCTCTGCGGAGGCTTAGGCTTCCAAAAGAAAAGTAAAAGTAGCTATCCCGCTCTTCAGTTGTCTGAATCCGTTAGGAACTGGCAGTCGACTTGGTTTTACTACCAGGGCGTTGCTGGCCCGAATGCCGCCACTGGACTACCACCTTTTAGCTTAGACCGACCGGCTCCGCCTAGGCAGCTCGTGCTCACGAAGATGGAGAAGATCCAGATCGAGCCTCTGGTCGATGCGCTTGTAGAGGTCGTCCGAAAGGGAGTCACTGGCATAGATTTGCTGGAGGTTTTTCTGGGTCGGCGTATCCAGCCTTTGCAAGCTCGACACCATGCCATGTGGCACTACACGGGGCCTGAGGAGTCCACTCGGACTAACCCCGAGTGCGTGACCGGGGAGCTGGTGGCGTCGTGGGTCCTCAACATCACAGGCGCCTGCGATAATCCCAGAGGAGCCCGGCGAGTGAAGCCCTTCCGTGCGGAGAACCCTCCTCCGAATGAGGTGAGTATAACTTGTCGAGTGCACCCAATTGTCTTAGGTTTATCGCTTTTTCTTGTATTACTGTCTGATGTTTGATGTTGTCGACTGTGTCTCATGCAGGCGTGGACAAACTGGTTTTCTCCTGTCTCGAACGGGAATCCGGCTGAGGAAGAGGAAGGTAGCCAGGAGGGCAGTGTGGACAGCGTCGAGTACGTCTCGGACAGTGGAGAGACGGAGGAGGAGTCCAGAGAAGAAGAAGGGGAAGATGGGGAACAGAGCTCGCCACCCCCACCCCCAGAGCCTCGAACTAAACGCCGTCACGAACCCATGGTTGCGTCGGCTCCCCAAGCGGCCTCGAGTGCCCCACCAGCTGCTCATGTGGTTCCGAGTGCCTTGCCAGCTACTCCCCTGGTTCCGAGCGCTCGACGCACAAAGAGGACCAGGGACTCTGCTGCTGAGCCCGCGGGCCAGCCCTCCAAGGTGGCCAAACCGAGTGGATCCAAGCCTCGGAAGGCTTTGTCGCGGATGAGGATCGCCGTTCCCGTCGCCTTAGCGTAAGTGTATTCTTCTATCTTCTTCCAGTATTTGATTGGACTCACGCTTATTGGTCGAGTGAATTTTACTCGACAGAGCTGCCACCTCTGCCACTTCTCTGCCACGCCAGGGGGACGATCCCATGGATACGGACAACGTCGTCACATCCCAGCAAGGTACGTCGTGGCGACTCCGAGAGCTTACATTATTATTTCACGAATTCTGTCTTTGGCCTTGCCTTTTTCTTGTGATCTCACGTCGTTCAGTCGGGTTTCCTTCAGAGGTGATTCCCGTGGAGGAGGACGACCAGGAGAGGTCCGAGCAAGCTACGGTGCCTGTCCTTGAGGTTGTTCCACCGGTTACTACTCCCGTCATGGACGCGCCACCGACTGAGACGATGCCGTCGACTGAAACGGCACTTATCGCTGCTGAACCGACTGGAGCAGGACTTGGGATGCCCAAGGAGTCTCTTGTGGTGCCAGGTCCGTCGACTGTCCAGTACGACGCCCAGCGCCTCCCGGAAGATCAGGTGGGAGCTGCCAAGGAGGCCATGGTGCAGGCGGAGTTGATGGCGGGTGATGCCAAGAGAGCGTACGACTCCATCGCGTCTGTGTACAAGCGAAGCTTGGAACTCCGGGACGATATCCGAGTAAGTGGGCTAGTAAGTATTTACTTTCCTCTTGTAACCCACTGGGTGTTTAAGCAATGTACTCGAATACAGTAGGATTATTTTGTAGTGGGTTCACTCTTAGTGAACCTAGTGGGTGTAGTCCCTGAGACTTCTGTCGAGTGCTTGCACCGGCAGTTGTCTTTATATACATTTTCTTTAACTTGATCAGATCAAAGCTAATATGTTTGAATGTTACCGGTGGGGGCACTCCGAGTGCACCTACTGGATGAGTCCCCGAGAGTAATTTTACTCATGTCGGGTAGTAGTAACCTCATAGGCTTGTTTTTTGTTATGTATCTCAATAGGGCAGACCTGTTTGAGGTTCATGCCAGTGGGGTCACTCTTAGTGAACCCACTGGGTGTAGTCCCCGAGACCGCTGTCGACTGCTTGCGTCGGCACGGGTCTGAAGAACGTGGAATTTTTATTGTTGTCCTTCTTGAATGTGTCTGACCGTCTCTTCGCGTTGACTTGCAGAAGACTTGCGAGATGGGATCGGCGTACGACGCTTTGAGGGCTGAAAAGATTCAATTTGCTGCGGAACTGGATGCAGCAATGCTTGCCTTGGCTGGTCTGAAGGGTGTTCTGGTTGAACGAGACAAGTACTTGGAGGAGTCCCGTGAGGCAAACAAGGCATTGGTGGCCGAAATGGAGAAAATGGGGAAACAAAGAACCGAGCTGATGGGACAGATGCAGGTGATGCACAGGCAGTGCATAGCATAGGAGAATTACGTTAGTGACTGGGCAAGGAAGATGATTGCGCTTCTCAGTGGTAAGTTCTGTTTTATTGAGTGCTTCTTGACTGTGTATTTCATTCTGCGCTTAATGTTTGCTCGTCTTGTCTTTGCAGTTTTTTGCACGGACGCTGAGGCTGAAGCAGCTGACGTTGAGCGGTCGGTTCTTCCGAACATTCCACTCGGCGAGGACGCCAATCGAGACATGCTCCGAGCGCACATTCGCCTAGGCAAAGTGGGACCTTTCATCGGTCGACTGAGAGAGGTCGTCGGCCGAATCGACAAGGAGTTGTGGCTCAAAGACGAGTCTCGGGAAGAGATGGAAGGGTTGATGACTCGGCTGGAGGAGGTCCCTACCCGAGTGCACGCGTGGAAGAAGTCTGCGGCTCGCTTTGGTGCGGACGTGGCGCTGTCGCTGGTCCGAGTGCACTGCAAGGAGGCTCGCGAAGAGAAGCTGAAGGCGTTGCAAGTCGCCAACACCAAAAAGCTTCGATTCGAAGATTTCATGGAGACCTTCCTTGAGAGCGCCACTCGCACCGCAGACGGGATCGACCTCGACACTTTCGTGGAGCCTGCCAGTCCCAGTGCCAGTCCTGACGATGCTTGAGAAAAACTTTTACCTCGGTATGTCGAGTGTTGGTTGTATGAAACTTTGGCCACTTCTGTTGGCCGTCACATTCGTGGTTCGGTGTGGATAAGCTTGATCGACACTGAACCAACTATCTTTAGACGAACTTTGAATTTGAATCGAATCTTTTGCTCTTCCTTTGCCAAAGAGTTGTTGACACGATTTTGGCTCGTGGCTTTTGTTTGGCGTTTCTTGGTGAAGCCAATTACAAACATGCGGAGCATGTAATTGTCAGTTGTCTTGACATGTGCATGAGCCTCACTGAGGGTCTGCTGAGTCTCCGAGTGGATCTGTAAGATACACTCGAAGGCAATTGTGTACTTGGGCGATTCGTGATCGCGGTTAAGTCTTGGAATGCGACTGCAAGGTCGTACTCGGAGCGAGTTGTTACTCATGTAATTGTCAGTTGTCTTGACATCTACATGAGTCTCAATGAGGTTCTGCTACTCATGTAATTGTTAGTTATCTTGACATCTACATGAGCCTCACTGAGGGTGTGCTGAGTCCCCGAGTGGATCTGTAGCATACACTCGAAGGCAATTGTGTACTTAGGCGATTTGTGATCGCGGACAAGTCTCTGAGTGCGACGTTTAGTGCACAGTCGGAGAAAAGTTTGTGCTTAGGCGATTTTTGATCGCAGCTAAGTCCCCGAGTGCGAGTTGAGTGCACACTCGGAGATAGTTTGTACTTAGGCGATTCTTGATCGCGGCTAAGTCCGTGAGTGCGACGTTTAATGCACACTCAGAGAAAACTTGTACTTAGGCGATTCTTGATCGCAGCTAAGTCCCTGAGTGCGACGTTTAGTGCACACTCGGAGAAAGTTATTACTTAGGCGATTCTGGATCGCAGCTAAGTCCCCGAGTGCGACGTTTAGTGCACACTCGGAGAAAACTTGTACTTAGTCGATTCTTCATCGCAGCTAAGTCCCCGAGTGCGACGTTTAGTGCACACTCGGAGAAAACTCGTACTTAGGCGATTCTTGATCGCAGCTAAGTGTTGGGGAACGTCGCATGGGAAACAAAAAATTTCCTACGCGCACGAAGACCTATCATGGTGATGTCCATCTACAAGAGGGGATGAGTGATCTACGTACCCTTGTAGACCGTACAGCAGAAGCGTTAGTGAACGCGGTTGATGTAGTGGAACGTCCTCACGTCCCTCGATCCGCCCCGCGAACGATCCCGCGATCAGTCCCACGATCTAGTACCGAACGGACGGCACCTCCGCGTTCAGCACATGTACAGCTCGACGATGATCTCGGCCTTCTTGATCCAGCAAGAGAGACGGAGAGGTAGAAGAGTTCTCCGGCAGCGTGACGGCGCTCCGGAGGTTGGTGATGACCTTGTCTCAGCAGGGCTCCGCCCGAGCTCCACAGAAACGCGATCTAGAGGAAAAACCGTGGAGGTATGTGGTCGGGCTGCCGTGGAAAAGTCGTCTCAAATCAGCCCTAAAACCTCCGTATATATAGGTGGGAGAGAGGGGACCTTGCCTTGGGGCTCAAGGAGCCCCAAGGGGGTCGGCCGAGCCAAAGGGGGGAAGGACTCCCCCCCCAAACCGAGTCCTACTTGGTTTGGTGGGTGGAGTCCTTCTTTCCTTTCCCACCTCCTCTTTTTTTTCTTTTCTCTTTGATTTTTCTTCCAATGCGCATAGGGCCCTTTTGGGTTGTCCCACCAGCCCACTAAGGGCAGGTGCGCCACCCTCAAGGCCTATGGGCTTCCGCGGGGTGGGTTGCCCCCCCCCCCCCGGTGAACTCCCGAAACCCATTCGTCATTCCCGGTACATTCCTGGTAACTCCGAAAACCTTCCGGTAATCAAATGAGGTCATCCTATATATGAATCTTCGTTTCCGGACCATTCCGGAAACCCTCGTGACGTCCGTGATCTCATCCGGGACTCCGAAAAACATTCAGTAACCAACAATATAACTCAAATACGCATAAAACAACGTCTAACCTTAAGTGTGCAGACCCTGCGGGTTCGAGAACTATGTAGACATGACCCGAGAGACTCCTCGGTCAATATCCAATAGCGGGACCTGGATGCCCATATTGGATCCCACATATTCTACGAAGATCTTATCGTTTGAACCTCAGTGCCAAGGATTCATATAATCCCGTATGTCATTTCCTTTGTCCTTCGGTATGTTACTTGCCCGAGATTCGATCGTCAGTATCCGCATACCTATTTCAATCTCGTTTACCGGCTAGTCTCTTTACTCATTCCGTAATACAAGATCCCGCAACTTACACTAAGTTACATTGCTTGCAAGGCTTGTGTGTGTGATGTTGTATTACCGAGTGGGCCGCGAGATACCTCTCCGTCACACGGAGTGACAAATCCCAGTCTTGATCCATACTAACTCAACGAACACCTTCGGAGATACCTGTAGAGCATCTTTATAGTCACCCAGTTACGTTGCGACATTTGATACACACAAAGTATTCCCCGGTGTTAGTGAGTTATATGATCTCATGGTCATAGGAACAAATACTTGACACGCAGAAAACAGTAGCAACAAAATGACACGATCAACATGCTACGTCTATTAGTTTGGGTCTAGTCCATCACGTGATTCTCCTAATGACGTGATCCAGTTATCAAGCAACAACACCTTCTTCATAATCAGAAGACACTGACTATCTTTGATCAACTCGCTAGCCAACTAGAGGCTTGCTAGGGACAGTGTTTTGTCTATGTATCCACACATGTAAATGAGTCTTCATTCGATACAATTATAGCATGGATAATAAATGATTATCTTGATATAGGAATTATAATAATAACTATATTTATTATTGCCTCTAGGGCATAATTCCAACACTAAGTCCCCGAGTGCGACGTTTAGTGCACACTCGGAGAAAGTTATTACTTAGGCGATTCTGGATCGCAGCTATGTCCCCGAGTGCGATGTTTTAGTGCACACTCGGAGAAAATTTGTACTTAGAAGTTTCTTGATCGCAGCTAAGTCCCCGAGTGCGACGTTTAGTGCACACTTGGAGAAAATTTATACTTAGGCGATTCTGGATCACAGCTAAGTCCCCGAGTGCGACGTTTAGTGCACACTTGGAGAAAATTTATACTTAGGCGATTCTGGATCGCAGCTAAGTCCCCGAGTGTGACGTTTAGTGCACACTGGAGAAAGTTATTACTTAGGCGATTCTGGATCGCAGCTAAGTCCTTTCTTTTTTTTTCTTTTTTTTTTGAGACCGGAGTCTGCGACCGCGGAAGAATTTTGAATCTGCAAAAACTGAATCTGCTTTGTATTACTTCAACGATACTTGTTCTTTACATTGCTTCAGTCGACGGTCACGTGTAGAAGTGCTTCAGGAGATCTCCGTTCCATGCTCGCGGCTCGTCCGTTTCCCTGTCGAGGTTGTAGAGTCGATATGCTCCGTTGTTCAGCACCTTGGAGATGATGAAGGGTCCTTCCCAAGCGGGAGACAATTTGTGAGGTCTCTGCTGATCCACTCGGAGCACCAAGTCGCCTGCTTGGAAAGTACGACTCCTGACATGTCGCGCGTGAAAACGCCGCAGATCTTGTTGATACATGGTTGAGCGAGTTAGTGCCATCTCGCGCTCTTCCTCTAGAAGATCCACTCCGTCTTGCCTTGCTTGCTCTGCTTCAGCTTCGGAGAAGAGTTCAACTCGTGGAGCGTTGTGAAGCAAATCACTCGGAAGGACTGCCTCTGCTCCGTAAACGAGGAAGAACGGGGATCGCCCTGTAGATCTATTTGGGGTTGTGCGGAGACCCCAAAGCACCGAAGGCAACTCGGTGACCCATGCGCCGGCGGCATGCCCCACTTCTCGCAGGAGTCGAGGCTTCAAACCTTGCAGAATAAGTCCATTCACCCGCTCCGCTTGCCCGTTTGTTTGGGGATGCGCCACAGATGCAAAATCCACTCGGATACTTTGGCATGTACAGAAACTTTTGAATCTGTCCGAGTCAAAGTTTGTTCCATTGTCAGTGATTATGCTGTGAGGTACCCCGAATCTGGAGACGATGTCCCTGACAAACTTGATGGCCGTAAGGGCGTCGAGCTTCTTGATGGGCTTGGCTTCAATCCACTTTGTGAACTTGTCGACTGCCACCAACAGATGTGTGAATCCCCCTTGGCCTGTCCTGAACGGACCGACTATATCTAATCCCCATACTGCAAACGGCCAAACAAGAGGGATTGTCTTCAACACAGATGTTGGCTTGTGGGACTTGTTAGAGTAGAACTGACAGCCTTCGCATCGGTCGACCATATCCTTCGCCATTTCATTCGCCTGCAGCCAGAAGAAGCCAGCTCTGAATGCTTTGGCGACGATTGCCCTTGAGGAGGCGTGATGACCGCAGGTTCCCGAGTGAATTTCTTCCAGGATTAACTGTCCCTCCTCAGGGGAGATGCATCGTTGAAGGACTCCAGAAACGCTTTCTTTGTACAACTGGCCATCAATGACAGTGAATGATTTTGACCTGCGGACGATCAGTCTGGCTTGGACTTCGTCTTCTGGTAATTCTTGCCTCAGGATGTATGCAATAAATGGCACAGTCCAATCGGGGATGATAGCAAGAATCTCCATGATCAAATCAACCACAGCAGGGACTTTGACTTCAGTCGGGTCTGTCGAGCTCTTTGGTTGTACTGGTTCCTCTGTGAAAGGATCTTCTTTAACTAAGGGAAGGTGGAGGTGTTCGAGGCAGACGTCACTCGGGACTAGTCTCCGAGTGGATCTGAGTTTTGCCAACTCATCAGCTGCTTCGTTTTTTCAGTCGCGGAACATGGTGGCGTTCCAGACCTTCAAACTTTTTCTTGAGCTTCCTCACTGCATTGCAGTATGTGGTCATGGTGGGGTTCCTGATGTTCCACTCCTTCATCACTTGATTAACCACCAAATCTGAATCGCCATAGACCATCAGGCGACGGACGGCGAGTGCGATGGCCATGCGCAATCCATAAAGGAGAGCCTCATACTCTGCCTCATTGTTGGAGGAATCAAAGTGTATCTGCAACACATACTTGAGTTTGTCACCTTTTGGTGATATGATCACAACGCGAGCGCCGGAGCCATTCAACATCTTGGACCCATCGAAGAACATTGTCCAATGAGCCGAGTAGATGTGGGTCGGTTGCTGTTGTTCTACCCATTCTGCTATGAAGCCCGCAGTCGAATCGACAATTTGATCGATGCGGGGGAGCGGAAAATGGTCTTTCGGGTATACCTTATTGAGATGCTTGAAGTCGATGCACATTCGGAGAGACTTGTCCTTCTTGGGCACCATGACAACATTGGCGAGCCACTCGGAGTGGTGTACCTCGCGAATGAAGTTGGCTGCCAAAAGCTTAGCCACCTCTTCTCCGATTGCCTTCCTCTTGTGCGTGGCGGACAGACGCCGGCGTTCTCGGACAGGCCGAGCTGCAGGATCCACATGCAGTCGGTGCTCAGCCAACTCCCTGGGTACACCTGGCATGTCAGCGGGCTTCCATGCAAAAATGTCCCAGTTCTCACGGAGGAATTGGATGAGCTCGGCTTCCTATTTAGGATCGAGGGTGGTGGAGATGTTCGTCGGGGCAGCGGTGTCGTCCGTCGGGTGGATGCCGACCTTCTTTGTCTCTCCCGCCGACTGGAATGCAGACTCCGAAGCTGGCTTCTTCGAACGCATCAAGTCAGCGGTGTCGACTCTTTTCTTATACTCGTCAAGCTCGAGGACAGCCATCTGCTGATCCGCAATCCTCGATCCCTGCTACAGACACTCCTCGGCCCGCTGCCGATTGCCGGTGATAGTGATCACACCTTTTGGGCCTGGCATCTTCAGCTTCAGGTACACGTAACATGGACGGGCCATGAAATGCGCATACGCCGGGCGGTCTAGAATTGCGTGGTACGCACTCTGGAAATCTACCACCTAGAACGTCAGCTTTTCCTTGCGGAAGTTCTTGTCGGAGCCGAAAACGAAGTCCAACGCAATTTGGCCGAGTGACTTGGCCTTTCGTCCGGGGACGACTTCATGGAACTGCATGCTGCTCTCGCTAAGTTTAGACATCGGAATGCCCATCCCCTTGAGAGTGTCAGCGTACATGATGTTCAAGTCGCTGCCGCCGTCCACGAGGACTTTGCGCAGTCGGACTCCTTCTACCACCGGGTCGACGACCAGAGCCTGCCTCCCTGGGGTGGGTAGGTGTGATGGATGATCCGACTGGTCAAAGGTGATCGCAGTCTGAGACCATTTGAGGAACGTGGGGTTGGTCGGCGTAGCCATGTTCACCTCTCTGTTCACCAGCTTCAGTCGACTCTTGCTCTCAACGTCAGCAAAAATCATCAGGGTCGCATGGACATGGGGGAACGAATCCTCCTTGTCTTCCTCATCCTGTTCATTGCCCTTTTCACTCGGTTGTCCTTCGCCGAACCCCTAGATCAGGAGGCGACATTGCCGAGTGGTATGTTTCGGATATATGGCGTTGCCCTCTTCATCCAGCTTCATGTGAATTGGACATGGCTGGTCCAGGATGGGGTTTCCGAACTGCTTCTTCTTGGGGGTGAACTGAGCCTTCCCCTTGCCCTTGAACTTGGCATTGGTAACGGCTGCGGCCTCTGCCTGCGGAGTGGACGGAACTTTCTGCTTCTGCTTTCGAGTGCTGTTCCCATCTCCATCGGCGACTGCTTTGTGCTTGCCGCTCCAAATGCGGTTTTCTTCTTCGCCATTTGCATAGCGTGCCGCTATCTCCATCATCTTACTCATGGAGATGTCGCCTGTTCGACCGAACTTCAGGTACAAATCTCTGTACCGCACGCCTGCCTTGAAGGCGCAGACTGCTTGGTGCTCTGTGACGTTCTCCACCGTGTGGTAGAGGGTCGTCCAACGCTGAATGAAATCGCGCAGGGGCTCATTCTGCTTTTGGACACAGTGCTGGAGCTCCACGAGACCAGCAGGGCGTTTGCACGTCCCTTCGAAGGTCCTGATGAAGACTCGGGCCAGATCTGCCCAGATGTAGATGCTTGAGGGAGCCAATTGGTTTAGCCATGCTCGTGCCGAGCTTCGAGCATCAAAGGGAGGTGTTTCATGGCGACGTGGTCGTCCCCTCCTCCGATCTGGACTGCCACTCGGTAGTCGTCCAGCCATGTTTGTGGCTTGGATTCTCATGTAAACTTGCTGATCCCCGTCGCCAATCGGAAGTTGGGAGGGATGTCAGCCGAACGGATGGCTCGACTGAAACAATCGGGACCAGAGACGATGGTCCTGCTTCCACTCGGACGGTCCATATCGTGACCATCGCGGTGGGCTCGGCCCCTGTCGACCCTCCTCTGAGTGATATGCCCTCTCGCGTCGGGCCTTGGATCATAAGTGTCGCCGACTGAACGACGATCATCATGATGTTGGGACCCGTAGGGCCCACCCAGCGGAGGGGTGCGTGAGCGGCGATGATCTTCGGGATTCATGGAATGGCTGCCTCCCCTGTGTCGCTGATGAGAACCGGGGTTGTGAACTGACCGATGTGTGTTCGCGCAAACAGAACTATTGTTGATCCTGTTGTGCGACTGGGAGACCGCCGAATTTTGCTGCTGCACCGTGTGCAGCAGGGCACGGATCTGCTCGATCTCTCTGCCAGCCTCTGAATCAGTCGGCTGGAGGGAATCAGCTATCTTGGTGGCGGTAGCCAGGTTGAGGACAGGTGTGCGGAACACCTCCACGTTGCTGTGACGAGTGCGCCGACTGGCAGAACGGCGGGGCTGACGGCGAGCGCCGGAGGTTTTGTCGACCTCGTGCTCGTTCCAGCCGGTTTGGCGGGGGCTTTCATGGGAGTTGGCCATGTGCACTTCAGCTGCAGGCCCGCGACCCACGTACTCGGAAGGGAACTCAGTCGGAACTGAGTCCGAGCACTGGGACGGCGGCGCAACTACAACCGACTCGAGGACCGCCACTTGTGAAGACGCGCTCTGGCGCGCCTGGGCATGTTGCACGCAACGCTGGGGCCGCCGACGACGAGACCGCTTGCTGCGGTGCATGACAGGGGCGAAGGTCGACACCGGAGCCGACTGCTGGAGAAGAAGGATGCCGCGGGCGCCGGCAGGGAAGTGCGTAGCCCCGCGACTGGGGAGCGCCTCGATGTCAAGAGGGGCATCCCGAAGCCATGCCGAATCATCGACGATGAAGGAGAGAGCGCCGAAGAGGATCTCGCGACACATGCTCAAATCACCACCGGACGACATGACGAAAAGATGTAGTCACAAACTCGCCGAAAAGTCGCTTAGACGCCTGCCCCACGGTGGGCGCCAACTATCGTGGGTATAAGTCTGACAGTAGATGTGTAGGGTATGAAAGGATGGGCAGAGCCTTAGCTACGACGAGGTTGTATGAGTTCAGGCCCCTCTACAGTGGAGGTAAAAGCCCTACGTCTCAGTGCTCTTGGGAGCTTGTTGTCGAGTGGAATATGGAATACAGTGAATTGCTAACCCCTGCACCAGTGGGGAAGGGCGGCTTATATAGAGTGCGCTACCCTTCATAACGGTTCCGTGCACAGGAGTGGAGTAGTGGTGAATAAATGCCTACGTTACAGGTAACGTATGTCTTAAATGCTAATAAAGGTACATGGAAACGTATGACCGTTGCCCTCCAGGGGGGTTACGATGTAGAGAGTGGAATCCAGTCGGTAAGTTTGATACGCTCCGAATGCTCATCTCCGACTGGATGATGGAGGAATCATCACCGACTGGATGATGGGAAGTCCTTAATTTAGTCGGAACTGACTAAGGGCCTTACCCGTTACGAAGGGTAGTCCTTGGGTAGGACCCATAGGGCAGGCCTATGACCCTACCCTAGGACTATAACCCCATCACTCATCAAGTTCTATCTTCCTCCCACTCAATTCTCTCGAGAGAAACTCCTTCTCGAGAAAAGCTTCATTCTTAGCAACAAACACTTTGCCCTCGGATTTGAGATAGAAGGTATACCCAACTGTCTCTTTCGGGTAACCTATGAATATGCACTTTTCCTCTTTGGGTTCTAGCTTTTCAGGCTGAAGCTTTTTGACATAAGCATCACATCCCCAAACTTTAATAAACGACAACTTTGGTCTTTTGCCATACCACAGTTCGTATGGTGTCGTCTCAACGGATTTTGATGGTGCCCTATTTAAAGTGAATGCAGCTGTTTCTAATGCACAACCCCAAAACGATAATAGCAAATCGGTAAGAGACATCATAGATCGCACCATCTCTAATAAAGTACGATTACAACGTTCGAACACACCATTACGCCGTGGTGTTCCAGGCGGTGTCAACTGTGAAACAATTTCACATTGTCCTAAGTGAGCACCAAACTCAAAACTCAGATATTCACCCCCACGATCAAACCGTAGGAACTTGATCTTGTTGTTACGATGATTTTCAACTTCACTCTGAAATTGCTTGAACATTTCAAATGTTTCAGACTTGTGCTTCATCAAGTAGACATAACCATATCTACTCAAATCATCAGTGAAGGTGAGAAAAAAACGATATCCGCCGCGTGCCTCCACACTCATCGGACCACACACATCGGTATGTATGATTTCCAACAAGTCACTTGCACGCTCCATTGCTCCGGAGAACGGAGTTTTAGTCATCTTGCCCATGAGGCATGGTTCGCACGTGTCAAGTGAATCAAAGTCAAGTGACTCCAAAAGTCCATCGATATGGAGTTTCTTCATGCGCTTTACACCAATATGACCTAAGCGGCAGTGCCATAAAAACATGGCGCTATCATTGTTAACTCTGACTCTTTTGGTCTCAATGTTATGTATATGTGTATTATCACTATCAAGATTCAATATGAACAATCCTCTCACATTGGGTGCATGACCATAAAAGATATTACTCATAGAAATAGAACAACCATTATTCTCTGACTTAAACGAGTAACCGTCTCGCAATAAACAAGATCCAGATATAATGTTCATGCTTAATGCAGCCACTAAATAACAATTATTTAAGTTCATCACTAATCCTGATGGTAACTGAAGTGAAACTGTGCCGACGGCCATTGCATCAACCTTGGAACCATTTCCCACGCGCATCGTCACTTCATCCTTCGTCAGCCTTTGCTTATTCCGCAGTTCCTGTTTCGAGTTGCAAATATGAGCAACAGAACCGGTATCGAATACCCAGGCACTACTACGAGAGCTGGTTAACTACACATCAATAACATGTATATCAAATATACCTGATTTTTCTTAGGCCGCCTTCTTATGAGCCAGATACTTGGGGCAGTTGCGCTTCCAGTGACCCATACCCTTGCAATAATACCACTCTGTTTCAGGCTTAGGTCCAGCTTTGGGTTTCTTCGTTGGATTGGCAACAGGCTTGCCTCTCTTCTTCGAACTACCCTTCTTTCCTTTGCCATTTCTCTTGAAACTAGTGGTCTTATTCACCATCAACACTTGATGCTCTTTACGGAGTTCTGACTCTGCGACTTTCAGCATTGCGAACAACTCGCCGGGTGACTTGTTCATCCCTTGCATGTTGTAGTTCAACACAAAGCCCTTATAGCTTGGCGGCAGTGATGAAGAATTTTGTCAGTGATAGCCTCTTGCGGGAGTTCAATCCCCACCTCAGCTAGACGGTTTGAGTACCCAGACATTTTGAGCACATGTTCACTGACAGACGAATTCTCCTCCATCTTGCAAGCATAGAATTTATCGGAGGTCTCATACCTCTCGACCCGGGTGTTCTTCTGAAAGATAAACTTCAACTCCTGGAACATCTCATATGCTCCATGGCGCTCAAAGTGACGTTGAAGTCCCAGCTCTAAGCCATACAAGATTGTACATTGAACTACTGAGTAGTCCTCCTTACGTGTTAACCAAGCGTTCTTAACATGTTGGTCAGCCGTAGCGGGTGGTTCATCTCCTAGTGCAGCATTAAGGACATAATCCTTCTTCCGAGCTTGCTGGAGCAACTTAAGATTACGAGCCCAGTCTACAAAGTTGCTTCCATCATATTTCAACTTAGCTTTCTGTAGGAACGTATAAAAATTCAGGGTGACTATCGCGTGAGGCATTGATCTACAACACAAATATATTCAAAGTGGACTTAGACTATGTTCAAGATAATTAGAGTTTAACTTAATCAAATTACTTGCTAAACTCCCACTCAAAAAGTACATCTCTCTAGTCATTTGAGTGGTTCATGATCTAATTCCACTAGCTCAAGTCTGATCATGACGTGAGTTGAGGATAGTTTCAGTGGTAAGCATCCCTATAGTAATCATATCAACTATATGATTCATGATCGACCTTTTGGTCTCATGTGTTCCGAGGCCATGTGTGCACATGCTAGGCTCGTCAAGCTTAACCCGAGTGTTCCGCGTGTGCAACTGTTTTGCACCCGTTGTATGTGAACGTTGAGTCTATCACACCCGATCATCACGTGGTGTCTCGAAACGACGAACTGTAGCAACGGTGCACAGTCGGGGAGAACACAATTTCGTCTTGAAATTTTAGTGAGAGATCACCTCATAATGCTACCATCGTTCTAAGCAAAATAAGGTGCATAAAAGGATTAACATCACATGCAATTCATAAGTGACATGATATGGCCATCATCACGTGCTTCTTGATCTCCATCACCAAAGCACCGACACAATCTTCTTGTCACCGGCGCCACACCATGATCTCCATCAACGAGTCGCCATCAGGGTTGTCGTGCTACTTATGCTATTACTACTAAAGCTACATCCTAGCAATATAGTAAACGCATCTGCAAGCACAAACATTAGTTTAAAGACAACCCTATGGCTCTTGCCGGTTGCCGTACCATCGACGTGCAAGTCGATATTAACTATTACAACATGATCATCTCATACATCCAATATATCACATCACATCATCGGCCATATCACATCACAAGCATACCCTGCAAAAACAAGTTAGACGTCCTCTAATTGTTGTTGCATGTTTTACGTGGTGACCATGGATATCTAGTAGGATCGCATCTTACTTACGCAAACACCACAACGTAGATATATGAACTTCTATTTAAGCTCATCCAAGGACCTCCTCGGTCAAATACGATTCAACTAAAGTTGGAGAAACCGACACTCGCCAGTCATCTTTGAGCAACGGGGTTGCTCGTAGCGATGAAACCAGTCTCTCGTAAGCGTACGAGTAATGTCGGTCCGAGCCGCTTCGATCCAACAATACCACAGAATCAAGAAAAGACTAAGGAGGGCAGAAAATCGCACATCACCGCCCACAAAAACTTTTGTGTTCTACTCGAGATGACATCTACGCATGAACCTAGCTCATGATGCCACTGTTGGGGAACGTCACATGGGAAACAAAAAATTTCCTACGCGCACGAAGACCTATCATGGTGATGTCCATCTAGGTGACGGGACTTCCGATCTACGTACCCTTGTAGATCGCACAGCAGAAGCGTTAATAAACGCGGTTGATGTACTGGAACGTCCTCACGTCCCTCGATCCGCCCCTCGAACCGTCCCACGATGCGCACCGATCTAGTGCCGAACGGACGGCACCTCCGTGTTCAGCACACGTGCAGCTCGACGATGATCTCGGCCTTCTTGATCCAGCAAGAGAGACAGAGAGGTAGATGAGTTCTCCGGCAGCGTGAAGACACTCCAGAGGTTGGTGGTGATCTAATCTCAGCAGGGTTCCGCCGAGCTCCGCAGAAACGCGATCTAGAGGAAAAACTGTGGAGGTATGTGGTCGGGCTGCCGTGGAAAAGTTGTCTCAAATCAGCCCTAATACCTCAGTATATATAGGAGGGAGGGGAGGGGCCTTGCCTTGAGGCTCAAGGAGCCCCAAGGGGTTCGGCGGAAGGAGGGGGAGGAGGAGTCCTCCTCCAATCCTAGTCCAACTAGGTTTAGAAGGTGGAGTCCTTCTCTCTTTCCCCACTTCCCCTTTTTTTCTCTTTGATTTTCTCTTATCTTGCGCAGGGGCCTTCTTGGGCTTGCCCACCAGCCCACTAAGGGCTGGTGTGGCACCCCTAAGGCCTATGGGCTTCCCCGGGGTGGGCTGCCCCCTCCCCCCCGGTGAACATCTGGAACCCATTCGTTACTCCGGTACATTCCCGGTAATGCCGAAAACATTCCGGTAATCAAATGAGGTCATCCTATATATCAATCTTCGTCTCCGGACTATTCCGGAAACCCTCGTGACGTCCGTGATCTCATCCGGGACTACGAACAACATTCGGTAACCAACCATATAACTCAAATACGCATAAAACAACGCCGAACCTTAAGTGTGCAAACCCTGCGGGTTCGAGAAATATGTAGACATGACCCGAGGGACTCCTCGGTCAATATGCAATAGCGGGACCTGGATACCCATATTGGATCCTACATATTCTACGGAGATCTTATCATTTGAACCTCAGTGCCAACGATTCATATAATCCCGTATGTAATTCCCTTTGTCCTTCGGTATGTTACTTGCCCGAGATTCGATCGTCAGTATCCGCACACCTATTTGAATCTCATTAACCGGCAAGTCTCTTTACTCGTTCCGTAATACAAGATCCCGTGACTTACACTAAGTCACATTGCTTGCAAGGCTTGTGTGTGATGTTGTATTACCGAGTGGGCCCCGAGATACCTCTCCGTCACACGGAGTGACAAATCCCAGTCTTGATCCATACTAAGTCAACGGACACCTTCGGAGATACCTGTAGAGCATCTTTATAGTCACCCAGTTATGTTGCGACGTTTGATACACACAAAGCATTCCTCCGGTGTCAGTGAGTTATATGATCTCATGGTCATAGGAATAAATGCCTGACACGCAGAAAACAGTAGCAACAAAATGACACGATCAACATGCTACCTCTATTAGTTTGGGAATAGTCCATCACATGATTCACCCAATGATGTGATCCAGTTATCAAGCAACAACGCCTTGTACATAGTCAGAAAACCCTGACTATCCTTGATCAACTGGCTAGCCATCTAGAGGCTTGCTAGGGACAGTGTTTTGTCTATGTATCCACACATGTATCTAAGTCTTCATTCAATACAATGATAGCATGGATAATAAATGATTATCTTGATACAGGAATTATAATAATAACTGATTTATCATTGCCTCTAGGGCATAATTCCAACAAGGCATGCATAAGAGAGGAGCTCGAGAGGGTTGGTGCAGCCGCACTTATACACCACTCTCGACTCCTATCAGCTAGCGAGGTGGGACTAAACATCCACCCACCCGTTGTCGTGCCAGCTGCAGGCCTTTAGTCCCGGTTGGTGGCCTCAACCGGGACTAAAGGCCCCCCTTTAGTCCCGGTTCAGACCACCAACCGGGACTAAAGGTCTGTGCTTCCCGCCCTTTGGGCTCATGAAAATAGACCTTTAGTCCCGGTTGATGGCACTAACCGGGACTAAAGGTTACTGTTGACACACGAACACTTCACGTGTACCCTCGACGCCGGGGGTGATACACCGCAGCTCACGTCGAAGGAGACCCAACCGACAGCGCAATACGCAAGACAGCCGACGGATGCTTTTGAGGACCTGAAACCCCACACACCCCTAGGGCCTCGGGATTCGCAGCCCTCAAATTCGTGGAACACCAAAGAATGAGATATGAAAACGATGGGAGGATAAAACGTAGATGAAAAAGTATTATATTGATGTTTCAATTGTGTGTTGTTCAATCGGCCGTCACCCCAACATATATAAGAGGCGTCAAGGATTCATCTAGGCTTTCCATACAAGAAAACTATAGCAACTCACGTCATAGAGTCCTACTTCCAGTCTAACTCGGATTCACCCCAAATCTGGCCCAATCTTCTGTCTTGTTCCTTAGTGGGCTGTGAAATCTGCATATCACCTCCGATTGAGACAACTTATACATCAAAATCGACCGTATTGACGATACGAAAACTCTCATGTTGATCACTTTTCCACATAAGGTCATCTTGGATATTCCACGAAGTCATCTTCAACTTTGAATTGGCCCCGGCCATATAGCGGACTGGACCGTCCGAATGTTGTCACATCCCTGCAGGCCGTGTACTACCTTAGATGATAATGACCATAAAAGCAAAGTTGACCATTTCGATGTTACAAACAACTTTCATATTGAACAATTTTCCATCTGAGGCCATCTAGATGACCATACAGACCAATCTGTACCTTCTGGTTGAATCACTCAGATTCGGAACTCCTTTTACTCGGTCAGCAATTTTCACTCGGTCAGCAATTTTCACCCGGACAATAAATTTTCACTCTGAATCCATGACTCCTTGACCGAAATTCTACTCGTATTTGGAAACTTTTCACTCGGTTATCAAGCCTTCACTCGGATAGCTATTTTTCACTCGGAATTCATGTATCTCACCTAAGTTCCACTCGTGTTTAGAAACTTTTCACTCGGATGGCAAATTCCACTCAGATGGCAACTCCACTCGGATGGCAAACTTTCCACTCAGATGGCGAACTTCACTCGGATCCCTGAGTGAAACTTCAGCCTAATCTTCTTTTGTCCCCTCAGGTCGCACACGAACTCGGATTGAGACAAAATATATATCAAAATTGATCGTCTCAACGAGGCGAACAAGATTTCTTTTGAACTTTTTTCCATATGAGGTTGTCTTGTTGGCTTAATAGGCCGAACAGTACTCTGAATATGAAATCTCAGCACTTCGAACAGAGTTTCGGTCTTCGATATCAGACTGGACAGCAATGGCCCAAACTCCAAAAATATTCATGGAAAAACCACAAAACTCTTTCATGTGTAGCACTTCTTCCTTTGAATCCATCTTAATAAGATTTTCTTCCGTGCCAAAATCTGGTGTCAACACATGCCCCCCTGTTTTTCGGCAAAGCTTGTGTGCCGAAAAATAACTTACACACGTTTGTTCTCAGGACGATGTCAACATTCCATCGGCCATCTATATTTCCCCGAGCGATAATTATGTTTCGGCCATATTTATGCTAAGGGCGATAATCATATATCGGCCATTGCCTACCTAAGCTTCTTGCCATACACTCGGATGATATTTGTTCGGATATTTACCATTGAGGGCTCGAGGTAGCATCGTCTCTTGAATTGTTTCCACCAAATATGAATTTCCAGGAACTATTCTCGCAATCCTATAAGGGCCTTCCCAGTTCGGAGACCACTTCCCGAATTTTCTGTCTCTTGAACCAATCGGTAGGATCACTTTCCACACGAGATCGCCAACTTGGAAATTCTTCAATTTGACTCTTTTATTATAAGCTCTGGCCACTCTTAACTTGTCCTTTTCTATGGCCTTTAAATCAACTAAATGTTTATCGGCCACTTCATCAATATTGTCCATCGTTAAGTTATAAAAGTCTACGGCCGATAACTCATTTTGTTTGGCTATCCGCAAAGCACTCAAATTTACTTCAATCGGTAAAACAGCCTCCTGACCATATACTAGCTCAAAAGGGGTTACCTTTGTAGCACCGTGCTTTGATATTCAATGTGCCCATAAAGCCTCAGATAGAAGCTCATGCCATCTCCTTGGATTATCCTTAATTTTCTTTTTGATGAGATTGATCAACGTTTTATTGCTAGATTCAGCTTGTCCATTAGCTTGGGCATAATACGAAGAGGAATTGAGCATCTTTATCTTATAAGACTCGGCAAATTGTTTAACTTGATGTGACATAAAGACGAACCTTGATCTGTAGTCAAAGTTTGCGGAATACAGAATCTGTGAATAATGTGCTCAGTTATGAATTGAATCACCTCCGTATGTCTCATGTTCTTGAGAGGTACCGCTTCAGACCACTTAGTGAAATAATCAGTCGCTACTAATACGAACCGATGCCCCTTTGAAGAAGACGTGTGAATTTCTCCAATGAAGTCCAAACCCCACACTCTAAAAGGCCACGACTTGATAATAGGATGTAACATAGCAGCAGGAGCCAACTGAATATCACCAAACTTTTGACAAGTCTTACACCCTTTATAATACCTGAAGCAATCATTAATCAAATAAAATCCAGCACGTTGCAATAACCACTTCATCTTAGGAGCCGACTGATGAGTTCCACAAATACCTTCATGTACCTCTCCCATAGCAATCCTGGCTTGATCTTCATCCAAGCACTTCAAAAGAACATCATCAATTGTTCGGCGATAAAGGTCATCATCCCACATCACATATTTGAAAGCCGTACGCCGTGCAACCCTGTCCACCTTCTCACTCGGATCAGATAAGTAATCAACGATGGGCTTTCTCCAGTCTGGATTTTTACCTGTTCCAGATTCTCCATTAGCGGCCGAAGTTGTGTGTTTTGGTTCGGCCTCCCTCACACTCGGAAAGCTGGACATCGGGTTTTCATAAATATGAAACATGCCCCGATCAATATGATAGCCGGATGCTTGTTGTGCCAAATCATTCGCTCTCCAATTGTCATCTCTAGATATATGAGCAATGCCAAAATAATCCAAAGCCGAAATTATATCTAGACATTTGTCCACATAAATATTAAGTGATTCGTCAATACACTGAAAAACTCTGGATATTTGTTGTACCACTAATAACGAATCACCAAAAGCCTCAATATGTGTAGCTCCTACATCCATCAACATCTCTAGGCCGAATAAGAGTGCTTCATATTCGGCTTGATTATTTGTGGAAAAATATTCCAATCGACACGAGGCTTCAAAAACAGCACCATGGGGATATACATAAACAATACCAACACCTTAGCCATTGTTACAAACTGAACCATCAAAATATAATCTCCACGGTACTACCAAGACAATGTTTACATCAATATCGTGTTTGTCATTAATCCGATGCTCAACAATGAAATCAACAACTATTTGGACTTTCATGGATTTTAAAGATTCATAGGCCAAATCATATTCAATCAAAGCATAATCCCACTTGCCAATTCTACCACTAAGAATCGGCCTATGCAACATGTACTTAATGACATCGGTTTGACAAGCTATTATGCAAGCACTCGGTACTAAGTAATGTCTCAGTTTGGTGCAAGCGTAATATAGACGAAGGCATAATTTTTAATAAATGTGTACCTTGTCTCGGTGTCCAACAATCGCCGACTCAAATATGTAATAGCTTGCTCTTTTTCTTTGGTCTCTTGGGTCAAAACAGCACAAATAACACGTTCCTCTGCTGCAATGTAAAGTTTGAATGGCTCCCCATGTCTAGGTGCTTTCATTACCGGAGGACTGCACAAATATTCCTTGATCATATCAAATGCTTCTTGTTGTTTTGCCCCCAAGTAAAATCAGCATCATTCTTTAACCGAAGGATGTGAGTGAATGCGTCGACCTTGACTCACAAGTTGGCTACGAATCTCCTCAAATAGTTGACCTTGCCAAGGAATTTTTGCATATCTTTCTTGCATGTCGGAGCTTCTACTTTCTGTATAACCTCTATTTTCTTAGGATCAATCTCCACACCATTTTCATGAATGATGAACCCCAAAAACTTCCCAGCTGATACACCGAATGCACATTTCAAAGGATTCATCTTCGGTCCATATTTTTTCATTCTTTCAAAGGCTAAACGCAAATCAGCTAGATGAGATTCAAAAGCATCCGATTTGACAACAATGACATCGATATACACCTCAAGTATAACACCGAGTAAATCATGAAAAATCAAATTCATAGCCCTCCGATACGTGGGACCAATATTCTTTAATCCAAAGGTCATTACTGTCCACTCGAATAAACCAAGAAAACTAGGGCAACGGAAAGCCATTTTGGACATGTCCTCTTCGGCCATAAAAATCTGGTTATATCCCTCATTACCATCAAGAAAACTAATGACCGTATGTCCAGAAGCATCATTAATAAGCATATCAGCTATAGGCATGGGATACTCATCTTTGGGTGTAGCTCTATTCAAATCTCTGAAATCAATGCACACCCTCAACTTACCGGACCCCTTTTTCTCTACCGGCACAATGTTAGAAATCCACTCGGCATACCTGCAAGGTCTAATAAAATTAGCTTTCAGCAATCGACCGATCTCCTCCTTGATTCGGTCGTATGTTTTTGGATTAAACTTTCTAGCCGATTGTTTGTAAGGTCTAAAACCGGATTTTATAGGTAACCGATGATCCACTAGCTCTCGGCTTAAACCTGGCATCTCATGATATTCCCATGCAAAACAGAAAACATATTCTTTCAATATCCGGATCAACTCAGCTTTACGATCGGCTCTCAAATTCTTGTTTAAAAAAGTCAGCTGGGTGACCGAACAATCTCCTATATCTATCTCTTCTAATGGATCATCCAACATAAAACCTTGTCCTAATTTATCCATGTCATCTAACTCCTCTATAGACTCATACATATCGTTCTCACTAGACCAATATTTTGCAAGACGTTTCTGTAACCACTCGGAATTAGAATCCATTTAAACATATCATACCTTGGAGCCGATTGCCTCCAACCGGCTTTAAAGAAACTGGCACAAAACCACTCTTTGTAGTGCTGAGAAAATCAAACTCTGATAAGTCACGCCCTGTCAAGCCAGTAGCATTGGGATGTTGCCAATCTACTAATGCATCGGCCAAAGCAACACAAGCCGAGTTATCCGCATGAACGACTTCCACTTCATCGCCAACCCACTGGATTAAGAACTGGTGCATAGTAGATGGCACACACTATTTTGCATCAACCCAGTCGCGGCCTAAAATCACGTTGTAATTACCTTGCACCTCACTGACAAAGAATGCAGTAGCCAAAGTTTTGCTTCCGACTGTAAGCTCCACGTAAATCACACCTTTGGCTTCAGTTCTCTCTTTGCCTTCAAACCCATTGAGCACCATATTGGTCTTGATTAATTCATCATCAGGCAAACCCAATTTCCTGAAGACCGAATAGGGCATGAGATTCACCACAGCACCACCATCAACAAGCATCCGAGTGAGTGGTGATCCATTGATATTACCTCTAAGGTACAATTGTTTCAAGTGCGTCACTAGTTCTTTTGGCTTCTGGAATATTGCATTTTTTGGGCCAAAATCTAGTTGAGCCACCTCCCCTTCTTCATCCACAGCACGAAACTCAGAGGGTAGATAGTACACCATATTGATATCCATACCTTCATGAACCGGTGTAGGCTCATAGTCGAAAACATCATCTCCATCCTCAAGCATGTCCACCGATTCTGAAATATCTCCAAGTGAAGTAGTAGTAAAATGTGAAGTGGACGATGTAGTAGCGCTTGCATCATCCTCCGTCAGTGGTGTAGGTGTTGTTGTGATAGGTGTAGAAGCCGATGTATCTTGCATTGGTTTAGGTTTCCATACTTGGTTTGTAGGTACCATGGGCTGAGTATTATTGAACAATTCATCTCTTTGTTTCTCGGCCTCTCGTTCTGCCATCTCTTGATTCCTTAACCTCTGTAGTTTCCTCTTTTGTGTTTTCGTTAACCCTGGAGGATACCACTTCGGTTGAGTGTATCCGGGATCTCGTGGCTTGGCTTGGCTAGTACTTGCCTCATGATCATTAGTCGAATGCTTTGGTGCGATGGCGAGTATCGGCTTGGTCGGATTACTGTGCACAGTCTACTGATGTATGGTGAATGTTTTGTCTCCCAAGATAAGAGAGTCGGTATTGACTTTTTCCTTGCCTTTTCCTGACTCCACTACTGCAACACTTGGCAATTTGACAAGCCACTCTTGTTGACTTTTCTGGCCTACGAAATTTTCACTCGGGCGCACCCTTTATTTGGATGAAATCCACTCAGATGTTCAACTGAGTAGAATCCACTCGGCCGTATTCTTACACTCGGATACTTTCCACTCGACGGCATATTTTGACCAACCGAGTGATGAACACCAATATTTAGTTAGTTTTCATACGAGCCAAGTCGATCCCAAACAGGCTGTCGTCGTTCTTGTGGAAACGGTACCCTCCATCCAGTCGGTTTTGCATACCGACTGAACATATCAGCTGATGGCCACCTTGCTCGCTTTAGGTATGATGACCGATTAGAGCTAGAACTGGCCGATTGATTGGCATATTTGGACAGCAAAATGTCCAAAGTTGTCTTGATCCACTTATGGCGCACCTTGCCTTCATTCTTCTTCCATGTGCAAACTTCTGGACTCTTGGGCTTAACGAACTTGACATGAGTGTTCCCCTGTACTTGTGGATGCCCCCCGAGTGTAGGGTTACTCATGGTGATCTTAATTATCTCCTTGCCACCGGGCTGTTTGTCAAGCATAACTTGTCTCCCCAAGACCTTGTCACATTCCTTGCTTTTCCTGGTCGCACCAATGACAACATTGGACTTATTAGCAGATTCGGCTACTTCCGGCCGAATGAGCGGCTTCTTCCCCTCCAAATCTATGACGTTCATAGGAAAAGGCTGTTTATCAACTTGCATCTCAGAAAAGTTCAATCGTCCTTCATTAATGGCCGATTGTATCTGTCATCGAAAAACATTGCAATCATTAGTAGCATGAGAAAAATAATTATGATACTTGCAATAAGAACGCCGTTTCAGCTCTTCAAATGGCAGTAAAGTATGAGATATTCTGATAATCTTAGCTTGTAGCAAAGCATCAAATATTTTTTCACACTTAGCAATGTTAAAGGTGAACTTCATATCTTCATCACGATTCTTATGAATCGGTTTCAAATCATTGCAAGTAAATGGTTTGGTCTTCGATGGCCAAACAAATTCAGTAGCATAGATGTCACACTCATCGTCCGAGTGATCACTATCATATTCAACCATATTTACCTTCGGACAATCAGTTTTATATCTATGCACTTCTTTAAGATCTTTACTTCGGCTTTCCTGAGCCAAAGCCCTTTGCAAAACTTGGTTGATACTTAAAAACTCATATCCTTCTAGCTTTTCTCTTATGTCAGTCTTCAAACCATTAAGCACAAGATCTGCCAAGTCTCTCTCGGTTATCACCAAACTATAACACCGGTTTTTTGTATCTCTAAATCTCTTGACGTAATCGGAGACTGGTTCATCATGCTTATGTTTAACCGATGTAAGATGCGATAACTTAAGTTCATTGTCGTCGCTATAAAAATGATCATGAAATTTATGCTCTAGCTGCGACCACACACGGATAGAGCCATGTGGTAAGGAAGAAAACCATGAAAATGCAGTACCAGTTAAGGACAAAGGAAACAAACGCACTTTCAACTCATTCAGTGAACCTGCTTCACCTAAATGGGCTAAGTACTGACTAACATGCTCCCATGTGGTTTTTGTGCCCTCTCCATTAAATTTAACAAAATCTAGGATTCTATATCCTGGGCACTATATTGCATTGAAGTATCGGGATACGGTTTTTTATAAATCTGATTCCTAGGTAATTCAACACCAAAGTTTTCTTGAAGCATTTTAGCCATATCCTCTATGAAATTGGCTAGAGCATCGTCCGTAGTGGACGATGAAGCTTGTTGAAGTGGTATTGGAGGAGTAGGATTACTAGCGGCAGATAGGAACTGTGGCACATATGCCAAACCATAATTCGGCAATGGTCTAGCAACACTTGCACCTATAGGTAACGCTTGGTTCGGTGTTGCCACCGAACTTGGTATGCTCATGATAGGACTAATTGGTGCAGCCACAATCTGGTTTGTTTGAGCAGGATGATAATTCATTGGTGTGGTAGGTGCCGATGCAATAGGTAAAGACAGATTAGGGTTTTCTGCACTACTCGGCATACCAATATTATTTGTAGATGATTGAGGCATATTCTTTTGAGTAGCAGTATTTTCCAAGAAAGATTGATAAACCAGATTGTTACCATCGGCAATACGACTCTCAATCTCAGCCCATTGCTCAGGAGAAAAGGTAGTACCTACATGGGTTTTAACCTGCTCGGCTTGAAGAGGAGGGAACTTGATTTCTCCAATCGGAGAGATAATGCCTTGGCGATCCTTTTTGAAGTTTGCGAGGAACTCTTGCAGCTCCTTCTCCTGGCGTGCCTTCTTATAGTCATCATAAGCTTGGCGATGATCGGCCGATAATTCATCAAGCTTGGGATTAATGATGTTATCGGCGTTTAGGAAGATCATGCATGATGGTTGATGATGATGGTTGATTTCTTTTCCCCAACGGAGTCGCCAAAAAGTGTGTTGACACACGAACACGTCACGTGTACCCTTGAGGCCAGGGGTGATACACCGTACCTCACGTCGAAGGAGACCCGATCGACAGCGTGATACGCAAGACAGCCGGCGGGTGCTTTTGAGGACTCGAAACCCCACACACCCGGAGAGACCCGTCAGGGAGTGCATCATCTATGGATTGCCCTATGTCGATTCGCTCGCCCCTAGGGCCTCGAGATTCACAACTCTCAAATTCGAGGAACAGCGAGGAACGAGAGATGAAAACGATGGGAGGATAAAATGTAGATGAAAAAGTAGTATATTGATGTTTCAATTGTGTGTTGTTCAGTCGGCCGTCACCCCCAACATATATAAGAGGCGTCTGGACTTCCCGTACAATCAAAGGATTCATCTAGGCTTTCCTTACAAGAAAACTACAGCAAATCACGTCCTAGAGTCCTCAT
Organism: Hordeum vulgare subsp. vulgare; assembly: GCF_904849725.1. NCBI lineage: Eukaryota > Viridiplantae > Streptophyta > Magnoliopsida > Poales > Poaceae > Hordeum > Hordeum vulgare. The sequence continues at coordinate 33,703,589 of NC_058520.1, read as the reverse complement.
AACCCACAAGTGTAGGGGATCGCAATAGTTTTCGAGGGTAGAGTATTCGATCCAAATTTGTTGATTCGCTCACAAGGGTAAACGAAATAATATTCTCAACTATTAGCAGTTGAGTTTGTCAGATTCAACCACACCTGAAAGATTAGTGTCTGCAAGCAAAGTATTAGTAGCAAAGTAGTATGATAGCAACGGTGCCAGAAACAAATCTGTTGACGATAGACTATTCCTAAATGTTGTATCAATGGCGCCAGTAAGTTGCACATGGGTGGGGAACTATTCTTCCCCGATAACGGTGTCGAAAAAGTCTTGCAACAAGTGACAGCAAAGTAGCAAGGAACAGCAGTAGCAGCAGCAACAAAGTAACAGCAGTAGCGACAGTAGTAGCAAAGTGCCCAATCCCTTTTGTAGCAAGGGACAAGCCTGGACAAAGTAACATAGCAAGGACCAGTAGTAAAAGACTCGTAGGCAGTGGATCGGTGATGGATGAGTATGCCGGATGTGATTCATCATGTAACAGCTATAACACGGAGAGATAAGTAACTAGCTCCCGTTTGTCAATCTAATGTAGGCATGTATTTCGTATGTAGTCATACGTGTTTAGGGAAAAGAACTTGCATGACATCTATTGACCATCCCTCCCATGGCAGCGGGGTCCTAATGCAAACTACGGGATATTAAGGTTCTCCTTTTAATAAAGAACCGGACCAACGCATTAACACGTGGTGAATACATGAACTCCGCATACAATGGTCATCTCCGGAAGTGGTTCCGGCTATTGTCACTCCGGGGTTGCCGGGTCATAACACATTGTAGGTGACTACAACTTCCAAGATAGGATCTAAAACACACATATATTGGCGACAACATAATAGGTTCAGATTTGAAATCATGGCTCTCGGGCCCTAGTGACAAGCATTAAGCATAGCCAAGTAGTAGCAACATCAATCTAGAACATAGTGGATACTAGGGATCAATCCTCGTCAAGAACTAACTCGATTACATGAGTGATCTCATCCAACTCATCACCGTCTAGCAAGCCTACGATGAGATTACTCACGAACGATGAAGAGCATCATGGAATTGTCGATGGAGGAAGGTTGATGATGACGATGGCGATGATTTCCCCTCTCCGGAGCCCAAAACGGACTCCAGATCTGCCCTGCAGATGAAGAACAGGAGGTGGCGGCGCCTACGTATCGTAAAACGCAATGAATCCTTCTCTCTGATTTTTTCCGGGCAAGACGGAAGATATAGAGCTGAGTGTGGGGGAGGTGGTTCCACGTGGGCCCCACAAGCCCTCACGGCGCAGCATAGGGGGGTGGCTGCGTCCCAAGGGCTAGTGGCCCACTGGCACGCCCCCTCCGGTGGATCTTTGCGCTGTTATTTTTCTTTTTTTCTAGAAAAATTCTCCGTAAATTTTCAGGACATTCCGAGAACTTTTATTTCTGCACAAAAACAACACCACGACAATTCTGCTAAAAACAGCGTTAGTCCGGGTTAGTTCCATTCAAATCATGCCAGTTAGAGTCCAAAACGAGGGCAAAAGAGTTCGGAAAAGTAGATACGACGGAGACGTATCAAGTCCTACTTCCAGTCTAACTCGGATTCAGCCCAAATCTGGCCCAATCTTCTGTCTTGTTCCTTGTGTGGGCTATGAAATCCGCATATGACCACCGATTAAGACAATTTATATATCAAAATTGACCGTCTGGACGATATGAACAACTCTCATGTTGATCACTTTTCCAAATAAGGTCATTTTGGATACTCCACGAAGTCATCTTCAACTTTGAATCGGCCTCGGTCATATAGCGGACTGGACCGTCCGAATGTTGTAACATACCTGCAGGCCGTTTACTACCTCAGATGATAATCACCTTAAAAGAAAAATTGACCATTTCGACGTTACAAACAACTTTCATGTTGAACACTTTTCCATCTGAGGCCATCTAGATGACCATACATGCCAATCTCTACCTTCTCGTTGAATCACTCGGATTCCGAGCTCCTTTTAGTCGGTCGATGGAAACTTCACTCGGTCAGCAATTTTCACTTGGTCAGAAATTTTCACTCGGACAACAATTTTCACTCTGAATCCATGACTCCTTGACCAAAATTCCACATGTATTTGGAAACTTTTCACTTGGTTATCAAGCCTTCACTCGGATAGCTATACTTTCACTCGGAATTCATGTATCTCACCCAAGTTCCACTCGTGTTTAGAAACTTTTCACTCGGATGGAAAATTCCATTCGGATGGAAACTCCACTCGAATGGAGAACTCCACTCGGATGGCGAACTCCACTCGGATGGCAAACTTTTCACTCGGATCCTGAGTGAAATTTTAGTCTGATCTTGTTTTGTCCCCTCAGGTCGCACACGAACTCGGATTGAGACAAAATATATATCAAAATCAATCGCCTCGACGAGGAAAACACGATTACTATTGAACTTTTTCCCATATGAGGCTGTCTTGTGGACTCATATGGAACAACTTTGGGTTTATGGAAGTGGATGCACAAGCAGTATTCCCGTTTAGTACAAGTGAAGTCTAGCAAAAGACTAGCAAGCGACCAACTAGAGAGCGACAAGAGTCATCAAAATGCATTTAGATTAACTAACATTGAGTGCAAGCATGAGTAGGACATAAATCACCATGAACATGAACATCATAGAGGCTATGTTGATTTTGTTTCAACTACATGCGTGAACATGCGCCAAGTCAAGCCACTTGAATCATTCAAAGGAGGATACCATCCTATAATACTACAACACAGTTATCTCAACATTCATGCGGGCATCCAAGACAGACCATTATAAGCTCCTAGCTAAGTAAGCATGGCATAAGCAACTATGATCTCTAAGTTGTCATTGCAAACATATTTCTCTCACAACAAAGCTGAATCAGGCATGATGAGCTAGTCATATTTAAAAAAACAAAATAGATCGAGTTCATACCAGCTTTTCCAGGCTCAGTCACTTCACCATATATCGTCATTATTGCCTTTCACTTGCAGGACCGAATGATGTGAACAATAATAAGAGTGCACGTGCATTGGACTAAAGCTGGAATCTGCAGGCAAACACAAAGGAGAAGACAAAGTAATATGGCTCTTTGAAAGCTAAACAGGTATGCATGCAAGAGCCACTAAACATTGTAACCAATATCTTCTACCTTGACCCAAAGAAAAAGAAAACTATCTACACGGGAAAGCTCCCAAGAAGAAAAAGAAAATCTTTTTGGTTTTTCTCAAACTAGACAGACACACGAAAAGAAAACGAGAAAAAGAAAATAAACTAGCATGGATGATACAGTGGCAAAGTGTGAACATCGGCTAACAAAGTGAAAGCATAAGCAAGAATGTAAAGTCGGTGAGAAACACATACTCCCCCAAGCTTAGGCTTTTGGCCTAAGTTGGTCTACTCCCAAGGAGGGAAATAACCAGCTCTGGGGTACTCCGGAGTGGACTGAGGATGCCAGTGTTGTGTGAGCTCCTGTGGCTCCCACTGATAAACTGGCGTCTGGTACTGGAGTGGCGGCTCGAGCACGGGCACCTATGGTTGGGCTAAGCCCCAATATGCGTAGATGTCCGAGGGCATAACATAGTGTACCTGCCTGCATGAAGATTGAACAAAGAAGGAGCAGGCAAAGTAATAGTCTCACGAGTACCCTGACTAAACACCAGGTTATAAATCATCCTTCTACTTGTATCTCGATCAAGAAAGTCATGGCAAACCATGCTATCGTAATATAGATATCTCTCGGGAAGAAGAACCTCTTCTTCCTCCTCCAGTATAATGGGTATCTCAAAGTGTCTAGCAAGACGGGTAGCATAGATACCTCCATAAACAACACCTTTAGAACGGTTCAGGTTGAATCGTTGGGCTACTATAGCGCCCAACCTATAAGTTTTATCGTTATAAAGGGCTTCGCGCAAGACCGCAAGATCTGGGGAACTAAGTGACCCAGCTTTCCCACGGCCAATCAGACATTTTCCCACAAAAAGTGAGAAGTATCGAAGCACGGGAAAATGTATGCTAGCAGCTCTAGCGCAAGACACTCCTCTCTCCTCTCCTACAGCAATTGTACCGATGAAAGCTTACAAGTCCCGTGGACGAGGTTCATGAATATCCCCAACATAAGGTAATTTGCAAACATTGCAAAAATCCTGGAGTGACATGCGCTGGGGGATATCTTAAAGTTCAAACTCAACCATAGGAGGATTCTTCCTCGGATAGAAGTTAAAGCTTTGTACGAAGATATTAGTTAGGAGGAGGTATTGCGGACACTTATCTTCAACGAAGGCGGTAAGGCCTGCATTTTCCACCAAGTGATAAAAGTCCTCATAAATTCTAGCGGCGCGTAAGAACACGTTGCTTGGCCACTCGCATGCTCGAACTTCTGCGACTCGAGGGACCAGATACTTGGGTTTCTTCTCACTCCCATCATCCTTGGGGTCAGAGCTTGATGAGCCTCTTAAGAACCTCCTCATCTTTTCCCTTTTCTATCTTTGAAAATTTCTGAATATTTTAGTGATTCTAAGGGAAAGTGAATAAGGCTCAACAAAACTCGTAGCAACTACTCCAACAAGTGCCTAGAGGCCATATTACGCATCAAAACCACTTGGGACCAGCTAAAATCAGCATGCAAAGCTCAAGAACATGGTCAACAGGCAGCAAAAATACGCGGAGTATAAGGAACTAGAGCAAAAACACATTGGACCAATGGAGGACTCACTTACCAAGGAATAATTTCCCCAAAACAGTTCGGAGAACGGTGATTTGAGCAAAGAGATCGAAAATCCCAGCAAGAGGAGCAAGAACACGGGTTTGAACGCGAAACGATTTTTCTGGAGGTAGGAGAACTAGATGAGAGCAAGAATGAGTGAGGGGGTGCCTGTGGGCCCCACAAGCCTGGGTGGCGCGGCCAGGGGGTGCCCGCGCCCCTAGGGCTTGTGGCCCACTGGTGTGGCCCCCAAACAAACTCTTTGTCTGAGATCTTTCCAAAATTCCATAAAAAATCATACTTGATTTTTAGGACGTTCGGAGAACTTTTATTTTCGGGGTACTTTTCTACCGGACGCTAAGACAAAAACAGGGAAAACTAAACTAAATCTATCATTTTTCTTCTAAGCAACCGAAGGTGAAAACTTGGAACAAAGGTTTGTGACTCCTCGATTCATCCATCTCATGGTCATCGAAAGAAATCCGTCAGTGAGGTTGATCAAGTCTCTTTGACAAACTTTTTTGAATCGCAAAAAGAGAATGGTGAATTCTCGAATAGTCACTAGGTCACCTCAATGGGGATGTGTATCTCCCCAACAACCAAATCATACTTCATCTTGACACGAGGAATAGGGCATTCAAAGCTCCCAATAAGAATCGATGGAGTTTTTTCGATAGCATTGATGCAATGTACTCGATATTGTTTCTTGGGAAAGTGCACTGTATGCTCATTACCGTTGACATGGAAAGTGACATTGCCTTTGATGCGATCTATAACAGCCCCTGCAGTGTTTTAAAAGGCTCTTCCGAGGATGACCGCCATGGCATCGTCCTCGGGAATATCCAAGATAACAAAGTCTGATAAGATAGTGACATTTGCAACCACAATAGGCACATCCTCGCAAACGCCGATAGGGAAATCAGTTGATTTGTCGGCCATTTGCAGAGAGATTTCAGTGGGTGTCAGCTTATCCAGTTCAAGTCTACGATAAAGAGAGACAGGCATAACACTAACACCGGCTCCAAGATCGCATAACGCGGTTCTAACGTAGTTGCCTTTAATGGAGCAAGGTATAGTGGGCACACCGGGATCACCTAGTTTCTTAGGAGTTCCACCCTTGAAGGTATAGTTAGCAAGCATGCTGGAAATCTCAACCTCAAGTATCCTCCTCTTATTAGTCACAATACCTTTCATGTACTTAGCATACGGAGACATTTTGAGCATATCTGTCAAATGCATTTGCAGAAAGACAAGTCTGATCATCTCAACGAAGCGCTCAAAATCTTCATCATCCTTTTTCTTGGATGGTTAGGGAGGAAAGGGCATGGGTTTCTGAACCCATGTTTCCCTTTCTTTACCATGCTTCCTAGCAGTGAAGTAATTCTTATTGTATCTCTTATTCTTAGGCTGTGGGTTATCAAGATCAACAGGTTCAATCTCCACATCCTTATCATTGCTAGGTTGAGCATCATCATGAACATCACTATTGATATTATCATTAGGCTCAAGCTCATCACCAGATTGTGTTTCAGTATCAGAGACGGATACATCGTTTGAACTCTCAGGGGTAGCAGCAACAGGGTTGCTATCGTGCACATCCCTATCATCTTTCTTCTTCTTTCTAGGATGACTAGGTGCATCAGTGCTAACTCCTTGAGAATCTTTTTCAATTCTATTTGGATGACCCTCAGGATACAAAGGTTCCTAGGTCATTCTACTGCCTCTAGGAACGACTCTAACAGAATTGTCATTCAACTCATTGAGCAAGTCATTCTGAGCTTTAAGTTCTTGTTCTACCTGAGTAGTAACCATAGAGGCATGTTTACTCAGAAGCATAAGATCATTGACATTTCTGTCGACACAAGCACTTAAATGACTAAGCATACGAGCATTCTGTTCCAATTGTCTGCTACCATAATCATTGAAACTCTGTTGTTTGGCAACAAAGTTATCAAATTCATCCATGCATAAGCTAGCAGGTTTATCAAAAGGAATATCACTCTCATCAAACCTACGCAGAGAATTTACTTCTACTACCTGTATCGGGTTATCAAGACCATGGATCTCTTCGATAGGTGGTAGATTTTTGACATCTTCAGATTTAATGCCTTTCTCTCGCATAGATTTCTTGGCTTCTTGCATATCTTCAGGACTGAGGAATAGAATACCTCTTTTCTTCAGAGTTGGCTTAGGAGGTGGTTCGGGAATAGTCCAAGCATTCTCATTGTACAAGATGTTATTCAGTAGAATCTCAGCTTGTTCTATGGTTCGTTCCCTAAAAGCACAACCGGCACAACTATCTAGGTGGTCTTTGGAAGTACCGATAAGTCCATTATAGAAGATATCAAGTATTTCATTCTTCTCAAGAGGGTGATCAGGCAAAGCATTCAGTAGCTGGATGAACCTTCCCCAATCTTGTGGGAGACTCTCTTCTTCAGCTTGAGCAAAGTTGTATATTTCCTACAAGGCAGCTTGCTTCTTATGGGCAGAGAAATATTTTTCAGAGAAGTAGTAGACCATATCCTGGGGCCTACGCACACAACCAGGAGCAAGAGAAGTGAACCAAGTCTTAGCATCATCCTTTAGCGAGAAAGGAAATAGCTTGAGGATATAGTAGTGGCGGATCTTTTCCTCACTAGTGAATAGGGTGGCTATATCGTGCAGTTTGGTAAGATGGGCTACAACCGTTTCAGACTCATAACCGTAAAAAGGATCAGATTCTACCAGAGTGATTAACTCAGGGTCGACACAGAATTCATAATCCTTATCGGTCACAAAGATAGGCGAAGTAGCAAACTTCGGGTCGTATTTCATCCTAGCGTTCAGAGATTTTTCTTTCCACTTGCGCAGTAATTTCTCAACATCATAGATATCCTTACATGCAAGAAAGTCCTCAGCTATATCTCCTTTCATAACATAACGTGTATCAGGCATAACACGCAATTCAGGCATAGTAGCAAGTTCTACTTCAATAGTATCAGCAGTTTCAGAAGTATCATCACATCTAGTAGCAACTCTAGCAATATGTGCATCAAGGGCACCTAGTGGCAAAGCAGTATCAGGCATAGCAGGCATAGTATCAAGCATAGCATCATCAGTCATAGTATCAAGCATAGCATCATCAAGCATAGTATCAAGCATAGCATCATGGGCAGCAGAAGTAGCATCATCAAGAACCGGCGACATATCAAGATTTCTAGCAGGAGGCGATGTCGCAAACTTACTCAAAATTGAAGGTGAATCAAGTGCAGAGCTAGATGGCAGTTCCTTACCTCTTCTCGTAGTGGAAGGCAAGATTTTAGTTCTTGGATCTTTCGGATTCCTCATAGTGACCAGCAGACGTCAATACCAAGTGACTCAGAGAATATAGTTGTGCTTCCCCGGCAACGGCACCAGAAAAAGGTCTTGATAACCCACAAGTGTAGGGGATCGCAACAGTTTTCGAGGGTAGAACATTCAACCCAAATTTGTTGATTCGCTCACAAGGGGAAACGAAAGAATATTCTCAAGTATTAGCAGCTGAGTTTGTCAGATTCAACCACACCTGAAAGATTAGTGTCTGCAAGCAAAGTATCAGTAGCAAAGTAGTATGATAGCAACGGTGCGAGAAACAAATCTGTCGACGGCAGACTATTCCTAACTGTTGTATCAATGGCGCCAGTAAGTTGCACGTGGGCGGGGAACTATTCTTCCCCGACAACGGTGTCGAAAAAGTCTTGCAACAAGTAACAACAAAGTATCAAGGAACATCAGCAGCAGCAGCAGCAGAGTAACAAGAGTAGCAATAGTAGTAGCAAAGTGGCCCAATCCCTTTTCTAGCAAGGGACAAGCCTGGACAAAGTAACGTAGCAAGGACCAGTAGTAAAAGACTCGTAGGAAGTGGATCGGTGATGGATGAGTATGCCGGATGTGGTTCATCATGTAACAGCTATAACACGGAGAGATAAGTAACTAGCTCCCGTTTGTCAATCTAATGTAGGCATGTATTCCGTATGTAGTCATACGTGCTTAGGGAAAAGAACTTGCATGACATCTATTGTCCATCCCTCCCGTGGAAGCGGGGTCCTAATGGAAACTACGGGATATTAAGGTTCTCCTTTTAATAAAGAACCGGACCAACGCATTAACACGTGGTGAATACATGAACTCCTCATACTATGGTCATCTCCGGGAGTGGTTCCGTCTATTGTCACTCCGGGGTTGCCAGGTCATAACACATAGTAGGTGACTACAACTTGCAAGATAGAATATAAAACACACATATATTGGCGACAACATAATAGGTTCAGATTTGAAATCATGGCACTCGGGCCCTATTTACAAGCATTAAGCATAGCCAAGTAGTAGCAACATCAATCTAGAACATAGTGGATACTAGGGATCAATCCCCGTCAAAACTAACTCGATTACATGATAGATCTCATCCAACTCATCACCGTCCAGCAATCCTACGATGAGATTACTCACGAACAATGAAGAGCATCATGGAATTGTCGATGGAGGAAGGTTGATGATGACGATGGCGACGATTTCCCCTCTCCGGAGCCCAAAACGGACTCCAGATCTGCCCTCCTGATGAAGAACAGGAGGTGGCGGCGCCTCCGTATCGTAAAACGCGATGAATCCTTCTCTCTAATTTTTTTCCGGGCGAGACGGAAGATATAGAGCTGAGTTTGGGGGCGGTGGTGCCACGTGGGCCCCACAAGCCCTCACGGTGCGGCCTAGGGGGGTGGCCGTGGCCCAGGGGCTAGTGGCCCACTGGCACGCCCCCTCCGGTGGATCTTTGCGCAGGTATTTTAATTTTATTCCAGAAAAATTCTACGTAAATTTTCAGGACATTCCAAGAACTTTTATTTCTGCACAAAAACAACACCATGGCAATTCTGCTGAAAACATCGTTAGTCCAGGTTAGTTCCATTCAAATCATGCAACTTAGAGACCAAAACAAGGGCAAAAGAGTTCGGAAAACTAGATACGACGGAGACGTATCAAGTCCTACTTCTAGTCTAACTCGGATTCAGCCCAAATCTGGCCCAATCTTCTGTCTTGTTCCTTGTGTGGGCTGGGAAATCCGCATATGACCTCCGATTGAGACGATTTATATATCAAAACCGACCGTCTTGACGATATGAACAACTCTCATGTTGATCACTTTTCCAAATAAGGTCATTTTGGATACTCCACGAAGTCATCTTCAACTTTGAATCGGCCTCGGTCATATAGCAGACTGGACCGACCGAATGTTGTAACATCCCTGCAGGCCGTTTACTATCTCAGATTATAATGACCTTAAAAGTAACATTGACCATTTCGATGTTACAAACAACTTTCATGATGAACACTTTTCCATCTGAGGCCATCTAGATGACTATACCGGCCAATCTCTACCTTCTGGTTGAATCGCTCGGATTCGGAGCTCCTTTTAGTCGGTCGATGGAAACTTCACTCGGTCAGCAATTTTCACTTGGTAGAAATTTTCACTTGGACAACAATTTTCACTCTAAATCCATGACTCCTTGACCAAAATTACACTCGTATTTGGAAACATTTCACTCGGTTATCAAGCCTTCACTCGGATAGCTATACTTTCACTCGGAATTCATGTATCTCACCCAAGTTCCACTCGTGTTTAGAAACTTTTCACTCGGATGGAAACTCCACTCGGATGGCAAACTTTTCACTCGGATGGCAAATTCCACTCGGATGGAAACTCCACTCGGATGGCAAACTTTTCACTCGGATCCCTGAGTGAAACTTCAGTCTGATCTTGTTTTGTCCCCTCAGGTCGCACATGAACTCGGATTGAGACAAAATATATATCAAAATCGATCATCTAGACGAGGCGAACACGATTCCTATTGAACTTTTTTCCATATGAGGCTGTCTTGTTGGCTTAATCGGCCGAACAGTACTCTGAATATGAAATCTCAGCACTTCGAACACAGTTTGGGCCTTCAATATCAGATTGGACAGCGATGGCCCAAACTCCAAAAATATTCATGGCAAAACCACAAAACTCTTTCATGTGGAGCACTTCTTGCTTTAAATCCATCTTAATAAGATTTTCTTCCGTGCCAAAATCTGGTGTCAACAGTTACTACCAGTGGGCAAGGCATCACACCTTTAGTCCCGGCTGGTTGGTGGAACCGAGACTAAAGGACCTTTAGTCCTAGTTCGTGTCAACAACCGGGAATAAAGGTTCTTCCCTATTTGAAGTCCCCTTCTTCCTCCCCAAATCATTGCCATCTCACGCCCGCTCGACGACGCCGCCAGGCTGCCCCGCACGCGCTCTCGACATCGCCGTCCGCCCGTGCACTCGACGTCCGCGCGCCTCTTCGGTCTTCTCGCACCCTCTGTTGTCATCCTCGGTGTCTGTGTACGTCTCTGGCGTTCCCGCGCCCTGCGCGCCTGGCCTCGACGTCCGAGCGCGTCTCCGGTGACCCCGTAACATCGCTCGCACCCTCGACATCTAGAGACCAAAGCATGCCACCGTCCGACGACCCCGCAACACCGTCTCGTGCATTTAACATCCCGCTCTAGTTTGTTGCTTCTTTACAATATCATGCACTTGGCATTTTTCCCCTAGGTACACACTTACTTAGATAATACTTACTAGAGGGGATGCTAACTGTAATTAGTTACATGCTTACTTAGATAAGTTTTATTCAGCCCCTAGTTTTTGGTCATGTTCTAAGTTTATACTTGCTGTAAAAAATGATGAATTTTTATGCAAGCACTATAATTTTATTGTTGTTTGATCCTGCTAGCATTTTTTTGTCGGCGAAAGTTGCTACTATGATATACAAAAACTACACTAAATTCATGAGTCCCGGCCGACGATCGCCATAGGAGTCCCGACCGACGATCGCCGGAGGAGTCCCCGACGATGTTTTTTGTTCATATCATGATTTTGTTTGTTCATAGAATATTTTTTTTTCATAGCATTTTTTGGTCCATGTATATATGTATGTGTATGTATGTGTATGGATGGATGGATGGATATAGAAAATGATCATATGATGTTTTTTGTTCATATCATTTTTTTGTTCAAAGAAATTAGTAAAAGTTTACCAAGTTACTAAGTTAAAATGTTCATATATTCAAAATGGGTTAACTAAAAGACTCACTAAGTTAAAATTTACCCCCTCCCGATAACTTCCACATGAGGGGGGGGGGGGGCGTCGGACATGCATGAGAGAGAGGCGGTCCGCTCGCCCAACCAACTATCGAGGCCACTCAAACC